>NC_083337.1:131684724-132001605 GCF_019175385.1 Lycium barbarum | reverse complement strand
GCTTACTGGTTCTGATGCGATCGCTGCAGTGGATGGGACCGCTACAATGGGTCCGCCGATGTGAAAACTTGGCCACCACCATGGTGACTTGAGTTTAGGGGATTTCCGCTATAGCGGGTAGTGACCCACCATAGCGGGACCGCTATGCTGCTGTCTGGATCGCTATGGTAAGCCGGGCCATTTAATGAGGTCCGCCGTAGCGGGCTCTCTGACTACTATAGTGGGACGGCTGCAGCAGAAGTAGTGACCACTGCAGCGATCAACATGAGGCAGAAACCCACTTTTATATTGTTGATTTCGAGTCATTACCCACATAACTCCAAAAACAGTTCTAATAGAGAATAAGGACGATTTTTCTAAGGCTTGGGTGGATTCTTCTTTGAGGGTAAGTCATAATCATTATGTGGTTCATTCCCTTTTCTTCTTAAGTTCATATGCTAGTCTTAAGGTCCATTAATGGTGGATGAAATCCCTAGGACCCTAGCATTAACAAACCCTTGAATAAATGGTTGATTATTGATTTTAGTATTGTTCTATAATCTAGGAGTGTAGGTTATCACCTTCTAGGATGAGAAATTGATTAATGATGTTGAGAACTATGTATTGATACTTAGGGTTCCATCCAAAATGGGAACTTTGGACTAAAATCTGCTTTGAAAAGGTTAAATTAGTTAGAATCTTATATATTAGAGGATTATGATTATTGGGACTGAGGTTATGATAAATTAACCATTAAATGATGATTTCACCCATTCGAAAAGGGTTGGAGTAATTGGATCTTCTTAGCTTCCCCAATTGTTGTTCTCATGTTGAGTAGATGGTCTATTACTTACTTAGTGTTATATTGTTAGTCTTTGAGTGTTCCGAAGCACTATGAAAGGGGAAAGCTCTAGCGGAGTAGCTTGCTTTGTTCCAGTTCTGCACCTAAGGTAGGTTATGGTTTACTTGAGTTAGACTCTGGCTAGTTGATTGCATATGCAGTAGAATGATGGGGGAAATCATGATTATGTCTTCGGACATGACATCTGATTGGACATCACTTAGGTTGGTATGATTTCTGATTAAGTGGGCTTGTCTCCATTACTTTAAGTACTGTAACTTGAGGTGAAATTATTGTGTTATGAGAAGGAAGAAATCAATATATAATCTTCTTGTTGATTGAGATGGTTGCATATTAATGTTGTGTTGAGTTGATTATCTGAGTCCTGTTATGACTTGTGGCATGGTGCCTTGCATTTATTGACATTGAATTTATTGACTGATCATATTCCATGTTGACTGTTGGACTGAAAATATGTTGAGATGCATATTGTGATCAAATACAGAAAAAAAAAATATATATATAAAAATGCACATTTAACATGGGGTGAGGATGTGGCCTAAATAAGGGCTCGTGATCTGAGGTCAGTTCCGGAGGGAGTGGTACATGAACACCATGGGTCCCCTACAGGTCATGACTAATGAGCAAAAATAGTCGTTGTTATGTGTGTACGGTTGAGATACTGTCATTGGTTGCATTGCATTGGACTTATCTTATTTTTGTGATGCATTGTTGATATTGTTGATGATTGACTCTTGATACTTTTGTGCCTATCTGCCTATTTTGTTGATTTTATGAACGTATGCATGATACTAACCTTATTCGGCCTATGATGTCTACCAGTACATAGTGTTTGTATTGATACTACCTTGCTACACCCTTTTTGAGTGCAGATTGTATGCCGGAGACTTCGTCCAGACTTTAGAGGGTGAGCTCCTATCCATGCCATACCGCCTGAAGATCTTTCCTTGTTGATGTCTATTTCATTTCTAGACACTTATGTTAGTTCAAACAGTTATTTACTCATTAGACAACTTTATGTTTTAGAGTCCTTATACGATGACTTTGGGGTTGTAATAGTTAGACTTCCGTATCTTTATTTTATTTATGGCATGACTAGACAGTTTTATGATTATATTTCTTGTTATTAATTTATATTTAGTTAAATGAATGAATAATTGGTTAAGGGGATGGTTCGCCCACTAGGGGGGTGAGTGTGAGTGCCATCACGACGAGTTGGGTCGTGACAGGAAGAGTCAATAGGGAACACTTTGTACCAAGCTCATGTTCTCTACTTCTTGCCACCCTCAAACGGATGTTAAACCGAAGTAGTGAATAGGACTCTTAGGAGCATGCTTAGGTGTATGATTAGAGGAAAACCCACTTCTTGGGAGGATCGTTTTCCTTTGATTGAATTTTCTTATAATCGGTTCCTCCATTTATCTATTAGTATGACTCCATTTAAAGTTTGTTATGGTTTTAACCCCTTGGTTCCTTTAACCTTAACCCCTCTTGTCAACTGATGTTGTTGTGAGTTTAGATGCAAAACAAAGGGGTCCGACATGGTGAAGGTTCAAACCAAAGTGAAGGAAAGCATAAAGAAGATCAATACTAAGGTGGCAAAAAGGCTAAACCATGGAAGGAAGAAAGTGGAATTCCAACCCGATGATTGGGCTTGGGTGCACTTCCGGAAGGAAAGATTCCCTCAATTGACGAAGGGAAAGTTGAGCCCAAAAGGAGATGGCCCTTTCAAAGTCCTTGAGATAATCAATGACAATTCTTACAAGATCGACTTGCCAAGTGAGTATAATGTCCATAATATTTTCAATGTAAGTGACCTATCTTCTTGTGTTGGATGTGAGCCTTTAGATTCGAGGACGAATCTTCTCCAAGAAAGGGAGGATGATATGATACCAATGGGCACCACTCCTTTAAGGCCTTTCACTTGTAGCCAAGCCAAGGAGCTCCAAGACTTACAAGTGATGTTTATGAAGAGAGGGGCATTGGAGACGCTCGAAAAACACTTCTCAGGAGTGTATAACATGTGAATGATTGCTTGAGAGGATGTTGAAGATGAAGGGAAGCCATAAAAAGTGGCTAGAATTGCAATCGGCCAAAGAAGAGCTAATGTTGGCTATTTTCGGCCAACTTGTGACTAATTTTGCAAAAAGTCACTTTTCGGCCTTAGTTGTAAAAGGCAAGACTATATATAGTTGCCTTAGTCATTTCATTAGTTTTTTTAGCTTGATTATTGAAGAAAAACCTCTTATGAGTGATAGTTTGTTTAGTTAGTTAATTAGAGATTATCTTAGTGATTAGTTGTGTGAATCTTTGGTCGGTAATCTAAAACTCTTGTCCTTGATTTTCTACATTAAATTGCTCATTTGTGGATTCATTGAATCTTCCTTGTTGATTATCAATTAGTATAGGTTCATTAATAGGAATCAATTAGGAGAATTTAGGTTTAACATACCAAGATTTGTCTATAATTTCTTTACTAATTGAGTCTTGCTTTTATCTTAATTTTGCATTTTAATTCCTTTTTGAATTTCTAGAGTTTTCATTAGGAATCTTATTATAATTTGCGCGTTCTTGTCCTTCAAATACAAATTCAATTGTTATCTCAAGTTATAAATTTAGGTTTAAACAATATCCATTACGTAATAATTTGGTATTATGGTCATGCGGTAATTTCTTTCATTTCCAAGTTCACTACCACAAAACTTTCAAAAGTGAACAACCAAACAGCATTACGTGTAATCCACACACACAATGACTGTTTGATAAATAATCTTAGGAAATAATACTAAGTTAATGACAGAGTTGATGGCGGTTAACAGTGTTTTAAAAGGCGGGGGCGTAAGGCAGGCGTTTTACATTTGCCCCGACGAAGCGTAAGCCCCGAGGCATGGGGCGTAAGCCCCACGGGTATATATTTTTAGTATTCGTAAAATATTATAATTAAAATAAATATTTTTAAATAGGTAAAATTACATAAAAAATAAAAGAAAACTGTAAATAAATGATAATAGTAACATTAGTATTTATATTAGTGAGGATCAATTCAAGTCAATATGATATTAGCCATGTGTTTTAAAGACATTACCTAGGATGTTATTATAAAAACTTTATTTAATAATATGAAGATTTTGAGTAGTTTAGTTCAAAGTTTTAAAACGTAGATAGTGTTTTTTCTTTCTTTTATTATATATATTTTGTACTTCTTTTTACAATCTTCAATATTATTTAAGAAAAATTTAAACCATAAAATTCATCGGTAAAAATTTTTGGGGCCTCAAAAGTTTGAGGGTCTAAAACAAAAGCTTTACTAGCCTCACCCTTGAGCCACCCTGCTTACAACTTGCAATTATATATAACATAATTTTACAAGTATAAATAATACAATGAAATAAAAGTTATTATGTAATACAAATCAACTTTAACATCTTAACTTTTCAAACAATGAAAAAATCACAATTTCTCAAAACAATATTACTATCATACCATTCATTTTATATCAATAAACTTTATCAGTATTATAATCAAAACATAATTCCTTCATGAATAAAATGAAAATTACTTTCAAATAGCGAAATAATAAAATATGATAATTTTGATATATAGGATAAAAAACCAATGACAAGTGAAAATGTACAAATCGGCTATATATTTTTAAAAGAAATATTAAGTGATGTTCACCCTCACGATGTTCTCAAATAGTAAATATGCAATACTATGACTTGTTATTTGAGTTACACTCAATCTTCTTATTTCTATAGATGAAAAACTATATATTAAGTATCATTCATTTGTTAAAGAATTACAAGGGTCAATGGTTTTAATTAAAGAATTTAATATATAAATTGTGTAAGAACTGTTAGGCGAGCCCCGAGCGTTGGGCGTTAGGCGTGTTTAGGACATACAGTCGGGCGCTTAGGGCGTAAGCCTCACAGGAACTAAGTCCCGCACGTGAGCCCCGGAGCGTTTTGCTAGTGCCTCGTCCTGAGGCGAGTCTTGAAACTGTCTTTTAAAACACTGGCGGTTAAGAAAGTTTATTCTGTAAATGCCGTTAATCCACATAGGAAAGAGAAACTTTTGCGCAGACAGTGACAAAGAAAGACACAATTTCAAGAGTCAAACAACATCCTATATTTGACCTGAAACTTGCTAGTTTAAAATTCATATAATTTCCCAATCCCATAAACCATATCTAGTCAAATCATCGAACCCTGCCCCTTTTTCTTCTAATAAATCCCCTCTTATAAGCCCTTAATTTCCCACCATTTCTCAATACCAAACCCAGAGTTTTTAAACAAGTCCAAAATCTCCCATATATCTAAGAAGAAAAAAAAATGGGTTTATGTAAAGAAGAGAGAACAATTAGAGTAATGAGATTGTTCAAAACTCTTTTCTTCTTAATCACTATGGTAATATCACTTCTCCTTTTTTCTGCCCAAATTCTTCTCGTCATTGCAGACACACTTCTCCCTTCAGCATTATTATCTGCTTCCCTCTCCTTTCAAAATATTTCTTCTCATTTAAGTAACTATGACTTCCATTATTCCCTGATTGACATTCCCCTTATATCCATCATTAGGTCCGCCGTCATACTATGTAAGTATATACATTCACTATTTAGACGTTGTGTGTTCTAAGTTGAAATTAGAATGTGTTTATGGTAAAAAAAAAAATTGCGAGCTTCACCGCAACTTTCAGTTACTTATTCACTTTTTTTACCTGAATTATCACCATTTATGTATTAAAACAAATCTCGAAGCTGATTAGGCCAATTATGACCAGTTCCCTTTTCCTACCAACTGAACTATACCTAAGTCTGTTTTAATATATAGATGGTGATAGTTTATGTAGAAAAAGAACAATTGATGGTTGGGGTGTGAAACTCGAAAAAAAAAATGATAATTCAAATGTGTTTTTTTTACCATTATTTCTAAAATATTTGGATCTGATTTTTCTTTTTTGTGATGTTGATATAGGTGTTTATAGCTTATGTGATGGTAGGAGGCTATCAAGAGGGCCGTACTTGGGAGTTGCAACAATTTGTTCAGTGTGTTCTTTGGTGTTCGTATCATTGAAGGCTTGTTATGTATTTGGAGACAGTTGGAATAGTATGAACTATATGGAAATCTCGTTGTTTTTATGCTCGTGGACACTGGCCGTGGCACACGTAGTGGTGGCCTATAGAATTAGCTGCAGGGAGAGAAGAAAGCTGCTTCTTGTTTACAATATTGACATTGAAGCTGTAAGTCAATCTATCCTTAACCTTTTAGCTATTCAAATTTGGTATATTACGAAGTTTGCACATTCCTAATTTACATTGAAAAAAGATCACGATTTAATTTCTATCTTAATTCTATAACCAATTTCAATCTAAAGGGATTGTGGCCTTCTCTAATAAGTTCTTTAATTTTCTAAGGTGGTTGTGGTGTTGAGCTGGTAATTAATGCGCTATTTGTCCACATTTCTAGTTTTGAATCAATACTTATTGAAAAGAAATTATTTATAATTACCTTTTAACTAATTTGATTTTATAAGTTGTTCTTGCCTTATCAAGGCATAAAAGTTAAACTCAAATAAAAACAGGTAAAAGCACACTAATGTTTAAAGGTGGACTAAATCTCCATACTCCAAGTTTATGGAGTAGTCCAAATTAATGGCTGAATAAGGAAGACTAACTAAAAGTTCGGCGTTGATTATTTAAACAAGGATTCCACCACTTCTCCATTTCTCTTTTTCTACTTTTTAATTATTAGTCCACTTGATATACTCCATCCATTTTAATTTATGTAAATTTATTTGACTGGATACAATATTTAAAAAATAGTTAAGACTTTTGAAATTTATGGTTCAAAATAAGTCTAGAATATTTGTGTGGCTGTAAATCATTTCATAAAGTGAATTTGTTTTCAAATTAAAAAAAAATTATTTATTTTGACACAAATTTAAAAAAAAATAGATTCACATAAATTAAATAGAGAGAATAATAATTTAGAAAATAGAATAGTGGTTTTCTTCTAGGCGTTAGGTGAAATATTGAAATAAGATACCCTGCCCCGAGGCTAAAGGGACATGTTAATTACATGGAGCCACCCAATCCTTGTCTTTTGTTTCCCATGCCAATTATTTCAACTTTCTTAGGCCTTCTTTTTCAATCTTTTATGTTGTCCCTATTTTGGGATCTAACTAATTTCGTTTTGCGCTTATAATCATTTTTTATCAAAGACTAATTATTTATAGAGCTTAATTCGAGATTCTTGTTAAATATAGAGAGTTATTTACCGCTGGATGACACTCTTTGATGGCCTTTTGACTTGGCCGCAGCTTGTCTCGTAAAAAGAAGGATTAAATAAATTAAAAGTTCCCGTTTCTCAATAAAGGTTGAGAATCTTATTTTTTATTTACTGGTCAAGATTTTGTCATTAAAAAATCATAACGTGGCTAATCAAAACATGACAAGACAGAAGTTTAACTTTACTTACGAGCAGTAGCATGTTGTGGGCACATGTATAATTAGTCATCATTAATGTAGCTTTGATATTTCGTGAGTAACTTAAGATTGGCAACAACGTGTGAAAATATGCTTCGAACCACAAACCAGGAAGCAACGGGCAAGGGATAAACTCGAACTGAGTTATTCCTTCCGTCTCAAAATATTTATCGTCCTTACTAAAATACTTGTCTCAATTAATCAAAATAATATGAAGTAACTTTTTTTTATATTACCCTTGTATTAATTAGCAACATTTAAGGGATTTTCACCATTAATGGAGTAGATATTTATTGAGGAGAGATTACATGAAATATGTTAAGAGGGTAAAATAGTCAAATACTATCCTTATAAATATTTTCTTAAGGAACGTGTAAATAAAAAAAGCGACAAATATTTTGAGACGGAGGGAGTACTACTTAATAGAGTAAGGCCTCATTTGTTTGCACTTAATGGAGGTCTGAATCTTAACCATTCAGATTCAGCCCATTACGTGCATTTGTTTTTAAGGTCTGAATCTTAGTCATTAAGATTCAGCCCATTAAGTTCATTTGTTTTGTTTCCTTACGAACCTCTTAATAGATCTGAATGAATCAGATCTATAACAGAGTCTTAACACCATTCAGACTCATTTAAATAATACTCTTATTTCATAAAATCTTCCAAGACTTCTCTTCTCATGCCTCTAGCTATCCTTTCTCAACCAGATACCAATTTTTAACCTCTTGAACTGGTAAGTTTTCATAATTTAGTCTAGTATTTCTGATATCGTAAAATCTTGGGTGCATTGATGTTTATCAAGAACCCTTGAAAGCGCAAAAACTAACTAATTAACTGTAATAGCAAAATCATTTTTTTGAAGTTTTTTGGAGTCTCTTAAAAACTTTATTTGAAATCTCATGTATATCTAGCCAGTTCATGCTCTAATCTGCACCAGAAAAATTAAACATGAGTGAATCCATCTTCTCAATAAAATCCCTACCTCCACTTCTCAACCTTTGAAAGATCACAGTGATTCCATAAGACAATAACAACAAATTTAAAAAAAAAAAAAAAAAAACTTGAATACTACATAACCCTCTAATCAAAATTGGAACTTAATACATAATACAAGCTTCAAGAAACAATAGAGAACGTTCAGAAATTGTGTCAAGCATCGAAAAGTTTACCCTTTTTATCTTATTTCAATAAAGTTCCTTACTAGAAAATAGGTTGTGGGATTCAGCCATAATAGCTCTCTATCACTTTCAGTTGATAGAGAAAGGTTTACCATTTTAATAATAAGCACAAATTCTTAAAAAATTTAGTGTTACCTTGTTACATAATTTATTATTGATATATGGAGTAACTTTTATTTGCATTTTAGATTGTTCAAATTATTTATCAAATATAAATATTCAAAATACTTTTTTCTATCAAAAAATAAATTTATTTTGCTGAAATAAGATTTTTATAATATTTCATTGACATATTGGTTAATTCCACATGCACATTCAGATATTGAAAACAAACAGTCTTAATCGTTCAGTATTAAGATCTAGAGACAACATCTTAATATTCAGATGTGCATTCAGATTCAGACATCTAAATCTTAATGCACATCTTAATATTCAAATGTATATTCAGATTCAAACATCTTAATCTTAATGTAAACAAATGAGGCCTAAATGCAAAAGTCCTTTTGGAAAAGAACTTTCATTTAATGTTGTGATATTTTAACTGACAAACATATTGGTATCACATGGATGCAGGTCTCCGCATGCAAGACCGGATCATTTTCGAGATATCCTAAAGTACTCCAAGACGAAAGAATGAAGTAAAAAGAGCAAGCAAGCAAACAAACAAACAAGTCCATATATGTAGATTGGAACAAAGTCTAGTTTGGTTGGACAAAATCCAGTTTTGCCAGAGCCAGGTTTCAGGTAAATATTTCAAGAGGATCCATTAATTCCTGCTTTGCAAATCCTCTTTCTTTATAGCTTAAAATTCACTGCATTTAAATTCTAGATCTATCTTTTATTTAATATAGCAATATTGTTATTAGTAAGGTGTGACGAAATTTTTTAACACATTTTCACTATATTTAATTTTTAACTTTCATGTACTTTCTAAATTTATATATTTTTTTTATATAAAAATTGAGAAATTGATACTTAATTGCATGGATCGTAACTAACTATCCCTTATTTTCTGGTTTTCGCAGGTGTCCGAAGGAGATCTGTAGACTGATTGGTCAGAGAATAATTTATACGTACTAAGATTAAAGAAGTCCATTAGTTATATGAAAATATCGCAACTATGTATATTGTGCAAAAGTGGTGTGCCTATCGATATATAGAGGTCGTGATATAGGACAGGACAATTCAGCACCCATTGCTCTGCTTATCCAACTTGTACAGATTTTGTTTTCTATTTGATGCCCAATTATTTTCTTATCAGATTAGCAGATATAATTCTTTAATTTCTTTTTCCTTTGTTGTTTGTAGGCTTAAATCGTAAATTATACTAATAAATCTAAATGGTAAACTTTATTTAACTAAATTACTATGTCTATCACTCGGCAAATCTTGCATTTGGTATGAAGTACCTGAAAATACAAAGGAAATGGAATGGCCTAACGGAAGTATGTACAAATGTGGTGATATTAGCAGGAGTGTTTGTTTAAACCGCAAGAACATGTACATACAAAATATGAAATAATTTTGCTTTATTGATGATCTAGTGGTGCTATCCGAAGATTTGAATGTATAATCATTACCGTTTAGAAGGATCAAACTCGAATGAGATTGCACATAACTTTTGGTCTTGACGCAAAAACAAGTGAGCAACATATGAGAATTTAGACAAGAAGGTTGCAACAACAAAACAATATATGAGAATTTAGTCGTAGATAGTGAAATAAGAAAATATGAATATGTATTTAATACCAAATAATTCCACCCAAAAGAAAGAGAGAAATTCTCTATTCTAACGGATTCATTCATGGATTCCTTGCTGATAGAGTATATGATGCTGTAAAATTGTTGAACTATAGTCCCAGAAATATCCATATCAAGCTTGAGATGTGTTGTTGATGACACCGTCCTTAAGGATATTTCAACTAAGTTACTCGGACTCTTTGAAAGTGTTGCCGCACCCGTGTCGGATCCTTCAAAAATACACTACTTTGGAAGGATTTGACACGTACCCAAGGACATTTTAAGAAAATCCGAGTAACTTAGTATTTCAAATGGTGCAACTATATTCTACTGGATTCAACAAGCTCTCGTCTAATATAAACTAGGAATGAGAGACCGTTACACTAACTAAATAATAGTCATAACAGTCCAATGGTACATATGTATGAATTTGGAGGCCTCATGTATATCTTGCGCACAGGGGGCAAATCCAACTCTTTTGCCTTTAAGCCCATTTCTCGCATGTGCAAGCCGACTCTTTTTTTCTAAATATTTACAAGCCCACTAAAAGACAATTTCCTTATAATATAAAAAAGCAACCCGAAGAAAATATCAAAAAACATTGTGTAGATCCAATCCGAAGAAAAAGAAATAAAGAGATTAGACAAGACAACCAAAAACCATTGAAAGAAGAAATCTAAAAAAAATACATTCACACTTTCTAATTAATTTAAAACATAAAATAAAACTAAATAGATCCACTTCATTGATCACAATGAATTATATTTGTTCGATACACTATTGTCAATATAAATATTGAATATTGAAAAAAAAAAAAATTCAATTGAAAACAATAAAAAACATTAAAAAAAAAAAAAAGACTTGTGTTGGATTGGCACTACAAATCTAATCCAAATAAAATATATACAAAAAAATATAGATGGGAGAATAAATAAAGGCTAAAGTTATCCTAGTCCATGAGTGACACTTCCTGTTGAGATATCCTTTATTTATTGTGAAACTTACATCAACAGCTACCTTTTAATAGCTTCTAACAATTTATAACTACTTTTTCTATATTTACAAATCGTAGCTAGTTTTTGTTGTATTCGGTTGTATTTCGCGTTTTCGAAATACAGGGAAATACACGGAAATACAAAATCCGGCGGAGTTCGCATTTTTGAAATACACTGAAATACAAAATCTGACAGATTCAAAATAGACTGTATTTATGGAACAGATTCTCTTCTTTCATTTTAAATGGTAAGTCAAATTAAATCAACCATGTATCACGCATAACTGTTGAAGTTTCATAACAACCCACGTTTCTCTCTCCAAATTACTCCATTCCAAACTTTAGAAATACTTCCAAATACAGAAAAATATACACTGAAATACAATAAAATATGGTTGATTGTTTAAGAAATATAAAATTGTAGTATGCGTATATACAATGGAATACAATGAAATATATCATAAACTGTTTCATAAATTAGAAATACATTGAAATATACTGAAACAGTACACTGAAATATACTGAAACGTTTTATCAAACACTTGGTGAGCATGAAGCTCCACAACTCTCATCGGAGGTGGAGTATGCGTTGAACCACCGGTGAACCACCGCCGCCGCCACGGAGAAGAAGTGGCAGTGTCGGAAAAGTAAGGAACAAACCAAATCGTCAAAAAACCCGAAATTGAATAAGAGTAGAAGCTATTCAAGTAGGGCTTCAAGTATTTTCAGGAATTTGATAACTTGTGGGACTGTGGATACTGATGAATTTGGAATTGTTCCACTTAGAAAAAATAAGACTTCTTTAACTGCTTCTGGTGAAAAACCAGTGAGTTTTTCTTTAGAGATTTGTAAATCAGAGAAACATAGAAGGTCTCAAAGGAATTTGATTTATAGCAACATCAACAGTGAAGAGTTGCCTCCATAACTAAATCGAGAATTGCTATTAAAATCAGATTTCGTTTTCCAGCGAATTTCAACTTTTTTAGATTGAAAAAGATCTTTAAGAAACATTTAAACACACATTTCTTTGACATCAAACAATCACCAGACCTGTGGGCATTAAAATCCAATTATAGATCCAGAAACTTTTAGAAGCTTCGCAATGCCAATAGAAGAAAAATTGTAAAAGCAATTGGAATTGGTTGTGCCGCAGCTGAAGGCGTCAATGGAAGTAGATCTCACAGATCGAGGGCGGCATTCGGAGGGTCCAGGCAAGGGAAGTAGATTCCACAGATCTGGGAGCAGGAGAGGGAACGGAGAGAGAGAAAGAGAAGGGTGAGGGAGAAATAGATTTGAGAGGTGAGAGAAAACCAATTTAAAAGAGAAACTTGTGAAATACAGGACACTAGTTATGATGTGTAATTTAAGAAAATATTTTAGTTATGAACAATAAATAAAATAAAAGGTAGTTACTATTCATAAATAGGTTTTAGAAGTAGCTATGACAAGTAAATTTTTCTTACTTATTTTTGATCGGCTTAGAGTCCACCATGCAAACCAATGTAACAATTACTTGGCACAATCAACATTAATCTTTATAACTCTAATACAGCAACTAAACAACTTAATATTCTCAAATCGACTATTACCGAAAACAAATTAAGATCTATATAGCTACATTAAGTATCTAAGAATAGTTATACATCTGAGAACAATATGTTAAAAAAAAAAACGTACAAAGAGTTCTAACCCTTTTAAGTGTAGGATTCATGATTAAGGTAAACACGAGTTTCTCTCTGTGGGCTCAAATCTCAGGCAATCTCATCGAATCCAAGGAGTGAGGAGCGGGTTCATCATTTACTTGAGACAAATATGTCTTTGTAAAACATGTATCACTAAGGACTATCCTCTCCTAAACAAACTGAAAAATCTCATATGTAACGTACATTAGCAATTTACTTTAGCTTCAAATCTAACCTTTTAATTTGACGGTAATGTATGATAAACCCGTCAACCGGTCCGGTTTTACCGGTTCAAACCGGTAAAATCGGAACCGGTTGAACCGGTTTACCGGTTCCGATTAACCGTATATTTTGTACTGGTTCGGTTCCAATTTTTTTAAAACTGGAACCAGAACCGGTTAACCGGTGGAATTTAAAAAAAAAAATTAGTTTGTAGCCGTTGCGGCTTGGGCCCAAATTGGACCGTTGGGCAACGGTCCATTTGCAAAAATGGCCGTTGCCAAACGGTCCCCAACTCTTTTATTTCCCCCCAAACCCTCCAAACTTTTTTTTTAACACTTTAACTCATCCCTCACCCCTATATAAACCCCTCTCCATTTCCATTTTAATCCACACCAATTCACTCTTCTCTTTCTCTCAAATCTCAATCTCTCAATTATAGTTACTTTGCAACAATTAGCCACTTTAAATTTCTCTCAAATAAATATTATAAAGTCTTATTATAGTTTCAATTATTAATTTTGCAATTATAATATTGTTGGTGGAGTTGGTGATTTTGCAACAATCCGAAGTAGCTTTGGTGGATTTGCAATTATAGCGGCCTTCACTTTGTTGGAAATTAGTCCGGCAATTTGGTACCTTCGTTCCAACTCTATCTTTATTTTTCGCAATTTAATTTACGCAATTTAATTTGTTGCAATTCATTTTCTTGTGATTTATTTGAGTGTGATTTAAATTAATTCTATTTAATAATCAAAGAGATTTAGACGTGGTGCCGGTAGTAGTGGTATTGTTAGGCGTGGGCTTAATGAGGAAACATTTGTGGAAGAAACACCTAATTTAGGTATTGATATTGGTGGAAATAATCCACTTTTGGGTCATGAGGCAATGCAACAACATTATACCGACACTTTTAATGAAATTGATGATGATGATGATGATGATGATGAGACACAACCCCCCAAAAATCTCATAGGAGATACATGTCCTGCACAATCACATACACAAGACAAACCGCCTAGAACTCGTAAGTCAACCGCTAAAATTTGGAAATTTATGACTAAGGATAGGGAAAGCCAAACAGCTAAATGTACCCTATGTGGACAAATATTTACTTTTAAGCAAGAAACTAGTAAGGATGGTGGAACGGGTACACTAAATGGTCATATGAGAAAGAAACATATGGATGTTTGGGGAGAGCAAACGAGTTCAAATGTGGGGGGTATTCAAATGACAATAGACCCACGAACCGGTAAAAATTTTGTAGCTTATGATTGTTTACCATTTTCCTTTCCTTCGGGTTTGGGGTTTATTACTTACATTCAATGTTGTTATAATCCGTTATTTGAGGGTATTCCTAGAAGTACTTGTAGAGCGGATCTTATAGATTTGTATAAAAAATATAGATTTTATTTGCGCCATGTATTTAATTCTTTAAATTGTAATGTTTTTCTTACCGCTGATTTGGGTCTTAGTCTTAACAAGTTAGATTTTTTTGCTATTACATGTCATTGGGTTGATGACAACTGGGTTATGCAAAAAAGAATTATAGCTTTTTTATATGATGAAGGAAAAGGTCGTCACGATGGAAAAAATTTAGCGGATTCAATGTCTACTATTATGAGATTTTTTAACATTTATAGAAAACACTTTGTATTGCTTTAGCTAATGCTTCTAATAATACAAAGGCGATTGGCCTTTTAAAAAGAGAACTAAACCCTCCACTAAGAAATATGTTTCATGTAAGATGTAGTTGTCACATTTTAAACTTAATTGTTAAAGATGGGCTTGTGCGTTTTGACGATTCTATTCAAAAAGTACGAGATGCGGTTGCGTTTCTTTTTTGTAATGCTAATAGGGGAAGAATTAGAGATTTTAAGAATGCTTGTGTGAAAAATAACCTTAGACCTAGGAAAATTCAAGTAGAAATTGAGACTAAGTGGAACTACACTTACATTATGCTACAACAAGCATATGAGTATAGGATTCCCATACAACAAGTTCACAACAAATATAATATTAATAGTGATGATTGGTTAAATTTTACGGATTGGGAAGATGTTAAGGAATGTGTTGAACTCTTAGAAAAAATTTATAATGCAACTCTTGCTTTTTCTAGACAATTCTATCCCACGGTAACCGGAATTTTAGCCTACTTAGCGGAAATAGCTACAGTTTTACAAGAGTATAAATATAA
Source organism: Lycium barbarum (assembly GCF_019175385.1). Lineage (NCBI taxonomy): Eukaryota > Viridiplantae > Streptophyta > Magnoliopsida > Solanales > Solanaceae > Lycium > Lycium barbarum. The sequence continues at coordinate 131,986,270 of NC_083337.1, read as the reverse complement.
ACCCGGTTATCAAGCGGTTATTTTTGATATGATAACAAAATTTAAGAAGTATTCTTTTTCCATCCCAACTTTATTTATATTGGGTTCTCTTTTAAATCCTTGTTTAAAAGTGTCTTATACTAAAGTATTGGTTGGTCAAATGTAATTTATACATTTTTAGAAATTGAAGAGGGAGTTCAACCATCTTTAGCTGAAGCTGAAACCGCTATTGATGACGAGTTTAGAAAAGTTTTTACTCATTATTCTAATTTGGAAGAACATGCTACATCCGTTGCTCCACGCCCTACTACTTCTCAAAGTAGCAAAAAGGGCTTGTCGGGTTTAAAAGTTTTACATTCACATCCAACTCCTTCTTGTAATGCAAACTTTGATGAATAGCACTTTTATTTGATGCAGCCAAATGTGGATATCAAGGAACTAGATGAGCTAGACGTCTTAGCATGGTGGAAGAAATACAAGGCAAGTCATCCGATACTCTCAAGAATGGCTCGAGATATCCTTACGGTTCAAGTATCAACCGTGGCTTCGGAGAGTGCATTTAGCCAGGGAAGACAACAATTGGAGACCATAGACACTCATTATCCGGCTTTAGCTTGCAAGTACTAGTGTGCATTCGCGATTGGATTAGATCGGAGCAACGCAACCAAAACTTAGAAGCGGAGGAAGGCGAAGAGGAAGAGATTGAAGATTTGATAGCAAGTGGACCGGACCAAATGGAAGACTTTGAAGATATGTCCATGGCCGAATATGATATGGGGGAAATTAACCAAATGATTGAGAATTGGTGATTTTATTATTCTACTATTTCTTTGCAACTCATGTATTATTTGCAAGTTAAAAAAAACTACAACTTGCAAATAAATGTTATCCAAGAATGAATAAAATATATGGCTCATTGAGCTTTCTTCTATTTACTTGTGTTCATATTTTTAATTATATTAAGTTAAGAATATACCTAAAATATACTAAGAACATACTTATAATATACATGATACATCTACTTAAATTAAAAATTAGAAAGTTATATACTTGAAAAATAACTACAATATACTAAGAATATACTTATAATATATATTATACATATAACTTAAACACACATATATATATATATATACACGTATATGCTATATTGCTGACTTGCTGTTAGCCTGTTAGTCAGTAAATATATAAACTTTACTTATAAACTTATATAACATATGTAAATATACCTCCAATATACTAATAAATACTATAATATACATATATATATATATATATATATATATATATATATATATATATATATATATATATATATATATATATATATATATATACAAAAAAAAAAGAGGTTTTGGACGTTTTGAACCGAACCGGTTTTGATTTCGGGTTTCTAACCGGTAAACCGAAACCGATGACAGATTTCGATTTTTAGACCGGAAATCAGCCGATTTTATAATCGGTTGCCGGTTCAGTTCCGGTTCAAACCGGTTGACACCCTTAATGTATGACAATACTAGCTACCTAATTGGAGAAACGGGAGACGTCTAATCTCAAGTCAGTTGACTACCAAATGATCCAAATTGGAGATTAGTCTCAAATCAAATGGCAACCTAATCGAGGCAAACTGGAGGCTTTTAGCCTCAAACCAACTTGGGCCAAATTTTGAAAGCCCAAAAATCTGGCCACAATTTTAAGTCTGCTATGAAAGCATTCAGTTCACATATCATATCAAGTATTAGGAAATGCTAGTCATTTTTGTTGGGAGTATGCTCCAAGTTTTATTGTAAGCTTGTTGATTGATGATTCAGTTTAATAAACTTTTTTTGTCATTTGACCTCAGCTAGTGAAACAGTTTTAAAGTACACACAAGTTGATGAAAACAGTAAAGACAAAAGTAGAAGAAGAAAAACAAAAGTTAAGAGTCTGTTTGGATGGACTTAAAAAAAGCAACTTATAAATTGGATAAGCCAAAAAAAAAAAAAAGTTTGGGTAATCCAACTTATTTTTTTTGGCTTATAAGCTGCTTTAGATAAGCTAAGCCAAACGAGCCCAATTAATCTTTTTAGCTTATTTTAAGCACAAAATAGCTTTAAGTTGGCCAGCCAAACACTCAAAAAAGCTGAAAACAGCTTATAAGCAACTTATCAGTCAATCCAAACGGGCTCTAAGTATTTTAGAACAATTATTTTTTGAAAAAAAAATAACAAGTACTCGAGTAGATAGGACCTCAGATAACATAAATCTAAAATTGTTATAAACAGCTTGTAGATATTGTCCGCTTTGGAGCCTCAGCCCCTCACGGCTTTAAAACGCGTCTATAAGTAAAGGCTTCAGACCCTGCTTATAAGCACGCACACAATCCCGTGTGCGAGTGATGTGGGAACTTCCAGTTCACAACACACCCTCCCATCGCGAGCATCGTGCTGATAACGTGTTATAAACAGCTTGTAGATATTGTCCGCTTTGAAGCCTCAGCCCCTCACGGCTTTAAAACGCGTCTATAAATAAAGGCTTCATGCCCTGCTTATAAGTACGCACACAATCCCGTGTGCGAGTAATGTGGGAACTTCCCGTTTATAACAAAAATAGCTTTGTCCACCAAGATATCTTGCACCTTTGCTTCACAAAAAGGGTGACTTCTTTACTTTATTAGCACATTATTCAAAGAACTCCCTCACACATTCAATGACTTCTCTTTCTTGACGTTATTATTATGTTTCAACTGAAAACATAAACTATTACCCATATATTCATTGCGACATTGACAAAACTGTTGATCCATATCCTTTTCCCTTTTTTAGGATAACCCCAAACCTCTTTCTTCCTAGCTGTCTTCAAATTTTCTACCTTGATTCTTTGTCTTCAATTTTATAAAAGAGGTTTGATGGGGAGGCTATTTGTATTGACTCTTGAAGGCAAGATCTATAGCTGCAAGCACTGTGGAACTCATCTTGCCCTTTCTGAAAACATTGTTTCTAAGGTTATCCTCTATACACTTATATAAGTTTGATCACTCTTTTATTGTAATTCTTGAAATTGGGTTTTCTTGATTTTGCTTATTTTTGTTATAAAAATTCAATCTTTGGCTTGATCGGTGGTTGGGTTTGGTTTGGTTTATAGGACTTGTTCTCTATGTTCTTGATCTGTTAAACTAATTTTCAGGTGTCAATAAAAATTGGGTATTTTTAGATCAGCTATGTATGTGAGTGAAGAACATCTGAGATTGAGCAATTTGACCCTTTGGAGTAAAAGGGGGCATTTTTGTGAATTAATTATAAACTGTCAAAAGAAATAATAGTTAGTATTGCTGATAGCATTGTATACAATAATTCTTCTGCTTTATCCAGTTATGAATTTAGAGGGTCATTTCTGCAATGTGGAGGAGTTCTTTAGTTATGAAATAGAGGGTCATTTCTGCAATGTGGAGTTGAGTCGTATAATTGGAGTATACTTGTTTAGCGTTTTCCATTTGTTCCATGTCTTTGCGCTAATGGCTTCAATATGTTATGCCCATTCCATTGATCAACTTGGTATTTGTTTGGTGACTTTATTATGCTTAATTTCTTTGAAATGTGCATTCATGACTTTCTTTAGTTATATTAGTTGACTTTCTAGGTCATTCTATCCTATGGAGAATTCCATCTGTCTTCTATAGCATAAAATTCAGGGGCGGATGCAGCCTAATAGCACCAGGTTCATCTGAACCCAATATTTTCGACGGGAAGTATAAATTTATGCATAAAAAATTTATTGAAATTGATAAATAATAGGTTTGAACCTGTAATTTTAAAATTTTAGCAAGTTCAATGCTAATAAACTTACCGGTTGAACCCATAGAGTTCAAATCCTGAATCCACCTCAGATAAAATTAGAGCATGTTTTCAAGTGCTGTAGCTTCGAAACTTCTGTTTTTAGAAAATTCAAATGCTTTGAATGGAAAGAAATGATGATTAGGCAATTCTAATTAGTTGAAGTTTATGTTACTTTCTTCTTTCAGCCCTTAAACAATGTATGTTGTCATTCTGAGTCATGAAGTTTATGTCATCTGACTCGATGTTTTCCTTCTGATATTTCCTTCAGTCTTTCCACTGCCGACATGGGAAGGCTTATCTCTTCAGTAAGGTGTAAGTCTCTTTGATTCTGCACATCCAATCATCAGAAATCTTTTGTGACATTTTCACGTGTCCAATCTTTAAACTTGCTGCATTAAAATCACAAGTCCCACAAACTTGTACAACTTCTATTGGTTTTATTCTCAGTAGAATATGAAAACCATTGCCATTCTATTTCCTGTTATTGTTGTTAAGCTTTTCTTGGCATTGATGGGGCATGAGTTATTTGTTGCTTGGTTTGATGAACAATGTTATTGCTAAGGTCAAGCTTATCCATACCTCTGCTACAAAGTTAGGATGCAATGAGCTACTGTGTAAATCCTCCTTATTTGACTTTATTCCGCTTCTTTTACTGGTGTGGAGGACACCGTTCAACTAGAATGTGAAAAAAGATGAAGTATTGGATTGGGAGGATTCATGTTTGTAGTAGTTAGCCAAATGTTCCATGAATTGAAATGAAAAAGACTCACATTCAAAAGTTGAGTGCAACTGGAGTATGTGCAAACTATTTGGCTTTTATTTGGGCCCTCTACTCTACTTGGGTCACATTGCTCTCAGGATCTTTGATTTTGTTATTAGCTCCGAGTCAGTGATCACTGTGGAATGTCACAACCAGCCTATAATATTTGAGGGCACATGAAAACTTATGAACAAGGTAGACTATACCTTTTAGGTTTAGTTTGTTAAAGATCATGGTACAGTATGTGTATATCTTCATGCATTTGTGTCAAAGTATAAAATTAGCTGGTCTGTACTTTATTCTGTCTGAATCACTATAGAACCTTATGGGATTATACCAGACTGATGTATCATGTACGTTTAAGAATATTTTGCTGGAGTACAAATATTACATTAATATTTTGAAAAATCTTACTTGACTGTATTATGCTGAAGTTGATTGCTTTCCTGCTCAAGAGTTCTGATCTTCTCAAATCTCCTCGTTTCATTTCATCATTTAGCAGAAACATACAATAAAAATGCACTTTGTAGTTCAGTATATTCTATACGCCCTTTTCTTCTTCTTTGACAGAGTGAATGTCACTTCTGGCGAGATAGAAAATAGAATGATGATGACTGGTATGCACACTGTGGCCGACATTTTCTGCGTCTGTTGTGGATCAATTGTTGGATGGAAATATGTGAGTACAGAGTGCTAAAATGGTAGACATTGTCGTTTGGCAGTTACCAGACAGCTTTAGTTAGTTAGTTGCTAATAATAATTCTTTTGCAGGAGACTGCCCATGAAAAGAGCCAAAAATACAAAGAAGGAAAATCAGTGCTTGAGCGGTCAGTTGTATACTGCAGTGTTGTTTAGAATTGAGTTAGAAACATATCATAAGTCCTCTCTGAGGTACTTTCTTTTATAACTCAACAGGTTTCAGATTTCTGGTCCTGATGGAAGTAATTACTGGGCCAGTCATGAAACTCATGTTGCAGGAAGTGATGCTGATGATGTTTGATCACCATCTAGATCAAAAATTCTATCCCCAAATGTACATTCTTACCCACCACTCGGTTAATTGTTTATGGACCATTGGATTCTTGAACCTGACCTCTATCATGTATAATAATATGGAAGCAACCCATATATTGTTGCAAATTAACATGACCATCTGCCTGTATTTGTTTGCAATGACAAGATGTTACTACTAGCGATGACTTTTGCTTTTCAATACTTCACTTCCTTACTCCTTTCCTTTTCAAAATCTCTCTGTATTTTTTGATATTCACTTATTTTTAGGACTGTGTGGTAAAGCAAGTAATCCGGTTATGAATATTAGAAATGTTGAACTGCTTCTACAGGAAACTGCGTTTCATTCACCAGCACTTGAAGAGAGTAAACAAACACTTTTCTGTTGGAGCAAAGGCTAATGTGTCCAAGGTTGCTCATCAAAAGATGAAAAATAACATTAAAATTAAAGTAGGAGGCGGAATTTGACAAACCATGCGTTGTTAAGCTCAACACATCGTTAAAGCCAATGCACAGGAACACAACATTTCAGATTGTAAGAAGCTTTCCATACAAGTAAATATTATTGTAATTTAATCGCAATCTAAATATGCTAGCCTAAGAAGGTGCTTCACTCGTCCAAAAGCGAGTATGTTATGGATCAGTTCCACCCAATCTGAGCTACTATTTATACAGTATCAATTCTACAGAGTAAAATACAACTGAGAAAGTAATCAAATCTGTTTCTAGTTACCATTACTCAGCGACCAACAGCTATGTTATTGAAGAGCAAACTAGTGGAAAACATTGCTTGGTTCTTATTTCTATCAACAGCTTGGGATTAAGGTGCAGGTTGATTCCCATCGAGTACACAAAATTAATTTGGGAGTGAAATTCAAATTATTCTAGACATAATTGTGGAATCATCTCACTGGAAACAGAAGCTTCGCGCAAATCCTTTCAACAGGAAAGAAAAAATTCAGTTTCATTAAGCACATAGGTTCAAATTAGACTTGCAAAACATCATACATCAGAGTTAGTAACTGCTTATTTATTAGCATTACGAGTAGGTAACATCCTCAAGAACAGAGATTTATCAACTGCACCAGCTAATTAAGTCTATCCAATCCATCAAGGCGTGGTGCTTTCCAATGGGATAATCAAACTTCTTTCCTAAGTAATGCTTTCCATTTCTGTTTCTCTTGTCTGTTATTCGTTGTTTCCGTCCCAAAGTAAAGAATTTTAGTCAAGGGGTCTTCCATAACAAACAAGGACTTACCAGACAAACTTTTTTTGTTTATAAAGAGTACTGACTTTAAACAGATAAGTAATCAACACGCCATATCAATTACAAGTGCAAATATGTAATGTGACAGGTCAATGAACATCTTATTTTGTATCTCAGACGATCTTCTCCCAATACAATCAGAATGTTACCAGCATCTCCGTCTTCAATACCAGATAGTTCGATGTCACTGCTTTCAAGGTCCAATTTATCGTCTGAATCTTCAGAATCAAATTCAACATTTCCTCATCCGTATCAGCAATAACATCACTTGATCCTTGCAAGTGTTCATCTTTTTGTTCCTCATACTTTTCAAGGAAACTATTTGGTGGTTCTCCATTTTGTATGGAAAAATCAGATAGCACCACATATGATTCTCCGTTGAGCAGTGCCCTGCCAGTACCTGATTAAAAGAGATTGTCAGTTGGAACAGAAATAATTCTTACACCAAATAGAAACTCCGTCCAACAAGGGTCATTGCAACACCAGGCCATGGTAAGGTTATTATTACCAATGAATCCTATAAAATATGATTGTCCAGTTCTATTCTATCAGACCTGATTTTGAGAATAAAATTAGTATAATGAGGAATTTTAAAATTAATTTTCTAACCTTGCCGTATTTGTAATTTTGTATATAGTGTTGTCGCGTTTCATAGTAGTATATAATTACTTTTATTTATTCTGATATAAACAACTTGGAAGTGAAAAAGGGTAGCCCGAGAAGATTAATTGAGTAGGTCAAGGGTTAGTTTAGTAAGAACGTTTGACGTTTGGTCACATATGGTAGTAAGTAGCTACATATGGTGTCAAAATTTATTCAGAGATGTCGGTGAAATTGGTCAATGTGAACTCAGTGCGCTTTGTTCTTCTCCGTGACTTAAGAGTTCACACAATTTGGGGTAATTCAAAAATGTCAATTTGTCTGCTTGAATTGCACTCTTCAGGTAAACTTCGTGGAAATTAGAGCCCATCCCCATGGACGGACCTAGGATATTGGAAGGGGTTCATATATGAACATTACACTATATATTTTGATTTTTTTTTAAGTGAAATTTTTGACTCTGTCACTGTTCATCCTTAGAGTTTAGAGCAAAGACACCTTTTCATGTAGGATGGATAGAGCCAAGTAAACCTGTTAACCGGTTCGGTTTAACCGGTTAAAACCGTTAACCGGACCGGTTAAACCGGAACCGGTTAACCATTTAAAAATTACCGGTCCGGTTCCGATATTTTAGAAACCGGAACCGGACTGATTAAACCGGTTTAACCGGTTAAATTAAAAAAAAAAAAAAAAAAAAGAGTCGTTGGGCCGCCGCCCGCCTGTGCGTTAATGGACCGTTGACAACGGTCCATTTGCAAAAATGGTCGTTGCCAAACGGTCATTTTGTTAATTTTTGGCCCCCAATTTTTTTTTTTAACACTTTAACCCATCCCCCACCCCTATATAAACCCTTCTTCATTTTCATTTTCATTTTAATTCACACCAATTTACTCTTCTTCATCTTTCTCTTAAATCTCAATCTCTCAATTATAGTTACTTTGCAATAATTAGCCACAAAGTGTTATTATAGTTTCAACTTTCAATTATTAATTTTTCAATTATAATATTGTTGGTGGAGTTGGTGATTTTGCAACAATCCGAAGTAGCTTTGGTGGATTTGCAATTCTAGCCGCCTTCACTTTGTTGGAAATTAATCCGGCAATTTGGTACCTTCGTTCCAACTCTATCTTTATTTTCGCAATTTAATTCTAGCAATTTATTTTTCGCAATTTAATTTACGCAATTTAATTCTAGCAATTTAATTTGTTGTAATTTATTTTCTTGTGATTTATTTTCTTGTGATTTAAATTAATTCTATTTAATAATGTCTAAGAGATTAAGACGTGGTGCCGGTAGTAGTAGTCGTATTGTTAGGGGTGCGCTTAATGAGGAAATATTTGTGGAAGAAACACCTAATTTAGGTATTGATGTTGGTGGAAATAATCCACTTTTAGGTCATGAGGCAATGCAACAACATTTTACCGACACTTTTGATGAAGACTTAGATGATGATGATGAAATGCAACACCTCGAAAATCCCATAGGAGATACATGTCCTGCACAATCACATACACAAGGCAAACCGCCTAGAACTCGTAAGCCAACAGCTAAAGTTTGGAAATTTATGACTAAGAATAGGGAAAACCAATCAGCTACATGTAACATATGTAGACAAGTATTTAGTTTTAAGCAAGGAACTGGTAAGGATGGTGGAATGCGTACACTAAATACTCATATGAGAACCAAACATATGGATGTTTGGGGAGAGCAAACGGGTTCAAATGTGGGGGGATTCAAATGACGATAGACCCACGAACCAGTAGAAATTTTAAGTATGACAAGAAAAAAGAGCGTGTAGAAATAGCTAAAATGGTAGCTTATGATTGTTTACCATTTTCCTTTCCCTCAGGTTTGGGGTTTGTTACTTACATTCATCGTTGTTATAATCCGTTATTTGAGGGTATTCCTAGAAGTACTTGTAGAGCCGATGTTATAGATTTGTTTAAAAAATATAGATTTTATTTGCGCCATGTATTTAATTCTTTAAATTGTAATGTTTGTCTTATCGCTGATTTGGGTCTTAGTATTGACCATTTAGATTTTTTTGCTATTACATGTCATTGGGTTGATGACAACTGGGTTATGCAAAAAAGAGTTATAGTTTTTTTATATGACGAAGGAAAAGGTCGTCACGATGGAAAATTTTTAGCCGATTCAATGTCTACTATTATGAGATTTTTTAACATTTATAGAAAAACACTTTGTATTGCTTTAGATAATGCTTCTAATAATACAAAGGTAATAGGTCTTATAAAAAGAGAACTAAACCCTCCGCTAAAAAATATTTTTCATGTAAGGTGTAGTTGTCACATTTTAAATTTAATTGTTAAAGATGATCTTGTGCATTTTGATGATTCTGTTCAAAAAGTTAGAGATGCGGTTGCGTTTCTTTTTTGTAATGCTAATAGGGGAAGAATTAGAGATTTTAAGAATGCTTGTGTGGAAAATAACCTTAGACCTAGGAAAATTCAAGTAGAAATTGAGACTAGGTGGAACTACACTTACATTATGCTACAACAAGCATATGAGTATAGGATTCCCATACAACAAGTTCACAACAAATATAATACTGATAGTGAGGATTGATTAACTTTTAGGCATTGGGAAGATGTTAAAGAATGTGTTGAACTCTTAGAAAATTTTTATAATGCAACTCTTGCTTTTTCTAGACAATTCTATCCCACGGTAACCGGAATTTTAGCCTACTTAGCGGAAATAGCTAGAGTTTTACAAGAGTATAAATATAAAACCGATTATCAAGTGGCTATTTTTGAAATGATAATCAAATTTAAGAAGTATTTTTTCTCATCCCAACTTTATTTATATTGGGTTCCCTTTTAAATCCTTGTTTAAAACTGTCTTATATTAAAAATTTGGTTAGTCAAATTTATACATTTTTAGAAATTGAAGAGGGAGTTCAACCATCTTTAGCTGAAGCCGATCTCGCTATTGATGATGAGTTTAGAAAAGTTTTTACTCATTATTCTAGTTTGGAAGAACGTGCTACACCCGTTGCTCCACGCCCTACTACTTCTTAAAGTAGCAAAAAGGGCTTGTCGGGTTTAAAAGTTTTACATTCACAGCCAACTTCTTCTTCTACTGCAAACTTTGATGAATATAACTTTTATTTGATGCAGCCAAATGTGGATATCAAGGAACTGGATGAGTTGGACGTCTTAGCATGGTGGAAGAAGTACAAGGCAAGCTATCCGGTACTTTCAAGAATGGCTCGAGATATCCTTACGGTTCAAGTATCAACCGTGGCTTCGGAGAGCGCATTTAGCCAAGGAAGACAGCAAATTGGAGACCATAGACATTCATTATCCGGCTTTAGCTTGCAAGTACTAGTGTGCATTCGCGATTGGATTAGATCGGAGCGACGCAACCAAAACTTACAAGCGGAGGAAGGCGAAGAGGAAGAAATTGAAGATTTGATAGCTAGTAGACCGGACCAAATGGAAGACTTTGAAGATATTTCCATGACCGAATATGATGTGGGGGAAATTAACGAAATGGTTCAAAATTGGTGATTTTATTATTCTACTATTTTTGTACAACTCATGTATTATTTGCAAGTTAAAAAAAAATACAACTTGCAAATAAATGTTATCCAAGAATGAATAAAATATATGGCTCATTGAGCTTTCTTCTATTTACTTGTGTTCATATTTTTACTTTTATTAAGTTAGGAATATACCTAAAATATACTAAGAATATACTTATTATATATATATATATATATAAGTATATATAGTATATAAAATATATATAGTATATATATTAATTATATATAGTATATAAGTATATATAGTATATAGTACATATATATGTATACGAAAAGCACTATTATGTATTGTTGACTTGCTATTAGCCTGTTAGTCAGTAAATATTTAAACTTTAATTATAAAGTTGTATAACATATGTAAATATACCTACAATATACTAATAAATACTATAATATATATATAATACAAAAAACAAAAAAAAAAGGTTTTAACCACTCCAAACCGGACCGGTTCCAGTTTAGAGTTTCAAACCGGTTAAGCGGTTTCGGCTTTTTAACCGGAACTGACCGGTTCCCTAACCGGTTACCGGTCCGGTTCCGGTTGCAACCGGTTGCCAGGTTTAGAGCCAAGGAAAGTAAAATATCCTCTCTCTATCATAAATTGGCTAGTTGATTTCTTTAGCATTTATGTCTGTTAAAAATTACTAGATGTATATCCCGATCTTCTGTGATGAGCGCCATTAAAAAAATGTTATTCACTGATTGGTTTCTAGATTTACAATTTTTTTTAATCTTTTATTAATTAATTATAATAATAGAAGAGTTAAGTTAGAGGTTTGGTTAACTGAGCTAAACAAAGACCCAAGGACAAAGTTGGGAAAAAGAGACAAAAGAAGGAAGAAAAGGGAAGACTGGGAACAGTGGACCATGTCTGATGCTGATTTCCATGAGGTTTCTTAATGAACTAATTTTCCAAAAATAAGCTGACAAGAAATTTAAATAACTGTGGTGAGCTATGAAAAGAAGCTTCTTTCTCAAACTGGATTCAATAAGTTTGGTCAACCATTTTCCATTCAAATAAAAAAAAATTCAAGTTGAGATAAAAAATAAAAGAGAGATTCATCATTAGCAATTAGCATATCAGTTTTAGGTTTCCCACCATCTACGTCTTCATTTAACATTTGGGTCTTCGGGATTTTGCAAAGAAATTTCTTATTTGTATAATACACATACAGTTTATTTCATCCATAAAGTCCATGACATCTTTTGGCTTCAGCATGCACTTATTTCCAAGATTATGTGAATATAGTCCACTACAAGTCCATGTTATGTTAGGGTCACTCGCTCAAATGCCCTTATTCGGGGGTCATGTTATGCTGGTTTTTAATTTTTGTCCTTAGATATTTTAAGTTGCCGAAAATATTTCTGAGATTTTAGGTTTGAACTCCAGCAGAGTATAAAAAAATCGCAATCCAGAATTTCGTAACAAATTAGGTCTATTCACTTTTGTAGAATTCTAGCAGAGTAAAAAAAAAAATTATGCCTTTTGTTTTAAGGCATAACTAAATTTTGCCTTATAAGGCAGAATTTTCCCGAAGTTTTGCCTTGTAATTTTTTTTTTTTACTGAGCGGGGGTTCGAACCCAAAACTTCGGTGTATTTTCGGTCACTTTTTTAAGCAAAGGGCAATCCGCGCAAAAAAAAAAGTGTTATGTACTGACTTCCTCCCAATTGATGTAAAAGTATTTGACTGAGCACCGAGTTTAAAAATAAAAGTAGACTTTTGAAATTTATAATCTAAAAGAAGTCATAGATATTTGTGTAGCTATAAATATTTCATTTACGGCAAAATGAAAAGTTTAAAGTCAAATTATTATTAAATAGCAATGCGTCATTCTTTTGAAATTTACTGAGAAGGAAAAAATGTCATGTAAATTGAGACAAATGAAGTACTAATAATATAAGGTTCCAAAGAATAGTACATATTAATTTCTTTTTCCTTTTTCTAGGTCTGTAAGTACTCAATGTAGCGTATCTTCTCTTCTGATGTTTCTCATGGAATGGAGCAAGAAATTGAAATTTGATGTGCAAGTTTTAAAATCTAAATCACCAAGAAGTCCAAGAACTAATTAATATGTTTTAATATTTATTTTGCCTTTACTGGCAGAAGGAAATTGGAGTGAACTACTTGCGAGTCAAACTCCACATCCCTACCAATAATAGCAACCTTTCAATTGGTGGTACTGAAAAACTTGTAGCCTCAAGAATTCTAATCATAAAAATTCGTAGTTGAGAGATTTCTTACCAGTCCATGCTTCTTAATTCTTATGGTGTCTTGTCAATTGTCATAGACACTAACGAGTACGATGTACATTTAACGGCTTCAGCAGATGATACGTTATTGAAGAACACACTTGTGACAGCATTAAGTTTCATATTTCTATCAACAGCTTGGGATTAAGGTGCAGTTGAATCCCATCATGAACATTGTTTACCCCAAATTTGAATAATCAATTGAATTTATGAGTGAAGCATAGGATATGTGGCTAAGCCTTGATCTATTTAATAGAGAAAAGAAATATACGAATGAGCTGTGAAGAAGCAGCTAATAATCAGTGGTTTGCTATAGATTTGCGTATCTAGCAATATATGAATATTGTTTGATGACATAGATTTAGGAGATGGACACAATAATCCGGACCAAAATCAGATGTTGAGAGGGAGAAATCTTTATATTATTGCTATTACAAATGTTCTTGATATGAGGAAGCCAACCCTCTAAAAGTGGGGCAATGACCCCTATTTATAGTATTGCCCCATGGGCTTCATACAACAAGTGTTTCTAAAAAATAAAGAAAAACTCTGAAATGGATTAGGTTGGATTAGGTTGATTGTACGATCTGACACCCGTACGATTGGCAGTTAACCATGGCAGGACGTTATCGACGCGTGGCAATCGCGTAACGGATCTCCCGGACCAACGACCACGATCAAACGGACTAACGGCCACGATCTGTCACGACCCAACTCCGTAGGCCGCGACTAGTGTCCGTGCTGGACACTCAAACGTACCCAATAACCCAAATTAGCAAACGACAGAATATTTTCAAATATAGAAGTCGCTTGGCGTTAATAATAACCATAAATGAACCGACACCGTACATGGAAGCCGATGAGGCTGTCACAGATCATATCATACCCAAACATATACAGAACCCACACAAGTATGTCTATAGACCTCTACAAATCATAACAAAATCATAAGACGAGACAGGGCCCCGTCATACCCCTGAATCGCATACATATATATAATATAACGGCAGACTGTACCAATATACAGGCTCTGAACAAAAGAGCGCTCCCAATATAGCAGAATAGATGTCCTAGGCAGGCGATCAGCAAATCTGTCTTCTGTACCTGCGCGGCATGAAAACGCAGCCCCCGAAGAAAGGGGGTCAGTACGAAATATGTACTGAGTATGTAAAGCACGGAACGTAGTAAACAAAGTCATAATCAAAGTAGAAGGTACAGAAAATGGACAAAATGTACAGATTAGCAAAATGCTGATCATAAAGTATAAATAGTATTTGTTGAAAACATATGTCGTACCTGGTCCCAATACGGAACAAGATCATAACCGAAACAGAACTTACAGAGAAGTGAGTGTGACATCCGAAGTATCAAATGCATATTTTCAAAACATGAGGAGTGTGTTCAGAAACATATACCATATCATGTCCGGCCCCTGCCAAGGGCTCGGCGAAACAGAACGTGGCCACCCCCCGACGCTGGTGCCACCATACATAAGGAACAGAGTAGGGGATAACCCCGTAACATAACATATCATATCATATCAGATCATATCATATCAGAATGTGTGTACATGGCACAACATACTCCAAAACCCATGTACATATATACCTGCCCCCTCACATCGAGGCACGGCGAACAATGCATTGGAATACGCTTGACAACATATCCTGGCCCGGGCTCAGTGTGGGAAACATTGGGGCATCCACGAATGGAGTAGTGAGAGACTAAATGCAACAAAAAATATCATAGATTTCCAGAGACTCAATGAGGCATATCGAAATGACAAATCAAATCAATGAAGTCGGACAGAATCATAGTAGGTGTATGTCGTATGTCATAATGAGTTACGGAAGAATAATCCTTTTGGGGTCATTCTCATATTCCAAAATAGTTTACCAGACTCGAGGGAATCATTAAAACAATTTTCCTTAGTAGTTAAAAGGATAGTTAAAATGTTTCATTTTATATTGTTCGAAAATAAGGCAATAGTAAAATAAGAGAGCAAAGCGGGAATAGTGGAACTAAATGCAATACAAAATATCGTACCTTTACCGAGGCTCAATATAGTACCCCGAATAAGCATCATTAGTAGTTGGAAAAGTAGATAAGACGTTTCCTTAAAAATTGCTTGACATCAAGTTACAAAGGACCATAAGGGTAAAATCAGAAATAGCGGGCCCACCTCGGGACAACCAAAGCGGCGGGCTCAAATTACGTGTATTAAGCTTATGGGGTCACCTACAGAGGTCCTAGGGCATTCCATAACTTCCTAAGTGATTTGGAGAAATTTTGCATAATTTTTCATTAAAGCATACTAAAAGGGTTCAATTCTATTGAACGAAAATGTGACAATTTCAGACGCGGATTCCGATGAGCAGAATATGCTCCGAGGCGTGAATCCGATCCTAGTACATCTAGGACATGCCAAAAGAAGAATCGGGGTGGCTTTACATACCTTTTACGCACTTTACGCCTTTCCAAGTTCACTTCCCGTTTCGTCCAAAATCTGCAAATGGTCACATTTACCAAATGTTAACCATAAGGCTTTAGGCTTAAATCTAAAGTTAACACTTTTCTACAGAAATTTGGGCAGCATCTCCCCTATACATATAACATCCCCGAGAATTCAACTCGGCCAAAACAATCAACAACAACCCAACAACAACACCACCAACAACAACAATCACTATAAAACACTCAATATGGCACAACTAGTTCCCTTTCCAACATAGTGCAATATCTTCCATTTCAACTTCAAATTTCCAAACCAAGCTCGATGGTTTCACATTCATCATTAATCTAGATCATCACAATATAATTTGGAAGCATTTCATATCATTTCCACAAAATGTTCACAAGATATACAAAATATACAAACTTTCCACCAAAGTCATAATTCATCCAAAACTTCTAATCTTTAACATACTTATTCATAACATGTTTCCATCTTCCTATTACATCAACAATCATCATTATTTGCACCTTAACAACTTCATTTCCATAATGTCATAAAATCATACTAAAATGACACAAACTTCTACATTCCATTACAATGCAAACTTATATCATTTTACCTTCATTTACATTGCAAGGATCACCACAACACAACTAACATATTAAACAAAATTAATTCATTCCCATTCCAATTTCAATATACCACTCGGCCAAAACATATAATTCCAACTTCAACCAAATTCAATCAACTTTCATTTCCAATATGAATTTCACCATAACCACAACTAGAATACAACATAAAATTAACTCATCTTTGACTACACAACCACACATGTACACGGCTACATTCATACATATATATATTCATGCAACTTCCATATTTTCATGAATTTTAACCCTTTCTACTTCCCACAACATAAACCAAACCTTCATAACACATAAAAAGGAATTAAATCTTACCCTTTCTCTTCAACTTCTTCACTTGGCCAAAGTGCGGAAACAATGAAACGGATGACTTATCTTCCGAAACAATTATACTATGTTGTAGAGGACCCTTGAATTAGTGGAAATACTACAAGAAAATAATTTTTGGAACAAAATTTAAAGCACCTAATTTCCATGGTCTTGGCCGAAATGGCCCCTTTCTCTTGCTCTTCATCTTTTGTCTTCTCCTTATCTAATTTTTCTTGAAGCTTCAAAAGGATAAAGACCCCTTTTTAATATAATTGTCACATGACTAATCACATGACAATTTCATATTGTGGGTTTGGGCCAAGGCTTGGCCGGCCTCCCTTCAAACTTGGGCCTAAATTTTTTTCTTTTCATTTTTTTTGGGCCAATTCGGTTGGTCCCGAGTTGGGCCTAGCCCACTGACCTTTCGACCTTAAAACGTCCATATCTCCTTGTACCAATGTCACCTAGGAACCCACGACCTATGGTTGGAAAGATAATTCAATTATCTATAACTTCTATCTCTTGATATTTTTCCAAATGCCAAACTTATAATACCGTTTTTGCCCCTCCAAGTCAGGTCACCCGGAAACGTTTTCTTAAAAATATTCGTTTGGAGGGCTTCCACTTTGATTTGGCCCAAGGGTCCTTCATGAGTTGTGTTTAACTTTACATATGTGATTCATATAGCTTGTCACATGTTCCAAAAAAACAAATCTTGATGTGTGGGCCCCACCTCAGCTTACAAATAATCCGACGTTCAAAAATACGGGATATAACACGATCAAACGGAAGAACGACCATGATCAACTCGGCTATGGGAAAATCGGACCAAACGATGTTCTTCCCTTTCCTCGGTTCGAGCACTCCCCCGATCCAGAAGGTAAGTCTCCATACCCGTGTTGATTTCTTTCTTCCCTCGGTCACCGGTCTTACCGGCCTAACATATATACGAATTTTACCATATACAGATAGTCCCCACACTTTCCGGACTGAAGTTTTATCAGAGTAACGGGAAGTGGATGAATCAAGAAACCGGTGACTCCATTTGTCCGTTGTTATCTTTTCATTTTGGCGGGAACAGTTGTGTCACGTCTTTCTGCCATCGGCCACGTGTCTTATCCCGGATGGTCCTCTCTGACAACCGCCGCAACGCACGTCGCTTCAAGTCATTCCTCATTAATTATGGGACACGTGGCACCCGCCGGTTGGCCGGGAACCGTAACCGCCTGGATCCCACGTCTATAAAACGTCTTCCAACACTTCATTTTTTCATTTTACGATCCCCTCAATCTCTATCTCCAATCCTTCACTTCTTATACATTCAATTCTCCACTTCATTTCTTACTGCTTCAGTTCGTCATTTCTTCTTCACTTCACTTTTCATTCCATATTTCTCATTGATTCATTATTGACATTACGCGAACGGAAATAGCTTTGTCAACTCCTTCATCTAACCATTTTTTGTTGAGTGTGTTGTTGCTTCTTCCTCTTGCTCTTGACCATTTTTGAATTCTGACTGTTCCCTTCACCTTTTAACTTCCTCTTCGAAATCACCCAATCTCTCTTTTACATACTTTCAAATGTCTGCCAACACCGAACCCACTTCCCATGATATTCCCTCGGTTTTGTCTCAAGGAACCGAGGCAACTTCACCACCTAAGGCAAAAATCACCTTCGAGCCCACTGCCTCAGACATTATACTGGCCAAACCTATTTTCAACAAAGATTTTGAGGTTGAAAAACCTTCTCCGGTATCCGATAGAGGGTTTGATGTGCGACGATATCCCTCATCCATTACCGAGGGAAAACTCGACTTAGTCCGGGCTGATTGCGGGTGGGACACCCGTTCAGTTCAAGTTTTTTCTCCCGGGCCAAGCGAATCAGTCAATGACCATCGGGAAGGTTTCTTATACGTTTATGCTTACCCTTTCACTCTCAAGCTCGACCCCCTGGTCGATCCGGTCATCTTAGACATGTGCCAGACCTATAACGTAACCTTGGCACAGATTGTTTCGATTGTTTGGAGGGTCGTGGCCTGCCTCCGACTGTTGGCCAATAATACCGGGAAGGAGTTCACGCTGGCCCACTTGATACGCTTATATTCCCCGAGGTTGTTCCGGGGTGGCGTAATAAAACTCGCAAAGCGTAGCCGGAATCCATTTTTCTCAAAAACGGACGAAGATAGAGACAGGGGCTGGTTGGAGCGATATGTCCAGGTGCGGACCTCGGGCATTATCCCAGACAACTACATGCCTTTTCCGGAAAGGTGGAATAATAATCGTAAGTCTGAACTCTTTTAATAATTGCTTGTGTGTTTTGTCGAACTTTAGTTCATCGAGCTTCTCACTACTCTTCGTATTTATGTTAGCCGTGGGCTGGATTCCTCCGGTCGTCCGGGATCTCAACGAATGGGTTACTGCTCTCCTCAGCCAACACGTCCATGACGATCGGACGTGGGGACACCTGTCACGTGGCCGATGGGTCGCCCAGAACCACGGTAATACTCGGCTTATATCCATCTTCTTTGCATCTTCTACCCTTCTGTAATATCTTCGATTTTCAGGTTTATCTAAGGACTCGGTGGATCCAAGGCCAGAGTCAGTAGCAGAACCAGCAACGTCGGCACCCGAGTTCGATTCAGCAGGTACCTCTCGTATCCTTGCTGCCGCCGCCAAGAGAAAAAGGCCCTCGGACAAAGGGCAGAAATCGAAGAAAAGGGCGAGGAGTGTCGTTAGGACTTTAAAGGACGAAGCAGAGCCCGAGCTCCTCGTTCGGAGGATCAGCGAGGCCCCTTCCATGGCTCCCATTCCGGAGGAGGATATCACCGTGTCACCACTTCCTTCAGCCGGGGAAGGACCTTCGGCTCCGGCATTACGCACAGGTGGGGAAGAAATTCATTACCCGGCTCCTTTAAGGTCGATTGAATTCGTTGATATTTCAGGTGATGCTTCTTCCGAAGAAACCCCTCTGCAAAGGACAAGAAGATCCGGGGAGGCACTTGCTGCCGGAGCCGGTCAAAGGACCGAGCTGGTCCCCGAGACCGAAGCCCCCACGGATGTTGATCTGCTGCCCCACTACGAGACTGCCGTAACTTCGGAGATACCTGCCTTTGCCGAAGCTGTTGAAGTCCTTCCGAGTTCTCCAACTCCGGCCTTAAGACCGGATGAGTTTGATGACATTTTCTCGGACACTCCTCCTGCTACCAGCGAAGCTACTGGATTCGGACATCTCCCAATCCCTCGGGCCACGAGGGCGGCTAGTCGGACCACCGAGTCTGGTGCCCGGGACAGCTTGGTGCGCACCTTTCCGGCCCCAAGTGTGGAACCGAGGAGGACAAGGTCGGCTGTGATCACCGTTCCCGAGGATTGCAGCTTTCTTTCTCGCCCGGTGGGTGTGGCGAGCTACCTGAGGCCTCTTGTCTCGGACTCGGACAAACAAAAGATGAACGGAGTCCCTTGGCAGTGCCTCATCAACGAGGGTATGCACGCGGGCAATCGGGTAAGTTTATCACCCATCTTTGCATAATTTCATTGAGAATTTTAATCTTATTTATTCAAGTTTTTGACTTCATTTACAGAGTGTGGTGCTTGTCAACGAAGCCTTTGTTCGTGCTCAGCAAGAGGTGGACGATCTCAAAGGCCAACTGGATGCTCAAAGCCATGAAACGGAGAAATATCTGCATCTTCTGCTGGTGAAGGAGGATGAGTTGAACCAAGCAGTTACTCTTTCCAACCTCCGACCCGAGCTCGATGCAGCAAAGGCTGAAAATCGTCAATTAAAGGGTGAGCTGGCCGACATGGTCGAATATAACCGCCGTCTCGAAGCGGACAAGATCGTCCTTAGCCGAGACAATGCTCATTTTTCCTCGAGGCTTGGTGAGCTCGAAACCGCCATCTCTCAACTCCGGGGGGAGCTGGATTCGATGAAGTCCGATGCTACGAGCTTGGTCGAGAGGAATCGGCTGCTCGAATCTGAGAGTGCCTGGTACAAAGAGCGTATGAGGGTGTTTGAGGAGAAGGCGGAGAATAGGGCCCAGATATGTGATGATCTAAAAATCGAGCTTAAGGTGACAGTTGATGCTAATGACACTCTCAAGGCCGAGTTCGAGTGGGCCACCTGAATGCAAAATGTCCTCGAAGAGGCTCGGGATGTTCTGGCGGCAAAGTTACCCCAGGCCGAGGCCGATTTGCTTTGTTTGAAGGTTTATCACGACTTCTGCCAGAATTGTCGGTCCGCATTAAGGAGTCATTATTTCTGACCGTTCCTGAATATCGACTTTTCTCTTCATCCGGTATATTTTATTCGGGAATTTTATGAAGTTTTTGCCCGTGGATCTCATCTTTATGCTTTGTGAATTCAGACGTCTCTGAAATACGGCGTTTTTAGGGCCGGTATTTTTCG
Organism: Lycium barbarum; assembly: GCF_019175385.1. Classification (NCBI taxonomy): domain Eukaryota; kingdom Viridiplantae; phylum Streptophyta; class Magnoliopsida; order Solanales; family Solanaceae; genus Lycium; species Lycium barbarum. The sequence continues at coordinate 131,965,212 of NC_083337.1, read as the reverse complement.
GCTATTTTTTAGGGCCGGTATTTTTCGGACACGTGACTCTCAGCCTTAGCTAAATTTTGATGTAACAGTCCTCGTTTGAGGGATTAACAATTTTGGCTCGGTTCATTATGACCTTGTTGCCTTTGTCGAGTTTTGACCGTAGTTCCCGGAATAGGGTATATGAATGAAGTAATGCCGAAATACGGTGATAATCATCGGGGTAGAGTGTTTTAACAAGAAGACATCCGAGATATCGTTATCCGAAGTTTCAATGAGTTTTGTATTGCAAGTATTTGTACAAGATATGAGAATTTTTCCTTCCGCTTTTGCCATAGCAAATACTAAATGTACACGATTCATTCTGATCGTTTGGTCCTTACATCGAAACCTAATGCGGAAGGTCCGGCCTTGGTTTTGCCGTAGCAAATATTGAGTGGACACGATTCATTCTGATCGTTTGGTCCTTACATCGAGACCTAATGCGGAAGGTCCGACCTTGGTTTTGTCGTAGCAAATATTGAGTTTCTCCGTTTTCCTTTGACCGGGGTAAACTTCGATGCGGGCGTAATAGTCCCCTAGCGCTTATCCGAGCTGCATGGTCGGGTGAGCGCTATTAAGTCCTCACTCGTAGGGTGTGACCCCGAGTTTCCGGGCGTTTGTCCCTTATCTTCGTCGAGTAACACGTTGTACTTGTTGCCTCATTAAAAACCTTGTCGGAAAACCCATTTTGGGACAAAACCGTACTAAGGAAAAGAGTGCAACACGTGTTTTCAGACCTAGATTCTAACTTTATCCGGTACTTGACTCCCTGCAAAAAGGAAAAGGTTAATAGAAAACACGGGGAGTTCATGCCTTAGCAGTAGTATCTTTTCAGATGAGCCACATTCCAGTTATTGCACAACCGTTGACCGTTTATGGATTCTAACTGGTACGATCCGTTACCCGTTACGTCGGTTATCTTGTACGGTCCTTCCCAGTCGGACCTAGTTTTCCTTCGTTGGGATTCTTGGTGTTCAAGGTAACTTTCCAAAGCACCAAATCCCCAACTTGGAAATTCCGAAAATTGGCTCTCCGTTTGTAGTACCTTTCCATTCTCTGTTTCTGGGCTGCAATACGGACCAACGCGTTTTCGCAAAGTTCATCCGTGAGGTCGAGTTTTATGGCCATGGCCTTGTCGTTTGACCCCTCGGTGGTATAGCTGAACCGGAGAGTCGGTTCTCCAACTTCTACGGGAATAAGGGCTTCGGCCCCGTAGACCAACGAGAAAGGAGTTTCTCCCGTGCTTGATTTCGATGTGGTTCTGTAAGCCCACAATACCTCCGGTAATATTTCCCTCCAGTGATGCTTTGATGCTTCAAGTCTTTTCCTCAGATTTTGGATTATTGTCTTGTTCGTGGATTCCGCCTGTCCGTTCGCACATGGGTGATATGGAGTTGATACAATTTTCTTGATCTTCAACCCTTCGAGGAAATTGTTGACTTTGCCGCCCACGAACTGGGGACCGTTATCACAAGTTATCTCGGCAGGGATGCCGAAACGACAGATGATGTGGTCCCATATGAAGTCAATGACTTCCTTCTCTCTGATTTTTTCGGAGGCCTGCGCTTCAACCCATTTGGAGAAATAATCAGTCATAAACAGAATAAAACGGGCTTTACCTGGTGCCCATGGTAATGGACCGACAATGTCCGTTCCCCACTTCTTGAAAGGCCAAGGTGACACCACCGAATGCAGCAACTCCCCGGGCTGATGTATCATCGGAGCATGTCTCTGGCACCCGTCACACTTCCGGACAAAAATTTTCGAATGCTCCTCCATCCGGTTCCAGTAGTAACCGGCTCTTATAATTTTTCGAACCAAGGCTTCTGAACCGGAATGGTTGCCGCAAGTCCCCTCGTGGACTTCTCTTTAAACATACTCCGTTTCTCCGGGACCCAAACACTTGGCCAGGGGGCCGAAGAAAGATCGTCGATATAATTGGCCATCTACCAAGCAGAAACGCACAGCTTTTGTCCTTAGCGACCGGGATTCTTTTGGGTCACTTGGGAGCTTTCCATCTCTTAAGTAATCGACGTACTTGTTGCGCCAATACCAAGTTAAACCGTCGTGTTTATTTCGGCATGCCCGTTCGCTATCGCCGTATTCATCAAGCGCACCGTAGTACCGGGATTAATTTCTCCCCCTTCGACCGAAGATCCCAAATTGGCCAACGCATCGGCTTCGTTGTTCTGCTCTCTCGGTATATGCTGCATAGTCCATTCTTTAAACCGTATAGTATCACTTAGACCTTCTCCAAATACCTTAGCATCTGTTTATCTTTGACCTCGAAGACGCCATTCACCTGGTTAACGACCAAAAGCGAGTCGTACTTTGCTTCAATTATTCCATCCCCCATACTCTGGGCTAATTCCAAACCTGCAATCATAGCCTCATACTCGGCTTCATTGTTAGTCAATTTAACAGTTCAAATGGATTGTCAAACGGCATCCCCGGCCGGGGTTCTAAGGACGACTCCTAGCCCGGAACCTTTGAGGTTCGACGCTCCGTCCGTGTGTAGTGACCAAATACCCGAGGCTTCCCCCGAGGTTAGCAGAAGTTCTTTCTCAACCTCGGGGACCATAGCCGGGGTGAAATCGGCCACAAAATCGGCCAGGATCTAGGACTTGATGACCGTTCTAGGTTTGTATTCAATATCATACCCGCTAATTTCTACGGCCCATTTAGTTAGTCTACCCGATAATTCCGGCTTGTGCATAATGTTTTTTAAGGGGTAAGTAGTCACTACACATATCGGATGGCATTGAAAGTAGGGCTTGAGTTTTCTAGAAGCGCTTACCAATGCCAATGCCAATTTTTCCAAGTGGAGATAACGGGTCTCCGCATCCCCCAATGTTCTACTTACATAATAAATAGGGAATTACGTACCTGATCCTTCTCGGACCAAAACGCCACTTACCGCTACCTCGGAAACAACAAGGTAGAGAAAAATTTGCTCGTCCGCTTTCGGTGTGTGCAGCAGCGGTGGGCTGGACAAGTATCTTTTTAATTCTTGTAAAGCTCTTTGACACTCCGGTGTCCAAACGAAGTCGTTCTTCTTCCTCAGTAAGGAGAAGAAGCGGTGACTCTTGTCCGAGGACCTCGTTATGAAACGACTTAGCGCCGCTATCCTTCCGGTGAGCCTCTGCACTCCTTTGACGTTATTCACTACCTCGATATCCTCGATGGCCTTGATCTTGTCTGGGTTGATTTCGATCCCCCGGTTTGACACAATGAAACCCAAAAATTTAATGGACCGGACGCCGAAGGCACATTTTTCTGGGTTGAGCTTCATGTTATACTTGCGGAGCACGTCGATGGTTTCCTGCAAATGCTTTAAATGGTCCTCTGTTTCCAGGGACTTAACAACCATGTCGTCAATATAAACTTCCATTGTTTTCCCTATTTGTTCTTCGAACATTCCGTTAACTAGGCGTTGGTAAGTTGCACCGGCATTTTTTAACCCAAAAGGCATAACATTATAACAGTAAGTCCCATATCGGGTAATAAAGAATGTTTTCTCTCGATCCTCCGGGTGCATCCGGATTTGGTTATACCCGGAGTAGGCATCGAGAAAACTTAACATCTCATGCCCGGCCGTCACATCGATCATTCTATCGATGTGAGGCAACGAAAATGAATCCTTCGGGCATGCTTTGTTTAGATCGTTGTAATCAACGCACATTCGAAATTTATTACCTTTTTTCGGCACCACCACTACATTAGCTAGCCAGCCCGGGTACTTTACCTCCCGGATAGAGCCTATTTTTAAAAGCTTTGTTACCTCATCCTTTATGAAGGCATGTTTTGCCTCTGCCATGGGCCTTCTCTTCTGCTTCACCGGGGGAAACCTCCCGTCTAGGCTGAGTTTGTGAGTTGTCACTTCTGGTGGCACACCTGTCATATCTATATGGGACCATGCGAAGCAATCGACATTAGCTCGAAGAAATTCAATTAACTTGTTCCTGAGCTCCGAGGTTAACCCCGTGCCCAGGTATACCTTTCTGTCCGGTAGATATTCGAACAAGATGACCTGCTCCAGCTCCTCTACTGTTGACTTGGTTACATCTGAGTCATCCGGCATGACGAATGATCTGGGTACATCGAAATAATCCTCTTCATATCCCGGGTCCAACCCCGTATGCTTTGATTTCTATTTGGTGTCCGTTCCTCCGGTTGAATCTTCTTCCTTGTGATCCTATTTTTTGGGCTGAGGTGTCGCCTCCTCGACTGCGAACATCTCCCTTGCAGTAGGTTGTTCACCTCAGATGGTTTTTATCCCCTCCGAGGTTGGGAATTTCAGCAGCTGATGCAATGTTGAGGGCACGACCCTCATGTTATGTATCCAAGGTCTACCCAGCAATGCATTATACTCCATGTCCCCTTCGATTACATAGAACACCGTTTGCTGGATAGTGCCATCGATGTTCACAGGCAATGAGATCTCCCCTTTTGTGGTTTCACTCGCCATGTTGAACCCGCTGAGTACCCGGGCTACCGGTACGATCTGATCGAGTAGCCTTAACTGTTCGACCACTCTCCACCGGATGATGTTGGCCGAGCTACCTGTGTCAATCAAAATACGTTTAACCTGAGTTTTAAAATAAGTATAGAAATTACCAATGCATCATTATGCGGTTGAATGATGCCTTCTGCATCCTCGTTGCTGAAAGAGACAGAACCCTCGGGTATATAATCCCGGCTACGCTTCTCGCGAACAACCGAAACCTTGGCCCGTTTCATCACCGGCCCTTGAAGGGAATCGGTACCCCCGACAATCATGTTGATTATATGCTGGGGTTCTACTGGCTCGGCCCTTTTATGAGTCTCCCTTTCCTTGTAGTGACCTTTGGCTCGTTCACTCAGCAATTCTCGGAAATGGCCATTCTTCAGTAACCGGGCTACCTCATCTCTTAGCTGGCGATAATCCTCGATTCTGTGTCCATGGGTCCCATGATATTCACACATCATGCTCGGGTCCCGTTGGCCCGGATCCGATCTTAGAGGTCTCGGCCATCTTACATCCGGGATACGGCCAATAGCCGAGACGAGGTCCGAGGTGTTGACGTTGAAGTTGTACTCCGATATCTTCGGCAAGTCTTTGTTACCGGCAGAGCTTCCGGTATCGCTCCTGAATGAGAGACCTCGACTGTTCGACGGGCGCTCGGCTCGTTTATCACCCCGACCGGAGAAATGGCTCTGGCCAACCCTGGATTTCTCCGACCTGAAGCTTGGTTTCTCCAAATGGGAATATGGCCGATACCTTTCCCTCGACGATCTGGCCTCCGGTTCGTAATTTTTCCTTGCTCTCTCAAAACTTTTGTTCATATTTATTGGCCCCGGGGGAAGCTCGAGTTGGTCATCCTCCACCCGAATCTTCGACTCGTATCGGTTGTGGACATCTGCCCATGTCACAGCCTCGTATTCTAGCAAGTTTTCCTTTAATTTGAATGAAGTCGTCGAGCTCCGAGGGTTGAGCCCCTTTGTGAAAGCTTGTGCGGCCCATTCCTCGGGAACCGGTGGGAGCTCCATTCGTTCTCTCTGGAACCGGTTGACAAATTCTCGCAGCAACTCATCGTCTCTTTGGGCTATACGGAAAGTATCTGCCTTACGGGCCTGCACCTTTTTGGCACCGGCGTGAGATTTTATGAAAGCATTGGCGAGCATTTCGAAAGAAGTGATTGAATGCTCGGGTAGATGGTCGTACCACGTCAATGCTCCTTTTGACAGAGTTTCCCCGAACTTTTTCAGCAACACTGATTCAATTTCATCCTCCTCCAACTGGCATGTTGAACCTCTACGGGATCAATTTTGGCGCTGCACTCAGAGGAAAAGGCCTTTGGATGTACCTTTTCGAGTCCGACCCTTTTCGTAAAGGCGGAGCCCCCGGGATTTGATCCACCCGAGAGTTGTATGTCTCGGCCCTCTTTTCGGTTGAGTCTAACCCGCTTCGCCAAAGTTTCGTGCATTTTTAGAACCTCGGTGGAGGAACCAGCTCCGGACCCATTGCTCTCAACCATCTGTGCCTCATCCCTTCTAGTTTCAGCAACACCCTTTGCCTTCTCCGGGGTCATTTTATCTCTTCCGCTTTGCAACTGGACAATTGTGATTCCTTGTTCGGCGATCGCCGCTCTCTGTTCCTGCAACATTTTAAAAATTAAACGTAAGTCAATATTGTCATCCGGTGTATCCGGTTCTTTCCGACCCTATGTCCGGGACAAAGTAATAGAGTTGTGAGTATTTAGAGGATCAGTGGCCGGTTGGGCGGCATTTTCCTGGTCCACGATGTTTTGCCGGTTGAGGCCCTCCCTCGAATTAATTGGGTTCGGCTCAGCGGGGTTTGGTAATCCTCGTGGCCCGTTGCCTTCATTTTCGGCCACAATCTCGTTGTTGTTGACGTGACCAGATTGTCCACTGTTAGCCATTTGGTCCGTTTTTTCAGAGACGAACAGAAGGTATTTTTGATTTTGATGGGTAAGGTAGAGATCTAGATCAAATACCACTATTATCCTAGCCCCACGATGGGCGCCAAACTGTTTACCCCAAATTTGGATAATCAATTAAATTTATGAGTGATGTATAGGATATGTGGCTAAGCCTTGATTTATTTGATAGAGAAAAAGAATATTCGAATGAGCTGTGAAGAAGCAGCTAATAATCAGTGGTTTGCTATAAATTTGCGTATCTAGCAATATATAAATATTGTTTAATGATATAGATTTAGGAGATGGACACAATAATCCGGACAAAAATCAGATCTTGAGAGGGAGAAATCTTTATATTATAGCTATTACAAATGTTCTTGATATGAGGAACCCAACCCTCTAAAAGTGGGGCAATGACACCTATTTATAGTATTGCCCCATGGGCTTCCTACAACAAGTGTTTCTAAAAAATAAAGAAAAACTCTGAAATGGATTAGGTTGGATTAGGTTGATCGTATGGTCTGACACCCGTACGATTGACAGTTAACCATGGCAGGACGTTATCGACGTGTGACAATCGCGTAACGGATCTCTCGGACCAACGGCCACGATCAAATGGAAGAACGGCCATGATCAACTCGGCTATGGGAAAATCGGACCAAACGATGTTCTTCCCTTTGCTCGGTTCGAGCACTCCCCCGATCCAGAAGGTAAGTCGCCATACCCGTGTTGATTTATTTCTTCCCTCGGTCACCGGTATTACCGGCCTAACATATATCCAATTTTTACCGTATACAGATAGTCCCCACACTTTTTAGACCGAAGTTTTATCGGAGTAACGGGAAGTAGATGAATCAAGAAACTGGTGACTCCATTTGTCCGTTGTTATCTTTTCATTTTGGCGGGAACAGTTGTGTCACGTCTTTCTGCCATCGGCCACGTGTCTTATCCCGGATGGTCCTCTCTGAAAACCGCCGCAACGCACGTCGCTTCAAGTCATTCCTCATTAATTATGGGACACGTGGCACCCGCCGGTTGGCCGGGAACCGTAACCGCCTGGATCCCACGTCTATAAAACGTCTTCCACCACTTCATTTTTTCATTTTACGATCCCCTCAATCTCTATCTCCAATCCTTCACTTCTTATACCTTCAATTCTCCACTTCATTTCTTAATGCTTCAGTTCGTCATTTCTTCTTCACTTCACTTTTCATTCCATATTTCTCGTTGATTCATTATTGACATTACGCGAACGGAAATAGCTTTGCCAACTCCTTCATCTAACCATTTTTTGTTGAGTGTGTTGTTGCTTCTTCCTCTTGCTCTTGACCATTTTTGAATTCTGACTGTTCCCTTCACCTTTTAACTTCCTCTTCGAAATCAGCCAATCTCTCTTTTACATACTTTCAAATGTTTGCCAACACCGAACCCACTTCCCATGATATTCCCTCGGTTTCGTCTCAAGGAACCGAGGCAACTTCACCACCCAAGGCAAAAATCACCTTCTAGCCCACTGCCTCGGACATTATACTGGCCAAACCTAATTTCAACAAAGATTTTAAGGTTGAAAAACTTTCTCCGGTAGAGCTGTCTCCGAGGTAGCGGTAAGTGGCGTTTTGGTTCGAGAAGGATCAGGTACGCAATTCCCTATTTATTATGTAAGTAGAACATTGGGGGATGCGGAGACCCGTTATCCCCACTTGGAAAAATTGGCATTGGCATTGGTAAGCGCTTCTAGAAAACTCAAGCCCTACTTTCAATGCCATCCGATATGTGTAGTGACTACTTACCCCCTAAAAACATTATGCACAAGCCGGAATTATCGGGTAGACTAACTAAATGGGTCGTAGAAATTAGCGGGTATGATACTGAATACAAACCTAGAACGACCATCAAGTCCCAGATCCTGGCCGATTTCACCCCGGCTATGGTCCCTGAGGTTGAGAAAGAACTTCTGCTAACCTCGGGGGAAGCCTCGGGTATTTGGTCACTACACACGGACGGAGCCTCGAACCTCAAAGGTTCCGGGCTAGGAGTCGTCCTTAGAACCCCGGCCAGGGATTCCGTTAGACAATCCATTAGAATTGTTAAATTGAATAACAATGAAGCCGAGTATGAGGCTATGATTGCTGGTTTGGTATTAGCCCGGAGTATGGGGGCTGAAATAATTGAAGCAAAGTGCGACTCGCTTTTGGTCGTTAACCAGGTGAATGGCGTCTTCGAGGTCAAAGATAAACGAATGCTAAGGTATTTTGAGAAGGTCCAAGTGATACTACACCGGTTTAAAGAATGGACTATGCAGCATATACCGAGGGAGCAGAACAACGAAGCCGATGCGTTGGCCAATTTGGGATCTTCGGTCGAAGGGGGAGAAATTAATCCCGGTACTACGGTGCGCTTGATGAATACGGCGATAGAGAACCGGCATGCCAAAATAAACATGACGGTTTAACTTCGGATTGGCGCAACAAGTACGTCGATTACTTAAGAGATGGAAAGCTCCCGAGTGACCCAAAAGAATCCCGGTTGCTAAGGACAAAAGCTGCGCGTTTCTGCTTGGTAGATGGACAATTATATCGACGATCTTTCTTCGGCCCCCTGGCCAAGTGTTTGGGTCCCGGAGAAACGGAGTATGTTTTAAGAGAAGTCCACGAGGGGACTTGCGGCAACCACTCCAGTTCAGAAGCCTTGGTCCGAAAAATTATAAGAGCCGGTTACTACTGGAACCGGATGGAGGAGCATTCAAAATTTTTATCCGGAAGTGTGACGGGTGCCAGAGACATGCTTCGATGATACATCAGCCCGAGGAGTTGCTGCATTCGGTGGTGTCACCTTGGCCTTTCATGAAGTGGGAATGGACATTGTCGGTCCATTACCATGGGCACCAGGTAAAGCCCGTTTTATTCTGTTTATGACTGATTATTTCTCCAAATAGGTTGAAGCGCAGGCCTTCAAAAAAATCAGAGAGAAGGAAGTCATTGACTTCATATGGGACCACATCATCTGTCGTTTCGGCATCCCTGCCGAGATAATTTGTGATAACGGTCCCCAGTTCGTGGGCGAAAAAGTCAACGATTTCCTCGAAGGGTTGAAGATCAAGAAAATTTTATCAACTCCATATCACCCATGTGCGAACGGACAGGCGGAATCCACGAACAAAACAATAATCCAAAATCTGAGGAAAAGACTTGAAGCATCAAAGCATCACTGGAGGGAAATATTACCGAAGGTATTGTGGGCTTACAGAACCACATCGAAATCAAGCATGGGAGAAACTCCTTTCTCGTTGGTATACAGGGCCGAAGCCCTTATTCCTGTAGAAGTTGGTGACCCGACTCTCCGGTTCAGCTATACCACCGAGGGGTCAAACGAAGAGGCCATGGCCATAAAACTCGACATCACAGATGAATTTCGCGAAAACGCGTTGGTCCGTATTGCATCCCAGAAACAGAGAATGAAAAGGTACTACAATCGGAAAGCCAATTTTCGGCATTTCCAAGTTACGGATTTGGTGCTTCGGAAAGTTACCTTGAACACCAAGAATCCCAACGAAGGAAAACTAGGTCCAAACTGGGAAGGACCGTACAAGATAACCGAGGTAACGGGTAAAGGATCGTACCAGTTGGAATCCATGGACGGGCAATGGTTGCGCAATAATTGGAATGTGGCTCATCTGAAAAGATACTACTGCTAAGGCATGTACTCCCCGTGTTTTCTATTAACCTTTTCCTTTTTGCAGGGAGTCAAGTACCGGATAAAGTCAGAATCTAGGTCTGAAAACACGTGTTGCACTCTTTTCCTTAGTACGGTTTTGTCCCAAAATGGGATTTCCGACAAGATTTTTAATGAGGCAACAAGTACAACGTGTTACTCGACGAAGATAAGGGACAAACGCCCGGAAACTCGGGGTCACACCCTACGAGTGAGGACTTAATAGCGCTCACCCGACCTTGCAGCTCGGATAAGCTCTAGGGGACTATTACGCCCGCATCGAAGTTTACCCCGGTCAAAGGAAAACAGAGAAACTCAATATTTGCTACGGCAAAACCAAGGCCGGACCTTCCGCATTAGGTCTCTATGTAAGGACCAAACGATCAGAATTAATCGTGTCCACTCAATATTTGCTACGGCAAAACCAAGGCCGGACCTTCCGCATTACGTTTCGATGTAAGGACCAAACGATCAGAATGAATCGTGTCCATTTAGTATTTGCTACGGCAAAAGCGGAAGGAAAAATTCTCATATCTTCTACAAATACTTGCATACAAAAGTCATTGTAAGTTCGGATAACGATATCTCGGATGTCTTCTTGTTAAAACACTCTACCCCGATGATTATCGCTGTATTTCGGCATTACTTCATTCATATACCCTATTCCGGGCACTACGGTCGAAACTCGACAAAGGCAACAAGGTCATAGTGAACCGAGCCAAAATTGTTAATCCCTCAAACGAGGACTGTTACATCAAAATTTAGCTAAGGCTGAGAGTCACGTGTCCGAAAAATACCGGCCCTAAAAAATAGCCGAAAAATACCGACCCTAAAAATGCCGTATCTCGGAGACGTCTGAATTCACAAAGCATAAAGATGAGACCCACGAGCAAAAAATCCATAAACTTCCCGGATAAAATATACCGGATGCAGAGAAAAGCCGATATTCAGGCACGGTCAGAAATAATGACTCCTTAATGCAGACCGAAAATTCGGGCAGAAGTAGTGATAAACATTCAAATAAAGCACAGAATCAAGAAAAATGCATGTTCCATTTATACAAAGGATCTTACTTCGGAGACTCCTGCAACGACAGAAAATAAAAGGCTAAGTACAGGCCCTAATCTATCCGGTATGGCTGGATCTAGAGTGCTCGGACACTGTCCGCTCGGAGTCAGCCCCGAGGGCACCCTTAGCCTCTTTCTCGACTCTTTTAGCCTCGAGTATCAGGGCCGGAAGATCCGCAAAGCCATGCTCGGCTTGCTCAAGAGTGATCCTTCGAGACTTCCACTTTCCATACTCGGCAGTAATAGTAGCATGAGCCTTGGCGGCCTTCATGATCTTTAGAGCTTCTTCCAAATCGGCCTCGGCCTGGGCTATATCCGCCAGAACATCCCGAGCCTCTTCGAGGACCTTTTGCATTTGGGTGGCCGACTCGAGCTCGGCCTTGAGAGTGTGATTAGCATCAACCGTCTCCTTAAGCTCGGTTTTTAGATCATCACATATCTGGGCCCTATTCTCCGCCTTCTCCTCAAACACCCTCATACGCTCTTTATACCTGACACTCTCAGATTCGAGCAACCGATTCCTCTCAGCCAACTCGTAGCTCCCCCCGGAGTTGAGAGATGGTGGTTTCGAGCTCACCAAGCCTCGAGGAAAAATGAGCAGTGTCTCGGCTAAGGCCGATCTTGTCTGCTTCGAGATGCCGGTTATATTTGACCATCTCAGCCAGCTCACCCTTTAATTGACGATTTTCGGCCTTTGTTGCATCGAGCACGGGTCGGAGGTTGGAAAGAGTAACTGCTTAGTTCAACTCATCCTCCTTCACCCGCAGAAGATGCAGATATTTCTCCGTTTCACGGCTTTGAGAATCCAGTTGGCCCTTGAGATCGTCCACTTTTTTCTGAGCACGAACAAAGGCTTCATTGACAAGCACCACACTCTTCAAATGAAGTCAAAAACTTGAATAAATGAGATTAAAATTCTCAATGAAATTATGCAAAGATGGGTGATAAACTTACCCAATTGCCCGCGTGCATACCCTCATTGATGAGGCACTGCTAAGGGACTCCGTTCATCTTTCGTTTGTCCGAGTCCGAGACAAGGGGCCTCAGGTAGCTCGCCACACCCACCGGGCGAGAAAGAAAGCTGCAATCCACGGGAACGGTGATCATAGCCGACCTTGTCCTCCTCGGTTCCACACTTGGGGTCGGAAAAGTGCGCACCAAGCTGTCCCGGCCACCAGACTCGGTGGTCCGACCAGCTGCTCTCGTGGCCCGAGGGATCGGGAGATGTTCGAATCCAGCAGCTTCGTCGGTAGCAGGAGGAGTGTCCGAGAACATGTCATCAAACTCATCCGATCTTGAGGTCGGAGTTGAAGAACTCGGAAGGACTTCTGCAGCTTCGGCAAAGGCAGCTATCTCCGAAGTTGCGGCAGTCTCGTAGTGGGGCAGCAGATCAACATCCGTGGGGGCTTCGGTCTCGGGGACCGGCTCAGTCCTTTGACCGGCTCCTGCAGCAGGTGCCTCCCCGAATCTTATTGTCCTTTGCAGAGGGGTTTCTTCAGAAGAAGCATCACCGGAAATATCAACGAATTCAATCGACCTTAAAGGAGCCGGGTAATGAATTTCTTCCCCACCTGTGCGTAATGCTGAAGGCGAAGGTCCTTCCCCAGCTGAAGGAAGTGGTGACATGGTGATATCCTCTTCCGAAATGGGAGCCACAGAAGGGGCCTCGCTGATCCTCCGAACGAGGAGCTCGGGCTCTGCTTCGTCCCTTAAAGTCCTAACGACGCTCCTCGCCCTTTTCTTCGGTTTCTGCCCTTTGTCCGAGGGCCGTTTTCTCTTGGCGGCAGCAGCAAGGATACGAGAGGTACCCGCTGAATCTAACTCGGGTGCCGACATTGCTGGTTCTGCTACTGACTCTGGCCTTAAATCCACTGAGCCCTTAGGTAAACCTGAAAATCGAAGATGTTACAGAAGGGTAGAAGATGCAAAGAATACGGATATAAGCCGAGTATTACCGTGGTTCTGGGCGACCAATCGGCCACGTGACAGGTGTCCCCACGTTCGATCGTCGTGGATGTGTTGGCTGAGGAGAGCAGTAACCCATTCGTTGAGATCCCGAACGACCAGAGGAATCTAGCCCACGGCTAACAAAAATAAGAAGAGTAGTGAGAAGCTGGATGAACTAAAGTTCCACAAAACACACAAGCAATTATTAAAAGAGTTCAGACTTACGATTATTATTCCATCTTTCCGGAAAAGGCATGTAGTTGTTCGGGATAATGTCCGAGGTCCTAACCCGGACATATCGCTCCAACCATCCCTTGTCTCTATCTTCGTCCATTTTTGAGAAAAATGGATTCCGGCTACGCTTTGCGAGTTTTATTACGCCACCTCGGAACAACCTCGGGGAATATAAGTGTATCAAGTGGGCCAGCGTGAACTCCTTCCCGGTATTATTGGCCAACAGCCGGAGGCAGGCCACGACCCTCTAAACAATCGGACCAATCTGTGCCAAGGTTACGTTATAGGTCCGGCACATGTCTAAGATGACCGGATCGACCGGGGGGTCGAGCTTGAGAGTGAAAGGATAAGTATAAACGTATAAGAAACCTTCCCGATGGTCAGTGACTGATTTGCTTGGCCCGGGAGCAAAAACTTGAACTGAACGGGTGTCCCACCCGCAATCAGCCCGGACTAAGTCGAGTTTTCCCTCGGTAATGGATGAGGGATATCGTCGCACATCAAACCCTCTATCGGATACCGGAGAAGGTTTTTCAATCTCAAAATCTTTGTTGAAATTAGGTTTGGTTCGGTGTTGGCAGACATTTGAAAGTTTGTAAAATAGAGATTGGGTGATTTCGAAGAGGAAGTTAAAAGGTGAAGGGAACAGTCAGAATTCAAAAATGGTCAAGAGCAAGAGGAAGAAGCAACAACACACTCAACAAAAAATGGTTAGATGAAGGAGTTGGCAAAGCTATTTCCGTTCGCGTAATGTCAATAATGAATCAACGAGAAATATGGAATGAAAAGTGAAGTGAAGAAGAAATGACGAACTGAAGCAGTAATAAATGAAGTGGATAATTGAAGGTATAAGAAGTGAAGGATTGGAGATAGAGATTGAGGGGATCGTAAAATGAAAAAATGAAGTGTTGGAAGATATTTTATAGACGTGGGATCTAGGCGGTTACAGTTCCCGGCCAACCGGCGGGTTCCACGTGTCCCATAATTAATGAGGAATGACTTGAAGCGACGTGCGTTGCGGCGGTTGTCAGAGCGGACCATCCGGGATAAGACACGTGGCCGATGGCAGAAAGACGTGACGCAACTGTTCCCGCCAAAATGAAAAAATAACAACGGACAAATGGAGTCACCAGTTTCTTGATTCATCCACTTCCCGTTACTCCGATAAAACTTCGGTCCGGAAAGTGTGGGGACTATCTGTATACGGTAAAAATTGGATATATGTTAGGCCGGTAAGACCGGTGACCGAGGGAAGAAAGAAATCAACACGGGTATGGAGACTTACCTTCTGGATCGGGAAAGTGCTCGAACCGAGGAAAGGGAAGAACATCGTTTGGTATGATTTTCCCATAGCCGAGTTGATCATGGCCGTTCTTCCGTTTGATCGTGGCCGTTAGTCCGTTTGGTCGTGGCCGTTGGTCCGGGAGATCCGTTACGCGATTGCCACGCGTCGATAACGTCTTGCCATGGTTAACTGCCAATCGTACGGGTGTCAGACCGTACGATCAACCTAATCCAACCTAATTCATTTCAGAGTTTTTCTTTATTTTTTAGAAACACTTGTTGTATGAAGCCCGTGGGGCAATACTATAAATAGGGGTCATTGCCCCACTTTTAGAGGGTTGGCTTCCTCATATCAAGAACATTTGTAATAGCAATAATATAAAGATTTCTCCCTCTCAACATCTGATTTTGGTCCGTATTATTGTGTCCATCTCCTAAATCTATATCATCAAACAATATTCATATATTGCTAGATACTCAAATCTATAGCAAACCACTGATTATTAGCTGCTTCTTCACAGCTCATTCGTATATTTCTTTTCTCTATCAAATAGATCAAGGCTTAGCCACATATCCTATACCTCACTCATAAATTTAATTGATTATCTAAATTTGGGGTAAACAAATAGAGAAGATAATTAACACATAGTCTTCTTTCCTAAGTAATGCTTTCCATCTCTGTTTCTCTTGTCTGCTGTTCGTTGTTTCCGTCCAAAAGTAAAGAATTTTAGTCAAGGGGTCTTCCATAGTATAAGTTTTCTTTTTGTTGTTTATAATATAGGGTAGTGACTTAAACAGATAGGTAATCCACATATTTTAAAGTTTTAGCTTTTTTTTTTTTTTCTGGTGGTGTGAGGGGGCGTTAGATTTTTGGCAATTGTAAGAGGCGATATTATTACAACCTCAAAAATGTAATGTGGAAGGTCAATGATTATCTTTGTATCTCAGACGAGCTTTCTGAATCTTCAGAATCAAATTCAAGGCCATGAGACCACTTTGATCTCTCAGACACTAGGCCCCAAGGCCATGAGACCACAAGCAACCAAGCAAAGGATTGTGCTTGAACGGTGTCAAAATGGTAATCAGAAATTGACCTGGAAGCAATATCCATCAAATCTCTGACCTGGTTGGACAAAGGGACTCAAAAGTAACATGTATCAAATAGAAAATGCCCTTGCACCCCTAGAACCAAAATACATGACTACCAAAGGTCTCATCCAGGCATTCACTAGCCTACATCAGATACATTCTCAAGGCAGCATAGTACTCATAACCTTGGAGCACATGTAATACTAATACATAAAAATTGTTTAAATCATTATCCGCGTGAAATTAAATATAACTTAGTGAAGTTCTAATTTATCCATGTGGTCAAATAGATTCAGCATACTTCAAAATATTTCTTACTATCTTATCGATTCAATATCTCCTACTATTGGTGCTTAAGATACTGATCCAAATAAGATAAAAGAAGAAGATATCAGTGAAAAATTCAACAAGTTGTTCACTAATAGAGACTTGGTCATTAAATTTTAATGCTGCTAAATTTTTCTCGTTTTGAATTACCAAGACAAAAAGATTGGATCAATTAGTCAGGTTAAAAGAACTAGCACCAAAATGGTTAAGCTATCTCAGCAAATGAGTTGGATTGCAATCTCAAATGCCAAATCCCATATTCCTGTTGCTTCTAACAAAAATACTTGTGAAGTAAGTAAATGATGAAATACGTGCATTTTTACCCCACATAAAACATGGATCGTAAAACAATTTTTTTTAAAAATGTTTCTATAATATTTATAGGCGTTATGCTCTTTATCGTTTAAAGCTGAAGATGAACTTACTGATACCGCAAAGGGTAGACCAAATCATAAGGCCGATATGCTTCTTTATACCCCATTTTGCCGCAGGAGTGGACGTAATAACCCAAATAATACTACTGAAGACTGGGACAATATACTTGATTCTCTCTAACCCACCTTATTTCTTGTAGGGCTGTGTATTTACCTAACGATAAGAAGGCAAGATCAGGATCAAAAAATAAATACTTAATGGACAACAATTTGGGAGGATATCAATTACACCAACTGCAACTAGCCGCCCATCTATCAGATGCTGCTAATGGAAAGAGCCAAAGCCACAAGGAGGAACTGTGACATTCCCTGTCGAAGGAACAAATATTAAGGGTATATCAACCAAAAATCTCCTATAGGAACTCTCAGTTACTGTATCCGGTGGATCATTGTGCACCCTAAGTTTGTATCTTCTATACAAGGAATATTCTTCAGGGTCAAATGCAGACCTTTTAAGATTAATTTCAAGCCTCAACTTTTTGAACTCAGGGTTTCCATGGATTCTTGTCAAGCAGCTCTCATTACCTGAGCTTCCTGATGAGGATTGCTTTGACTCATGAACAATGTTGGCTATACCGTCTTCATCAACTTGTCTTTCAGAAGAATAGAAGTTCGTGTGTCCGTCACAAGCTTTAACTAACAAACCAAATGATTCGGCAAAACGGTTTAGATCGCTAACTAGTCTTTCAACAATAACTTTTGGGGTATCAACAATCCGCTTGCTTCCCTCAGCCGCCGATTCTGATGATTTTTCAACATGAACTTCCTTTGTACGTCGCCTTAAAGTAGCTGCAATATGAAATGAGAAGCTGCTGGTAAATAATAGATCCGCTGATCCTTTAGCTAATAACTTCCTTTTAGCAGGTGCAACTTTTTTAACGGAGGCTTTCTGAAATTGAACGTCAGAGGAAAGCTCCCCATTCTTAATGCATGTTTTTACTGCATTTTGTATCTGATAAGTTATGCTATTTCATGTTTGATGATTTGACAAACTTATTTGAGGAACCAGATATGTTTTTAGAGGAACCAAATGGGATCAGGTTCTAGACGGAATAAGTCAACTCTACAGCTGTAAAGTTGCTGACACTGTATTGACTGTCAGCAGTGCAGCAGCACAATTGTTGTTCACTAGTGGCCAAAGCAACATGAAATGTCACTTTCACATCAAACCACTTGCTCCACCTATATAAACATGTTACAAGTTAAAACCTAACACTTGCAAATCAAAAAAATTACTCTCATCTCAAGTGCTAGCCGCCGCAGCTCCAAGTGCTCTCAAGAACAAAGCTACGACAAACAGAAGGATCAGTTCCCAATCACTGAAGTTTTCCTAATGTTATACCCCGTATTTTATACGCTGAGTTTCGCCGTAAGATAGCCAACATGAAGTTAGTAAGTGAGGATGTTATTAAAGTTACAAAAGATTCTACGTGATTATTTCACATATGCGGGAGTTTAATTTGTGTACAACAAGTATCGGAAGATTGGATGCAAAATAAACCAGAAAAATCTGAGTGTTGCAGTAGAGCAACTCGACGGCCAAGTCGACGGACCATCGACTTGTCGACGGGTCGTCAACCCGCCCGTCGAAAAACTCTAAGAGATTCAGGGGCTTCTACAGGTCGACGGTGCCGAGTCGACGAACCGTCGACTGGTCGAATCGCAGGCAGTGGAAATTTTCTCTCTCCTATATATTGAAAGACCCACGACTTGAATCATTTATTTCACCAAAAATCAGATCCCTCTGGACTTTTCAAGTTCTCTCTACACTCTCTACTCGTCCATACACTTCCTAAGCAAAATTCAAGTGGAAATCAAGCTTTGGAACCCTAAATTAGTAATGGGTGATGATGGTCTTTGCTTCTAGTTAAATTTTATGGTGGTTTTGGTTTGGAACAAAGTTGGGTGAGCTAGGGTTCTTCAAGATTGAGGTATGCTCTCTCTTTATTTCTTATATTGAGTTGCTTTAGAGATTAATAAGTCATAAAAAGTGAAGAAAATGGTGGTTGGAAAAGTTATGGGACATTGTGTTGAAATTGTTGATTATGAATGGAATTTGGAAGGAAGTTTTGGATTGTTTTAGGTGTAAATTGAATATAATCTCCTATATATGAAATTGTTGATGTTGTTGTTGTTGTTGTTGTTGGGAGACGATTTGGAATTTAGTGGATGTCGATAAAACAGGGGAAGTGCTGGCCAAATTCCGCTAGCCCATTAGTTACTTTAGTTTGAACTTATGAGTGTTTCCAAGACTTGATCTTAGTATAAATCCTCTTGAATGTAGATTTGAGAGCTCGGGAGGAGAACGTTAAGTAGTTAATGAGGCGAAAAGGTATGTTAAGGCTAACCCTTTCTTTCTTAAGGCATGACTCTTTTATTGTAAATCTTCACACGATATCCATAATATCATTATTCCTAAAAATGCTAGAAACTCATGATTCTCAAGGTTCTTATGATGTTGTTGATTAATGCCCTTCATGATGATGATGATGATTTCCTTTCCAAATATACCAAAACTTATAGTTCTTGATGTTCGCATGTTGTATGATTACAGATTTTTACTCATTGTTGTTGATCTCATCTTATGATATTTGTTCCTTCAAGGTGAGATATAGCGATGATGATGATTCCACAATGACACATCGGAGTTTACCGACCTTACGTCACTCTGATAGATTTATAGCTTTTATTTGGGATCTTAGTCATGCTTTATATATGTATGTATTTTCTCACACCGAGCCGCTCTATAGTCAGCCGGGTACGGCACGTAGTTGTGCACAACACTGTGGTGGGTAGGTTATGATGTTACCCCGAACGCGAGATGCCCCAGACGCGGGATGACATGATATATGGATCGGGCTGCACATTCTGCAGCACTAACAGTTATATTATATATGTATGAAAAATGTTTTTTCTAAAAGCTAAGCATGCATCGTATCCGCCTTAAGAGGCAATCAGATGTACAGGTTATTCTCTTATCTCATGCTTCTTTCATACTTTTATTATGTTATTATTCATGCCTTACATACTCAGTACATTACTCGTACTAACGTCCTTTTATTTATGGATGTTGCATTCATGCCCGCAGGTAGATAGGGAGACGGGTCGGACCCTTAGGCTGCTTCATCAGCGTTTGCACAGGAGTGCTCCATTTGTCCTGGAGCTACAGTTTAGCCGGTATTATTCTTTTGTGTACATATGGGCGTGGCAGGGTTCTGTCCCGTCCTTATGATGTTTTGTACTCCTTGTAGAGGCTTGTAGACAGACGTATATAGTTAGAGATGTTTATATAGATGTGTTTTATCTTTGAACTCATGCTCTTATAAGTTATGATAATTATGAGTTAGCCATGTGGTCCACCTAGATATGAATATGAGAAGTATGTTAAGAGGTGCTCGGTAGGTTAGCTCTGGATGCCCGTCATGGCCCTCTGGGTTAGTCGTGACACCTAAGTTCATAGGTTTGTTGAGTCTTTGTCTTTTGTCCTTTATCTTGTATTCCTACACTGCTTTCAAGAAGTGTCATATTATGACAGATTTTCAACCTTTTTGAGTTGTTTACTTGGCTAGAGTTAGTAAAGGTGTGTTCTTTGCAATAGAGTTATTGTAAATGTCTTGCAATAGAGTTATTGTAAGGGGGAGGGATTAAGAGTTTAATTCCTAGGTTGCAATAGGTTGTAATTTCAAGCTTGCTCGTTTTTAGTAAAGTTTGAGCAAATCCTACTGCAGTGGGTCGTGGTTTTTAATCCCTTGAGCAAAGAGTTTTTCACGTAAATATTTTCTGTTATGTACTTTCTGTCTTACTTAAGGGAACAGATAGAGAACTAGGTTCTCTATATTGTTTGGTAGACTCGTATATTCTATCAATTGGTATCAGAGCAGGTTATTTCTAAAAGGTTAACACCTAAAAATGATCTTTCTCGTGGCTGCTCCACCAAACCTAGAGGAAGGACAGTCTATCACAAGACCACTAACATTCAATAGAAAGTATTATGGATGGTGGAAGGAAAGAATTCATGACTTTATCATGACTGAGGACTCTGAATTGTGGGACATCATTTATAATGGTCTTCATGTTCCTATGAAGACAGATCTAGCTGGTTTCTTAACAGATCCAAAAACGAGGGAGGAGTATGATGAGGCTGACTGAAAGGCTGTAGAAAAGAATTTCAAAGCAAAGAAAATTCTTGTTTGCGGCATTGGACCTAATAAGTACAATCGTATCTCATCATGTGAAACTGCAAAGAAAACCTGGGGAGCTCTTCAAACCGCTCATGAGGGAACAAGTTAAGTGAAGCACTCCAAGATAGACATGCTTACCACAGAGTATAAGCTTTTCAAGAGAAGAATGGTGAGTCTATTCAGGACATGCATATAAAGTTCACTTCTATAATCAATGAACTCCATTCCCTTGGTGAAATCATTCCAACAAACAAAATGGTGCGTAAAATACACAGTGTACTGCCTAGTTCTTGGGAAAGCAAATTTAATGCTATCTCTGAAGCCAAGGACCTGCAAACACTGACCATCGGTGGCCTCATTGGAAATCTTAAAACCTACAAGCTAAAAAGACAACAAGATCTGGAAAGGAGGGAGCCAAAGAAAGAGAAGAACCTGGTTCTCAAGGCTGCTACTAAAAGTGACTCTAGTGATGATGAGTATAACATGACTTATCCCACTCGAAGATTCTAAAAGATTGTTCGGAAGAATGGTGGGTTCCAAAAGAAAGGAAACTCAAGGAAGAATCCGAAAGGAAATGACTACTGTCACAAGTTTGGGAAGCGTGGGCATTTCATTAAACAGTGTCCTCTCCACAAGCAGGACTATTATAAGAACAACTCTGAA
This sequence comes from Lycium barbarum, assembly GCF_019175385.1. Classification (NCBI taxonomy): domain Eukaryota; kingdom Viridiplantae; phylum Streptophyta; class Magnoliopsida; order Solanales; family Solanaceae; genus Lycium; species Lycium barbarum. The sequence goes on along the minus strand of NC_083337.1, from coordinate 131,943,835 downwards.
AAAGTAGCAAAGAAGAACCTGGTTCCTAACAGAAAATTCAAAAGAAGAGATACAGCTGATAACTTGGTGAAGCAAGCTCTGGATGCTTGGAGAGACTTCTTTAATGAGTCTGAAGATGAAGATGATCTAGGAGATGCTTTTATGATGGTTGTTGATGATGGACCATCAGAATATGAGTCAATCTTTGCACTCATGGCTAAATCTAACGGTGGTGATGACAATGAAGATAAGGTAAACTTTCTTGATGTTCAGAAAAACTTAAAAAATTACTCTCAGAAAAATTGATGTCATTAGTCAGTGTGTTAACTGATGCATATCACAGTCTCATAAAAGAAAAGGATGTTTTAACTGAAAAATTTGGTGAAATAGAACAAGAGAGGGATGACATGGTAGACACTATCACAATTTTGAAGGAATTGGTTGATGAAGTGTCTAGAGAAAACTCTTTGTTGAAAAATGAGATTAAAAAATGGATGGATCCCCCGCTAGAGGAAAGGAAACAGCCAGTGAGATTCAGTTCGAGCTTGAAAATGAACTTAAAAAGGCCAAAATGAATCTCACTACTGATCTTGGAAGAAATAAACAACTTCAAGAGAACTTAAAGAAGGTCAAAGTCACTTCCCTGGACCTGGTCCTCTGATGTGGTTGTGTCTATGTACAAGAACAACAGAGGAGGTAGGGAAGGTATTGGATTTCAAAAACCCAAATCTCCTTATAATCCATATAACAAGTATGTTACTACTTCTGAAAATTGGTTATACACTCATTGTGGTTAAACAGGTCATTACAAAAATAAATGCAAAGCCAAATTTCAAGTTGTTGAGAAAAATAAGAAATTCATTGCGAAGGAATCTGAAACAGGGGGACCTGGTTCCCGAAAAAGAAAATCTGGATTACCTGCATGGACTAAAAGAAGTCTGATTCATCCTTTTCATTGTTCCTAAATCTAATCAATGACAGTTTGCAGGCTAGAGTGAGAGGAAACAGTCAAAAAATGATACATAGATAGTGGTTTCCTAAAACATATGACTGGAAATATGAAGGATTTTCTCTCACTCAAGGCCTTTCAAGGAGGGAGTGTGTCGTTTGGGAATGACAAGAAAGGTTACATTCTTGGCGTTGGAAAAATTGGCAAGACACTCTTCCATGCAATTGAAAATGTATACTATGTGAATGGCTTAAAATACAGTTTGCTGAGTGTTTCTCAAATCTGTGATAGAGGAAATGAAGTGAAATTCACATCTGGTTCCTGCACTGTCACCAACATCAAATCTGGAGAAGTGGTCCTGATAGCAAGAAGATACAAGAACATCTATGTGGCAAATTTTGATTCTCTAAATGGGAATGATCTAACATGTCTCAGTGCTCTTGATGATGATACTAATCTATGGCACTGACGCTTGGGGCATGCAAGCTTTTCGTTGCTGAATAAATTAATTGCGAAGGACCTGGTTTGTGGCCTGCCAAAGATCAAGTTCGCAAATCACAAGGTGTGTGACGCTTGTGTAAAAGGAAAGCAGGTTAGATCTTCATTCAAATCAAAGAAAGTGGTAAGTACCTCGAGGCCACTTGAACTTCTTCATATGGATCTTGGTAGGCCAATGAGAATTCCAAGTAAAGGAGGGAAAGAGGTACATTTTTGTTATTAGTGATGACTACTCTAGATTCACTTGGACCTTGTTTCTGACAACCAAATATGAAACCTTTGGTGTCTTTGCTGCCTTTGTGAAACAAATTCAAGTGAAACTAGTTATCAGATTGTCAGTATCAGATCTAATCATAACACTGAGTTTGAAAATGCAAAGTTTGATGAATCCTGTGCTAAAAATGGCATAAGTCACAATTTCTCTGCACCAAGAACAACTCAGCAAAATGGTGTCGTTGAGAGGAAGAATAGAACTATTGAAGATATGGTTAGAACAATGCTAATAACCATTGGTGTTCCTAAAAGTTTTTGGGCTGATGTTGTTAACACCGCCTGTCACTTGATAAATAGGTGCATGATCAGGTCCCTGCTTGAGAAACTCCCAATGAATTACTCAATAGGAGAAAACCCAAGTTGACTTACCTAAGAGCCTTTGGTTGCAAATTCTTTGTTCTTAATAATGGTAAGGAAGCTTTGGGCAAGTTTGATGCTAAAAGTGATGAGGGAATTTTTCTTGGTTACTCTTCACACAGTATGGCTTACAAGGTCTACAACAAGAGAACTCAATGTATTGAAGAAAGCATGCATATGATCTTTGATGAATCAAACAACTTGGGTGATAAAGGCACACATGATGATGAAGCAGCCATTAAAATTCCAAATGGAAAGACTGATCTAATGAGTCAAGTCAACCAAGATGATAAAGATGGTAGAGAATCCCCAAGAAGCACGCAGGAACCTGGTTCCTCCATTACTCCACATGAAGCTAAGGATCGAGTAGCTGATGTAGTATCAGGTACTACTGAGGCTGGACAAATCAATCATAAAGGTTAAGTATCTGATGAAGACAATGATGGTGCTACCACAGAGAAACCAGGTCCCTTGAATCCTCAAAGAACTGGCCAACTTGAGGTGCAAGTATCAAAAGGAAGCACAAGGGATCTCATCCACTTCATAATGTGATTACTCCCTTAGATTCTGGTATTCAAACTGGATCTAGGGCGAGAAACATGTTTGCCTTCTCAGCCTTCCTGTCTCAAATTGAACCTAAGAATATTAAAGAAGCATTGATAGATGCTGATTGGATAAGAGCTATGCAAGAATAACTCCATCAATTTGAGTAGAATAAAGTATGGCACCTGGTCCCTAGACCTTCAGGCATAACTGTGATAGGAACCAGGTGGGTGTTTTATAGCAAGCTTGATGAACTTGGAAACATGTAACACCCTGGACCTAATTCACACCCCAAAATCTAGCTATTAATGTGGGAGAGCCCAAGGCTATTTAAACCCATATAAGCACACATCCCACTGATATGGGACCTAACAAACCACCACGCTCCGCATCTGTCGTCTTCGACGGCTGTTCGCTAGACATTACTAGCCTCGAGCTAACACTGCCATGTCAGCGTCACCATCCAAGGCACGATAGACATGAAGGGCGGTGGGTGGCTCTGATACCATTTGTAAAAACCTTGGACCTAACTCACACCCCAAAAGCTAGCTATTAAGGTGGGGAGATCCAAGGCTGTTTAAACCCATATAAGCATACTTATCCCATCGATGTGGGACATAACAAAACACAACAAGAGACAAGGAAAGGCTTGTGGTTCAGGGTTACAATCAAGAAGAAAGAGTAGTCTATGATGAAACTTTTGCTCCTATTGCAAGAGTGAAAGTAATCAGGATTCTTATTGCTTTTGCATCTTATAGGGAATTCAAATTGTTCCAAATGGATGTTAAAAGTGCTTTCTTGAATGGGTATATGAAAGAGGAAGTCTTTGTCAAGCAACCTCCTGGCTTTAAAAATCATAACCATCCTGAGCATGTTTACAAGCTTGACAAGGCCATGTATTAGTTTGAAGCAAGCTCCTCGGGCTTGGTACGAAAGATTGTCAAAATTCCTTCTTGAAAATGGCTTCAAAAGGGGGAAGATTGACAACACCTTATTTCTGAAGAAAAGAGGCAGAAACCTGTTGATTGTGCAAGTTTATGTTGATGATATCATCTTTGGTGCCACAAATGATTCTCTATGTGAAGAGTTTGCGAAGCTCATGGGAAGTGAGTTTGAAATGAGCATAATGGGTGAGTTAAACTTCTTTCTTGGGCAGCAGATCAAGCAAACTCCAAGAGGTATCATGATTAGTCAGCAAAAGTACATTAAAGAGCTGCTGAAAAGGTTTGAACTGGAGAATGCTAAAATTATTGATACTCTTATAGCCACTTCTACCAAGCTAGACATGGATGAACCTAATTCTCCTATGAATGAAACTATGAAGACACAGATGAACCTAGTTCTCCTGTGAATGAAACTATGTGAATGAAACTATGTATAGGGGCATTATTGGCTCCTTCCTCTACCTGACTGCAAGCAGACCTGACATTGTGTTTAGTGTTGGTCTGTGTGAAAGATTTCCATCTAGTCCAAAAGAATCTCATTTGCAGGCTGCAAAAAGAATCCTGAGGTATCTTAAAGGGACTCCGGACCTGGTCCTCTTTGTCACGACCCGACTAGGGGCCATGATGGGTACCCGGGGCTAACCACCTAGCACCACTCATTCTATTACTCATCATACTCATTTTACGCTTCTTCATTATTCTTGTACTCATAATCATAGGAAAACCATTTTTCATTTGAAACATGCTTACCTTTATACACATAAGCCCTTTGGCTATCAAAATATATATACATACATATACAATGAGGATATCGTGAGACTATACTACCCACATATATATATCTACGAGCCTCTACTGGAGTACTAGACATATGGACGGGACAGGACCCCGTCGTGCCCAAATATGTATACAAAATAATAAATCAAATAGCACCTTCGGAATAATTGAGTGCTCCTGTAAACCTGCTGATAGCTCTTATGGATCTGCACCATCTCCCTGTCTACCTGTGGGCATGAACACAGCGTCCAAGAAGAAAGGACGTCAAAACGAACATTGTACTGAGTATGTAAGGCATCAATAATAACAATACATCAATAGAATAAGAAGGCATCAAATGAGGAGCAACCTGTAACTGACTATCAATTATAAAAGAAATAATGCATGCTGGCTTACTTCATAATCATCATCATATCATGTATGCATATATGTATAAGCTGCCCGACTATATAGGTACGGTGTGATAATCATTAGCCCGCGTCCAGGCCTCCCGCGTCCGGGGTACCATCTCATGCTGCCCACTAGTGGTGTCTGCCAATGCCATCAGAACATGGTGTATACGCTGCCCGCTTTAGCGGTGTCTGCCCGGCCATATAGGCGCGGTGTGATATCATCATGTACATCTCATAGACTTATCATAATCTTGTCATACTATTATCATAATACATGTCTAGGAACTCAAGACAACTATACTTTATTGGGGTGACATAAGGTCGTGAACCCCCGATTCCGTTATGGAGCATTCATAAGCATTCTGCCTCACCTTGAAGGAATTAGCATATAAGGTGAGTGTATTCAATGAACAACATCAATGGATCGTAGTTAACATCATTAGCTTTGTAGAAACATCATATTCGTGAACTCTAGAATCTTTGGATTTAAGCTCACCATCATCATGTTCATAATATCTCTTATTTTTAACTCATATGGCTATTCATGAACGTAGACTCTTAGTTTTACAGAATGTAGGAAAGTCATGGAGAAGGAGGGAAAATCATGCCATAAGATTCATGCCTTAGAAAGAAGGGACTAGCCTTACATACATTTTCGTTTAGCTACTCTATTGCTTGAACGTTCCTCTCCAATATTCACGTTTCTACCTTCAAGAGAGTTCATACTCATATTAGATAATCGATAACATAAGCGTGTTTGAACTAAAGCTAGAGAAAATTAAGTAGCATCTCCTTTGTTTCTACTACTTTCTCCGTATCATATATCAACACCCAAACTTCAATAATAACATTCATAATATCATCATCAATAACTTTTGTCAAATTCATCATTATCCAATCCCCACAATTTCCTCTCAAGGTCATCCATAATCATGATCATAATACAACATTACATTCATTCTCATCTAATGTTTCTCTCATGCTCTTAACATCATTCATAAATTAATTACAATAACAACATATCATTATTCATGATTCACTCCAAACTATTACTAAAAAATGGCACTATTCTTATATTCATGACCCATTTCTATATCCTTCTACAATCCAAGTGTTTTAACTTTTCAATACTTTAAACAACATGGAAATACCATAAAACTTACCCTTGATAGTGTGGGAATGAGCTTTAAGTGGAAATACTTCACTTGAGTAAAACCCTAGTTCCACTTCCCATGAGATTTCTTGCCTCAGATGAACCCTAGTGAGTTTCTTGCATTTGTTTCTCTTGATTTGATGAAGTTGATCATTAGTTTCTCTTGGGTTCTTGTATATGAAGAGTGTGGAAGGTTCTAGAGAGCTCTTGAGTCGTGGAGAGAAAGAATGGAATGAATTAAATGAACTTGGGGTGTTCTTTTATAAATTAAAAATCTGTCCTGACATCATTATACGGACACTTATACGGTCCATATAAACTTATACGGTCCGTATAAGTGACCGTGAAATCGCTTCAGCAACCATCCCTTTCTGTGACCATTATACGGCACATTATACGGTCCGTATAATTTTATACGGTCCGTATAATTTTATACGGTCTATATAAGTGACCGTATAGTTCTATCAGTGAGGGACCTTTACTGTGATGATTCTGCGGACCATTATACGAACTGTATAATTGGTCGTATAATCTGTCTCTTATCTGATTTTGTTCTCGTCACTTCGCTTGATCTCAAATCCTTATGGAACCTTCTTATCACTTTTTTAACACCTCACTAATAATCTAAGGGACGTTATAGCTCTTCTCCAAAACATCATTAACTTGTTACTCAAAAATCCTTTCCGATACATATCGTATGCCTTGCCTTCTCTTGGCAAACTTTCTTCCCCTACCTCGAATGTCTTTAAAATCTTAATTAGGGTCATCAAATGTTATTTCTTACTTATCAAAACATTGTATACGTCGTACCCTTCGTTAGTCTATTCCCTGTACGTTTACGGGAAATTTTTTGGGGTGTAACACTCTTCTATCCTTCAGGAGATAATTTTGACTTGATTAGATATGCTGATACTGATTATGCTGGATATTTGGTGGATAGAAAAAAACACCTCTAAAAGGGCTCATTTTTTTGGATCATGCCTGATCTCATAGGGGACAACTAAGCAAAATTCTTTTGCTCTTTCTACTGCAGAAGTTGTCTCTGTCAATTACTTTCTTTCGCTCTGTGTTTTTAGAAGCTTCTGGGTTTTCATAGTGATTTATGCTAAGGTACTTTTTGTTTATTGCTTTACTTCTATTATCTTGTTCTGTTAATTCATTTTTGGAGTCTCTTTTTTGGGTTAAAATTTGAGTTTTATTTTGTCAATTTAATAAAATGATGCTAATCATTGTTGTTGACTATTGGAGATAGATGTTTGTTGATTTCTTTTGAGTACTGACCTTTAGATGTCCTATTTCTTCGGTTTTCTAGGTTCTTCTATTTTCTCCATCACTGATGCTATTTATGCTGTTTTGAAACACAAAGTCCTTCAAACCCGAGAGAAAGATGAGCCTTCTGACATCACTGATGATTCTTGGTGGGATTTCTTCTTGAATGTACTCAAAAGGCAAGTGTATACCTCCATATGAGATAAGTGAAATTACTTTAGATGGATATGAAGCTTTACATGAAATTTGAAGATCATAGATTTTGATTGTGTAGATGTTGAGTTTTCAGAGCTCATTAATCACTTTTTTCATGTCTAAGTTTAGTGTAATTGACAGCGCCCACATTATGTTTGAGTTTTTTCCTGTATGGTTTCTCAACTTTTTCTTAAGGGTAGTTGAGGTATACATGGTAATTGGTACTCCTATATTTTAGTGTTGTTACAAATATATAGATGAGAGAAAACACGCCATGGCTAAGTATTATTATTAGGTGGAGCTTTCCTAATTCAAGCTAGCTAATAGAAGAAAAGAAAAATAGGAGATCTTATACTCTATCTTTACATAAGCTCTTTTACCTTTTCATATTGTTTTATAGTAATTTTTAAGTTCTTCCTCTATTTTAGCTGTTTTGATGAGGTAAATTATATTTTTCAGTGTTTACCCCTAAAAAGGTAACAATTGAATTTGTATGCGATTTAATCTGTCGTTAACGCAATGAAATATGGAAGAGCAAACAATTATATATAAAGAACTAGGATAGAAGTAGCCTAAATCTGTTATTGTTTGCCCCTGTAATTGGTCTGGTACAGAGCGTTAGCTTTGTGCCCGAGCCAATTTGTTATAGAACTTATGACTTGAATATGAAATTTTACAAAGTGTGAGAGTACAAAATCAGATCATGCTAATGAGAGTGTTTACCCATATTTATAGTACAAGGGCCATAACCCTAATTTTCTGTTAAATATGGTAAAATACGCTAATTACTACTGCTGGCGATGCCATAACGGCTGTAGTGTAAGGGACGTCGGAATTGGCGGTGAGAAATCCGACCCGTCACGAATTTCTCACGTTCATGCTAACCGGCGTCACTTCGGCCTAACAGACTAACTACCCCTCGGACTTCATTTCATCTGAATCACCGAGCTCAAACCAACATCATATTTTGAAGTCCACATTCCTATTCTATTCCGACCTCTCGTCGGAAGGTCATAACTTTTTACCCCAGTTTTTATCGTATACAGATAGTCCCGACTCTTTCCGGATCGGAGTTTATCGGAGTGATGGGAAGTGAAATGATAACATCGGTATCTTCTCTTGTAAGCTTCTGTTCGAAAACAAGCCGGGAAACCAAATGTCTTTTCATATCACATCTTTCTGACTTCGGACACATGTATCTTCCTGATTGGTCCGCCCATTCGGTTCTCGAATTCGGAATGTCTCGCCATTATTACTCTTCCTCTATAAAAGGTCAATTTTCCACTTTTCATTATTTACCACTCGATCAATTACTCCTCGAGATTTTTCCGAATCTTTAACCTTATTCTTGCCTTCCTTCAAACCTTCATCTGCCAATCTTCAAATCTCCATCCCAATCTTCGAACCTCCAACCCAATCTTTAAATTTTCATCCCAGATCTTCAAATCTTTATCCCATTCAAACCTTCATCCTAATCTTCAAATCTTCACCCAGATCTTCAAATGCTCACCCAAATCTTTAAATCTTCATAAGAAATGGCAACGAATTCCAGATCTTCTTCCAGAAACGCTTCACTGGCCGCTTCTCCACCTCCGGTGACCGACGTCGTTGCTAGGCCCGAGGTTATCCCACAAGCCGGTCTCTATGAACCTCAGGCTCAAGATATTTTGCCCTCGAACTATCATTTTGACACGGAATTTGCGGTCGAGGCTGCTCCCCTCGAAGTCCGACAGGGACTACGATGTCAGGCTTTACCCCTCCTCGATCAAGAAAAAGGACCTCTCGTGAGTCTGAACTGATTGTGGCTGGACGGTCCGGCCTTTTGAGATCGTTGTTCTGGGTCCGAACGATGACACCACCTTTAGGGATGGATACTCAAACGTATACACCTATCCCTTCACACTCAACCTTGACCCTCCAATCGACCAAGTCATCCTCGCTATGTGCAAAACGTACAACTTATGCCTCGCACAAATTGGTCCATCCGTCTGGCGGACTGCAACTTATCTCCGCTTTTGGCAAACAACGTCAATGCGAAATTTTATTTACACCATTTGATCCGGCTATACAGTCCGCGAATCTTTTGCGGTGGGGTTGTAAAGCTCTATAAACGAGGCAAATACCCCATCCTTTCCAGCATCGATGAGAACAGAGACCGAGGCTGGTTGGAATGTTTTGTTACGGTTAAAATCGTGAAGATAATCTCGGCGGAATCTTTTCCATTCCCCGAGCGGTTGAACATGAAACGTAAGCATCGTAGAACTTTTTTATTTTCTCCACACGCTTTCAAATTATGCCTCTAACGTTTTCTTACACTTCAGCTGTTGCATGGATTCCAGACGAAAAAGAGAACTTCTTTGATTGGATAGAGAATATCATATGCCAATACTCGCACCAATTACGCATATGGAAAGATCTATCCGACAAGAAGTGGATAGCAAAAAATCATAGTAAGCATCGTTTTTCCTGTTTCGCTTTGTGTTCTTTCCTTCGCTCATCTTTTTTCTAACTCCGTCATTATCTTTTTCTGGTCTGCCGAAAGGTTCGTCAATCCCAAGGCCTGAACCAACAGATGCCCCTCCCGCGCTAAGTTCGGTGTTTGATCCGTTGGACTCAGGGCGGCTCATTGCTGAGGCGAAGAATAAGAAGAAGAATATCAAATCCTCCAGGCCCCCGAAGTTACCTTCGGTGGTCACAAAAGAAAGAAAAGTTCCAAAGCTTATGGCGGCTCTTCACAAGTTCGGGGTCTAAGAGACTTCCCGAATGATTATATCCTGGTAGTAGAAGTCAGGACCGGTATCGCTATTACTGCTGCCGCCGGGGCGGATCCTGTACCGGTCGATGTTTTGGAGGAAAATGTCATGGCTGGTTCAACCGAACCCATTGCCGTTGACACGGCTAAAACTGTATTAGTCCCCATCGCCGAAACCTTCCAAAGACCTGTTCCATTAAAGGTCATCATTCCTAAAGCGGATACTGTCATCATTGAGGATGGCACGTCTTCGGAAAAAGAGCCAGCGCCAAGAAGGCCAAGCAAATCGGGTCAATTTCTTTTCTTGCCCATACTTTCGGGCAGGAGTATTTCGATAGTATGTTCCCTGATAAAGGGCTTGTTACCGCATCCGATGTGATGGCAGGTGCCTTAGGGTTTGGCCACCTTTCCATTCCATAACTACCGAGGAGGTCTCCCAGGGAATCCGAATCTAGATCGCGATCAAAGCCCGTGGGGACCTTCTCAGCTCCGAGCGTTAACCCAAATAGGATGAGGTCAGCCACTATCTACATCCCCGAGGATACCAATTTTTTGTCTCGGCCTGTTGGGGTAGCCAGCTACCTTCAACCCCTCGTGTCGGAATTCGATAAGGAGAATATGGGGCGAGTCTCTTGGCAATGCCTCTTCAATGAGAGTATGCATGCAGCCAACCGGGTAAACATTCCATTCTTTCAAAAGTTTTATTTGTTTTGAGTAATTCCAATGGTCTGCTGATCTTTGGCTCCATTTTCCCTTTGTAGTCTATTGTCCTTGAACACGAAGGCTTCATTCGTGTTATGCGGGAGATGGACGATCTGCAGGCCCAACTGGATACCCAAGGCCGAGAAACCGAGAAGTTCAGACTTCTCCTGCAGTAAAAAGAAGATCAGCTGCAGCAAGTAGGTGATCCTTCGGTCCTCCGAGCTGAGCTTGATGAGGCTAAAAAGAAAACCCTCTGATTTGAGAAAGACCTCAAGCCTATGACCGAAAAAAAATGAGGTCCTTGAGGCAGACATCATGAAGCTTGTTGAAGATGCCTCCACCTCCACCAAGCAGTTCGAGGAGCGTGAGGCAACCATCGCAAAGATTAGGTAAGAAATAGACTCCCTCATAGTTGAGGCTGTTAACCTCGGGACAGGTTTGGCCGGATTAAGGCTGAGAGGGCCTCCGAAAAAGAGATCTTGAGGGTGGCCCAAGAAAAGGCAGAAAATCGGGCCAAACCTAACGAAGAGCTGAGGTGACACGACCCAACCCCGTAGGCCATGACTAGTGCCTGTATTGGACACCCAAACGTACCCAATAGCCCTAGCTAGCATATTAGCAGAGTATATCAATATAAACTTCAATTGGCGTTACTAAATATCGCATAGGCACAAGTATAACACGTAGAAGCCGATAAGGCCATCATAGATCATAACAACCCAAAAACATATACAGAACCCACATATGTGTCTACAGACCTCTACAGAACATAACAGAATCATAAGACGGGACAGGGCCCCGTCGTACCCCTGAATGGCGTATATATACACAATAACAGAAGGCTATACCAAGATGTAGGCTCCGGATAAAAGAGCGCTCCAAAATAGCGGAATAAAGTCCTAAGCGGGCGGATCAGCAAACCTGTCGTTTGTACCTGCGCGGCATGAAAACGCAGCCCCCGAAGAAAGGGGGTCAGTACGAAATATGTACCGAGCATGTAAAGCAGGGAGTGTAGTAAACAAGCCAGAACAGAAATCGAAAATGTGAGTATGAACATAATAGGTATAGAACGTACCCGGCCCAATAGGGGTCTCGGTGGTATAAGTACATCATAATCATATGCATGAACATATATATATATTTATATATAAATACCGTACCCGGCCCTCTAGTGAGGGACTCGGTGAATGGAATCATCAGATGCCCTCCTGGCCGCCGTAGCCCGTCATCACATCAACACATCACCACATCCTCATCAGATATACATATACATACCGTACCCGGCCCTCTAGTGAGGGACTCGGTGAATAATGCAGTAGAAAGTGCACGATAACATACCCGGCCCGGGACTCGGTGAAATAGATCATAGCACATGCACGAGCAGAGTAGTGAGAAACTGATGCACATAATCAAGACTCAATGAAATGATCGAACGTATTATCAGAGTATTCATAGCGGATCTCTCACATCACATATTTTTGTCAGAATACTTATACCGGAACACTTGTATCAAATACTCGTATCAGATGATTCATATCAAAATATTCATACCAGAATACTTATGTGCGAATGCTTATGTCGGAACATTTACATCAAACTACTTATGTCAGAAAACTTATATCAAAATGCTTATACCGGAATGTTCGTAGCGGAGATCTTATGTCAAAGAGGGCGTACAATTCATAACAAACTTGGAGTGGTTAGAATACCACCATTTAGTAGTCGGAACGGTAACCAAGAGTTTCCTTTAATTATCGTATAGAAGTAAGTCAAGTAGAACAATAGGAAGGGATTCGGGAATGGTGGACCCACCTCGGGTCAAATGAAGTGGCGTACATAATTTTACGTATTTTACACTTCCTAATATCCCTTATGAAAGTTTTAAAGTAATCGAGTCCTATTTGCTCAAGTTCTAGGTGTTTAGACAACTTTTCTAATCATTAGCAACATAATCGATTCAATTCCACTGAATGAAAAAGGGAGAAATTTAATCGTGGATTCCGAAGAGTAGAGTCATCCCCGGGGTCCAAATTCAAACCTAACACGTCTAGGACATGCCAAGAGAAGAAAAGGTGGAGCTTTACATACCTTTCTTGCGTTTTACGATCGCCAAAGCTCAAATCCCGTTTCGTCAAAAACCTACAAATGGTCACATTTACCAATTACTATTCATAAGGCTTAAAGTTCCAATTTTGATTTAGTATTTGTCTACCAAAATTTCGGCAGCACCTCCCCTATAAATACAACATCCCCGAGAATTCAACTCGGCCAAATTCATCAACACAACACCCAAAGCAACACCAACAACATCAAGAATCACAACAAAAATACATTCTAACATAAATGTTCCTCTTTTCTACATTGTGCAATAACTCCCATTCCAACTTCACACCTCCAACCCAATCTCAATATTTTCATGTTCATTATTAATCAAGATCATCACAATGTAATTTGGAAGCATTTCATATCATATTTACAAAATATTCACAAGATATACAAAATATACAAACTTTCCACCAAAGTCATAATTCATCCGAAACCTCTAATCTTCGACATAAATATTCATGACACATTTTCATCCTCCAATTTCATTAACAATAATCATAATTCACACTTTAACAATTTCATTTTCATCATTACTTAAATCTACCATAAAATCATAAAACTTCCCATAACAACTTAACAACCAATCTTTCATGCCAATATGGATTAGTATCCTTCCAAATCCATCAACTAACATAATAATCCACATTTAGAACTTCACTCCCATAATTACACAAAACTATATTAAAATCACATAATTTCCCATAACCATTTTTCTATAAATTTTTATACCAACTTGAACCATTATTCTTCCATTTCCATCACAAGGCCACAACAATACAATTAACATAACAAATAAAATTTTTACCATCCTTCTTCATCCACACAATTTTTCGGCCATACACACATATGCCTATATCTCGGAAACAGCCATCCTACCTTGGTAGGAGTAAGGTCTGCGTACATTATACCCTCCCCAGACCCCAAGATGTGGGATTTCACTGGGCTGTTGTTGTTGTTGTTGTTGTTGTACACACATATGCCTATAACACACAATTTTTCATACTCTACATTCCTTTCCTCATTCTACAACACATACATATATATATATATATATATATTTCTTTCAAGACAAAAGGAGTAAAATCTTACCTTTCTCAAGAAATTTCCACTTGCCAACACAAGCACTTTCTTTCCTTAAAAATTATACCACGTTGAAGAGGGCCCTTAAATTAGTGAGAATACTAGAAAATTATAATTTTTGAGTCAAGAATTGGTGGCCTAAATTTTTTTCCTTTCTCTCCTTGCTTGGCCTAAATTCTCCTTCTTTTTTGCTCTTGTTTCTTGTTTTCTCTCCTTCTAGTTTTGTCTTGAAACTTCTAATGTTTCATGACAATTAAATGGTCCTTATATTTAATTACCACATGGATAATTTCCATGGGCTTGGGCTTGGCCATGTTGGCCGGCCACCCCTTGCAAATTTAGGCCTAATTTTGTTTTTTCATTTTTTTTTGGGCCAACCCGGTTGGTCCCGAATTGGGCCTAGCCCACAGACCTTTCGACCTTAAAACGTCCATATCTCTTTGTACCGACGTCACCTGGGAACCCACAACCTATGGATGGAAAGCTAATTCAATTATCTACAACTTCTATTTCCTGGTATTTTTCCAAATTCCAAACTTATAATACAGTTTTTGCCCCCCAAAGTCAGGTCACCCGAAAACATTTTCTTAAAAATATTCGTTTGGAGGACTTCCACTTTGATTTGGCCCAAGGGCCCTTCTTGAGTTGTGTTTAACTTCACATATGTGATTCATATAATTTGTCACATGTCCCAAAAAAAAATCTTGACGTGTGGGCCCCTACCTCAGCTTACAATTAATCCGACGTTCAAAAATACGGGATATAACATGAGGGGTGAACTCGAAACTTCTACCCATGCCCTTGACACCCTGAGTCAACAAAATGTCAAACTGATAGCCCAACTGTAGCGAGCTTTGGATGAACGGGACCAGGCCCGTGCTGATATTGATGTAGCCAGGGCTAGGTCTGTGTTAACGGCCGAGCATGTGAGATGGAATTCTTGGAGGCTCACTTTGGAAGAAACTCGGGGTGATATTGAGGATATTGCTTCCAAGATTGAGCTGGCGAGAGTAGTTGAAGATAAAGCTCTGAAAGCGCTTCTCGGAGATAGCTCGGAAGATGATCCCGAAGGCTCTGGCTCTGATTTCTCTTCGGAGGATTTGATAGCCCGATTCGTTCCTATTGTCAGCGACTTGAACTTCCCTACGGACCGGTTCGCCGACTTGGCTCGGTTCCTCCCCACTTATGTCGCTGTTTTTCTTTTGGAGTTGAGTTATAGCCACCCGTTGTTCCTACAGCATATCAAATATTAAGCATAAGTTAATTTCTTCTCCCGTATCACCATGTGTTTTTCATACAGATGCCCGTGGTGAAATCACGGGGTTATTGCTATTGAATGGATCAACGGAATGATTGTCGTCGACATTCAGGTCGACAACGTCATTTGAATTGACAGAATTTGGATCAGCGGGGTGAACGCCATTTGGATCTTGGGGTAATACGTCGACCGACACCCTGCTGTTGTTGTTTTCGCCATGGTGACTTGGTTCATCGTTATTGTTCAAGTGAATTGATTGGCTGTTGTTTGACAGTTTAAAGTTAACCTGAAATCACAAACTTCAAGAGAACAAGTGAAAGTAGAGTTGTAAATAAATCACCACCATTATCCTTAGCCTCACTGTGGGCGCCAAACTGTTAACCCCTAAAAAGGTAACAATTGAATTTGTACGTGGTTTAAAGGATATGTGGTTTAATCTGTCGTTAACGCAATGAAATATGGAAGAACAATCAATTATATATAAAGAACAAGGATAGAAGTAGCCTAATTCTGTTATTGTTTGCCCCGGTAATTGGTCCGGTACAGAGCGTTAGCTTTGTGCCCGAGCCAAATTGTTACAGAACTTAGGACTTGAATATGAGATTTTACAAAGTGTGAGAGTAGAAAATGAGATCATCCTAATGAGAGGGTTTACCCCTATTTATAGTACAAGGGTTAAAACCATAATTTTCCCTCAAATATGGTAAAATACGCTAATTACTACTACTGGTGGCGTCACAACGATTGTAACGTAACGGACGACGGAATTGGTGGCGAGAAATCCGACTTGTTACGGATTTCTCGCATTCATGCTAACCGACGTCAATTTGGCCTAACGGACTAACGACCCCTCGAACTTCATTTCATCCGAATCACCGAGCTCGAACCAATATCACATTTTGAAGTCCACATTCCTATTTTGCTCTGACCTCTCGTCAGAAGGTCATAACTTTTTAACCCAATTTTTACTGTATACAATAACGCAATACAGTTGTTCTTAGTTTCTACTTTCTTTTATCGTTTGATATTTGGCTTCATCATCGCGCTCTTTATTTCAAATTGATTCAGCAAAGCCTCCATTATTTCTTGTTTTAAGCTCCTTTTCTCTTCTTCGACTGGGAGTTGAAGAGGAACAATATGGTACTTTAGGAATTCAATGTATTGGGAAAACTTTGGTATTAAAGTTACTGGCATATATGAGTTTTTCAACTTTCTCAAATTTATTAATGCCAAAGAAAGAGAAAAGAAGCTTGGCTCTTGCGTGCGTTTTGATAACCTGCTACATTGTTATCAAAAGAGAGACGACTATAAGACTCTCTTACTTCATATATATTCCGCTTGAATCAATTTATTTTTCCTAAAATGAAATTGTCTGATTTTTAATATGAAAATCAATGCTTATGCCCTTCTCACACTTATGCATCTTCCAAAAGATGTAATATTTTTATTTTTCTTGGTTTTTCAATTGCATGTCGGTTACTAATTTTCTGTTGCTATAATTTTCTTTGTCCAGCTTTTTGGTGCACTTTGCTATTACTGATACTTTTGTTCCTCTATTTTGTTTCATCTTTTTTATTTCAGTTTTTGCTGTGTCGTGGTAGTCCATTCATGTGCCTGTTCTGTTCAACACTTCGGAGTCTGGTATTGCTCTTCTATTGGCATTGCAACACACTTTGTTATGAATAGATCCAAGTAAGGTGTTGTTTATTATACGGTAAACCTCATCTATATGACATCGAAGTCTATGAATCCAGAGTATATACACTTATTTTATCATATCGTTTCTAGCTTTATTTTATCTTTTTTTTTTAAAAAAAAAATCTTTCTTTCTCTGTTGGTTATTGATGACTACCATTATAATTTAAATGCTGAAAAAGGGTGTTCCTGATTGCAATTTATTCATTTTCAAATTAAGGAGGACTCTTTCTTATTTTCTGAGCTTCTATTGTAGATTTAATATTTCAGGCTCTTCTTTCTTTCGGTTGGGGATGTGAAGTTGACTAGACTTCTATATCAGCGAAGCTAGCGAGATAATCTTGTGTTTCTGCTTCTACTTCTACTTGACTTTTCACTTGTGTATGCCTTTATGGTTCTCCCTTGGCTTCTCTTATGTAAAAGACTAATGTAAGATAATTGTTTGGTCATAGCTATTAGTCTTTGGTGTATTCTAAATGCAGAAGTGGGCTAAGATGGAGTAGCATGTAGGGGATAACAGCTTGGCCATCACTATCGCTTTAAGGGGATGCTACTAATTACTGAAGAGACACCTAATAGAGTGGGCTTTGATGCCTGATGGTAACCTGGTGTTCGATGGCAGATGGGATGGTTCCGACTAGAATATGATTTTCTGGAGTTTGTTTTGAATTAGTGTGTCGTCATATTCAGATCTCAACTCAGGAAGACCTCCTATAATGTGATAAATGTCCTACCTATTGAATGAACTTTGCACACTTCTCATTTTAAGAACTTTCTATTAGTGGATTTTAATTGTTAAGTATTTACCGAGATGAAAATTTCAAGATGAAAAAGATCAATTCTATTCTTTAGAGGGATGAAGTAGTTGTGAAAGAGAAAGGGAATAGTTTTAAGATAGAGGTTGTAAGATTCCCTACCTTTAAGAAGTTTAATTGGAAATGTTTTTTGTTTTTGATAAGGTAAAATATGATGGAAATGTTTACTCCTATTGTTATTTCTGCATTGTACAGACTGTAGTAAAATATGATGCTTTTGTGGATGCTCGAGGTTGAGGAAAAGAATACCAAACACTAAGCCTTTCAGCAAGAGATCCAGTCTTAAGAGACTTGATCACCTCTGAGCAGTATTGTTCAATCCTTTTAATTGATAGGTTTGTGTGTTAAGATCAATATGTTTTGGATGAAACTTTCCTTCAATCCCCCAACTTCTCCTCCCCGTCTAAGGCCATTTATTTCATCTCCAACAGCGTGAAAAAATGCATTCCTAATTGGGATGAATTAAGTATCATTATTCATCGTGGAGTTGCTTTAAAGGGGGAACCAAGTCTCACATGCTTTTCTTTAAAGCATAATTGAGTCATTAGCTTCTTAAGGCCTCTCTACTGCTTTCTTCGAATTTACCAGAAAACTTCTATTTGTGATATTTCTGTTTGTCAATTTTATTCAAAACATCTCGACATATCCACAGTTGATTGATGTTTACCTGCTTTTTGAAGCCAAATATGAAGCTCCTCCTATGATGCTGTTTTCAGAATAGCGAGACTTGACTGCTAAGCTCCCCACTACAGCTGATACTCAGAGCCTCAAAGGGAATGATGGGTTAGAACGTACGCAGGATGTGCTTGAAGACAAACAGTTCCTATATTTTGTTGGTGTCATATCTTCAATAGTTTATTGTAATAATTGGTAGGTACGGGGTTCTTATGTTATCTTTGAAAGATACTGTTAAAGGCATGTCTACTATGCACAAGATGTAACCATCTTACTGTGCACAAGATGTACCAAAACGTTTTAATGCTTATGGTTATGCATGTATTTTCATTTATATAAGGAGCAGTGCCAATATTGTCACCAGAATATTTGCGAAAAACAACATAAAAAGCTCAACACGTTACCATGTTGGGCCCGTGCTAATCACGGGAAGCTACATCTAGTTTCTATATAATAGAAATAGAAAAGGTTGGAAATATTGTTTTTTTTGTCTCTTATTTTTCATTGTTTTTTTTCTCTTATTTTTCTCCTTGCGAAAGTACATAGATGCCTTGGTGGCTTTATTTTCTAAGGAGAAATAGAACCCAGGAAAAAGACAATTGAAAGGTTACAACTTTTTACCCTCAAAATGGGGCAATAAAGAAAGTAGAATACTTTCTGGTGTAAAAATAGAACAAATCAAAATAAATAAATAAATAAATAAATAAAGTGGGGTGATATTGTATGTACCATTCTCAATATCCTAATTTATATGATACAGTTCGTATTTGAGAGTCAAATTTCTTTATTTTAACCTTGAATTCGGATATATAATACTTAAGTTTTTTGAAAAATAATTTACATATTTAAAAATTATATAAAACATCATAAGTCATAATAATTAATAATTTAAAATATTTACAGGGCATACTAATAAATCAAGGTCAATTTTGTTTCTTGTTTAACTCTAAAAAAATGAAAAATACCAGAACAGAGAAAATACAAATTATCCGCTAGTGGAATATTTGTCTATATTTTTTCTTAAGGAATATTTCTGTCTATTATTAAGTGAATGAAATGAAACATCACATCCCAACTAATCGTCGTGACTTGTCCTTTCAATAATAATAATATCTGATGTCTGAAAAAAACAAAAAAAAACCCAAAAGCAAAAGTCATTGTAAACCCAAAAGAAAACGTCTCTCAAAATTCAAGTTTCAAATATCACTGCTCCCCACGACACACACACACTCTCTCTCTCACACACACATCTTCAAAATCTTCTCTATATTTCTCTACCTGCATATATATATATATATATACATAGACTACAACAAATTTAATTCCATATATGTTATATAATCTATCTATCCAGGTGTTACATTAATGCAGCTTCAGTTCGAGCTGATTTTTCATTTTTGAATCTGTAGCTTCATATTTAGAGCGTTTTTAGAAAAAAATAAAAAGGCTAGGGTTTTGTGAGCTGATTTTGCATAATAGTGATGTATTAAGGAGTTGAGGGTTTTATTTGTTAGTTGCCATGAATAGAAGTTTTAGATCAGAGGATTCGGGTACGAGGCAGAGAATTAAGAGCTCAGATGAGGAACTATCATTGTTTCTTGAAATGCGACGAAGGGAAAATGAAAGAAATAATAATCGATTTCTTCAAATAAACGACGATTTTGATCCCCTTGGTGCGCCTCTTTTTTTGTTTTTGTTTTTGTTTTCCCTTTCATTTATTGACTTTGAAATGCTGCTTGGTGACGTTTGTTTGTGCACTTGCAAATAAGTTTGTTTGTTTATTCAAATTGAGAGGATAATTTTTTGAAGGGAAAATAACCTCTATGTCTACTTGGAGAAAATATTTACGCCACGTAGCCCATATTTTGAGCTTTTTTTTTTTTCAAATTTGTATGACAAGTAAACCTGCCGCTGCTACCCTTTAAGTGTGCACAAGGTAAACCCTGATCCTGTTTAATTGCTCGCAAACCACACAGGATAGATAACCCGCACTAGGCAACTCCTGTGCGATGAGCTCAACGGTTGAGCTCGGCCCATATTTTGAGTTTGTTACTGGTTTAGCCCATATTTGTGTATAAACACCTACAATATTATACAAGGTCGATACGATATGTATGATGCTTTCCCCCAGGTATAATGTTGTATATTGGGCTACGTTGCGTAATAATTTATGTTGGGCTGTAACTTGAAGAACTTTTTTCAAGTTGAAGTTATTTTTTGAAGGTGCATTTCTACTTGCACTCTCAAATCTTCAAGTTCACAGACTTCTTCCATAAAAACTACAATTATCCAGAAGTCTTCCATAAACCTTTTTCTATAGTCCACTTCAACCAAATTGTTCCAATTTCAACTTCAAAATACTCCCTTTGTCCCAATTTATGTAGTCCCTTTCGGATTTTGAGATTCAAACAAGTCTTTCTTTGACCGTAATTTTTTCACATATCTTTAAATATTTTGAATTATCAATTATTATGACTTATAGTATACTAGTTCCAATTATGTAAATTTTATTTCAAAAAACTTAACGATTCCATGCCCGAATTCACGTCAAAATTAAGCTATTTGACTCTCAAAGTTTGAACTGTGCCACATATATTGGGACAGAGCGAGTATATGTGAAACATACCTTTAATCTTTTGGACATCATATAGGCATGAAAATGTGGCCAACTTGTGAGGGATTTGTGATTTCTGCTTCATAGCCTATGCTCATATACTTTTTTCAATTATGTCTTATTGCAGGATCAAACAATGGTAGTTCACCTGCATTAAATATTGCATCAGCTGCACCAGTACGGAAGACTCGTGCTGATGAGTTCCTTAATGCTGACAATGATAAAACTGATTACGACTGGTAATTTCTTTTTTGTTCTCCTTTCAAGAATGTGCTGTATGCGATTCTTTAGTTGTTTAGTTATTACTTTTACCTGCATAGGTTGAATTTTGACATCATAAGTTTCTTTATCCAATTCAACTTCATCTTTGGTCACGTAGTTTATAAATTCTTTAGGCAAATATTGATGCACAATTTTGCTCAAATTATGTTACCTAGACATGTTTACTGAGATAGGCATCCCAATGACAGAAAACAGAAATTTGAAAGTTATGGGACACAAACAAACATAATAAGATGTGTAATCTAATTTTGTTACTTTTGTTTATATAAGATTTATCTACAAACTAATGGAACATTAAGAACTACTCCTCAGAGACGACATTTCATTGATTATGTTGGTTCCAATGTAACAAACGATAGATTCAAGTCATTCAACTTTGTTAAAGACTAAAAATATTTAACATCTAATGTAAATCATAGTGCCAAGAAACATAAAATACCATGCTAAAGATCTAGCAGGAAGTTGCTCCTCTTTCTCTTCAAATGAGGACTATGTCGAATAATAGGAGCGTGAAGATTTGGTAGGTTATTAGTTTCATTTATTATAAGAGACTTAATTTAATCCATTTAAAGTTCTTGTTATGTACCCCGAGGAGAGAGGCAGAAAGTTAGGAAATAGTGCCCTACCAGTGTCTAGTAGACTGATAGAGGTCTCCAAGTCTAGAAACCTCTTTAAATGTTGAAGGCTAGGTGTTTGACACGTGACACTCAGCACTCCAAATACAATTTATATGTGCATCTTAAACTTTGATGTCATACTTTTCCAGGTAGTAATTGTAATACATGCAAGCTGAATTCAATTTCTCGATGTTACAAGTGGAGGATAGCCAAGAATGTTGAGGATGCAAATTTAAGTGATAAAATATAAGGTTGTTAAAAGCAGATTTTTATTCAAATATCGTGAACAGTGAGAAAAACACGTATAGTTTGTAGAGGTATTTGTTTTCTGCACTATTTAAGTACAAAGATTAATGGATGCCATATATCAAAATTTAGCACTCACATAAATAAAAGGAGTAGGGTGGTGCACCCCCTTTCTCTAATGTTGAAAATTAGAAGAAAAGGGGCTTCTTTGCACCTCTGATGTTGAATGATATTTTGTTGATTCATGAATCAAATTTCCTGGTCATTCTTTTAAAATAGTATATGCAGTTCTCTATGCTTTATTGTGAGATGTTATTTTCCTGTTTCAGGCTTCTAACACCTCCAGGTACTCCTCTTTTTCCTTCTCTAGAGATGGAATCGCGTAAAACTATGATGAGTCAGCTGGGAAATTCTAGAGCTCATCCCACTGCATTGACATCTAGAGTAAGAATAATTATATTCTACTATTACATTCTTCTATTGCTGAGATATTACATTGTGTGTAATTGGAAATTAGCACTTTACACTTTTGCTATGTTTCATACGGAAATTATAGTCAATCTCTGTGATCTGAAAGTATTCACCCCTATCCAGCCGCCACTAGAGGGATGGGGAGATTTATGGGAAGCCTAAAAGGAAATTTCTATAATTAGACAGGAAGACCCTGGCAGGTTATTTAGTTCAGAACTGGTGCACATGGTGGCTCCATTGTTTAATCAAATGCTATTCGCAGAAGCCTCGCTGCTGAATTTGAGAATTGGTTTAGTTTTTGAACTTTTCAATGCAGATATAGTATGATGTATATCTGCCCCAAAGGCTTAGTTCAAGTGATAAAGGTCGAGGGACTTGTGACTTAGGTCCAGGTTCGAGCCCTGCACCATGCTAACTAAGCCCGGTATTTAATTGAAGAATTATAGAGGGGTGGCCCCATTATCCCCGTGATTCGAAGGCTGCGGTTGGTCCTAATGGTTGACCCCAGGTGCGCTTGGTCATCCAAAAGAAAAAGTACGATGTACATTTCTTTTGTGATGGTTCTTGTGGGAAATTTCGCGTACCCAATCTCTCGGATATCACCCATTTGGAAAACTTAATTCCTAGGAATATTTTAGGGCTATGATTTCTTTATCCTAGTGAGGATGCATTAGCTGGGTGTACCAGTACATGCTCTTATGATGGGGTGTCTGTGATCAGTGCGAGTTGGTTTTTTCTTAAGGATTCTCCCGAGAAATTATAATTATCAGATTTCTTGATACCCAGTATACTAGATGCTATCACACATTTAATCATTACCCAATTTGATAGAATTGTTTAATCTTGAAGAGAATCTTCTATAATTTTGCATGTTAGGTGTTTTTTGGGTTTTATGCTGTCAATAATAACTTGATTATTCTTAGATAAAAGTAGATGGAAACAATGAAGAAAAGTACCAATAGAAAAAGTTTGTAAGATTAACCAATATGTCACAATTAAAAAGTTCATGTGACGAAAAACACCAATGTGTAACTTGCTTTATATGTTTCAACCTTCAACTCATAATTTAGATTGAGCAAGTACATTACAGAAAGATTAGAGAAAACATTATTGAAAATGTCTAGATACCATTAAAAAAAAAAAGTTTCTCAAACCACATGCTAAAGACTCAAAATCCACAGAAAAATTATAAACATTTGAAGAAAAATCTATAAAATAGTTTCAAATTTTTGTAAATGCAATACATACATATATAGATATACACATTTGTGTATATAATATAATTACAAGGTGGTATATGTTGCCGGTTTGATTTATTAGTTTCAATTCAACTTTTCTTTTTTTTCCTAATACAAAAGCAAATCAAATAATTATTGGTTTTTTCTTTTAACCTTAACACCAAACTGTAGCAAATCAAAACACATTATCAGTTTTTCAGTGGGTTCGATTCAGTTTAATTGTTTGATTTGGTTTTCCATTTATCTTGATGACAATGGAAAACTTTGCCTGTTAGTGCAAGTAGATAAATATGTGAAGTGCAAATAGTGAAGCTTTCTGCTTGGCAATCTCAACCTGAAGTCTGTACAACAGTTTTGAGTTATTTTCTTGGAACCAGGGATCTTTACTGTAACTTGTTACTTTTGATGCAGTTAACAAATTCTCTCCCAGAGACCACCGGAAGAAGCAACTTAGCATCTAGACAGCTAGCTTCCTCTCCTGGATTAAACACTTCAAGTTCTAGTCTTCGAAGACCTTCTTCTTCAGGTGGATCAAGACCTTCTTCAGCTGGATCAAGACCTTCAACTCCGACTGGTAGACCGACATTAAGCTCATCTACATCCTCCTTGACCTCAGCATCTAGATCCACATCTGCGAGAGCACCCAAAGCAATGACATCGACTGCAACCTCTAAAACAATGTCAACCACAACGACATCTAGATCATCAAGGTCTGCAACACCTACTTCTCGTGCCACCATGCCTTCTGCAAAACCCACTGTCCCTCCAAGATCTTCAACACCTACTGCAAGGTCCAATGCAAGGTCCTCGACACCAACAAGCAGGGCCTCAATTGCTGGATCAAAGTCCACATCCAGGGCAGCAACTCCAACTCGTCGAGCAACTTCAGTGTCAAGTACAACAAATACAACTGTTCCTCATGTTAAACCTTTATCTTCCTCTTCAAGTACCAAGTCAGCTACAATGGCATCACGAAACCCTGCAGCCCCACGTGCTAGTTCTCCAACTGTAAAACCCAGACCATGGAAGCCTTCAGATATTCCAGGGTTCTCCCTTGATGCTCCACCCAATTTAAGGACATCGCTACCTGACAGGCCAATTTCAGCTACTAGGGGAAGACCTGGAGCAGCTAGTGCTAGATCTTCATCTGTTGATCGAGCTTCAAATGGAAGGGTTAGACGACAATCATGCTCTCCGGCAAGAGGACGTCCTCCTAATGGTGTTATGCATAGCAATGGAAGCTCTGTTCCTGTCCCATACATGAGCCGACTTCATGCTAAAGCCAATGACAATGTAAGCCCTGGCATGGTTGGGACCAAGATGGTTGAAAGGGTAGTAAATATGCGGAAGCTGGTTCCTCCGAAGCAAGATGACAGACATTCTCCACACAGTAACTTATCTGCAAAGTCTTCGTCGCCTGATAGCTCAGGTTTTGGAAGATCATTATCAAAGAAATCCTTGGATATGGCTATTAGACATATGGTATATACATTCTTTTCATTTATTGCAGCTATGGAAATATACTATAATTCCTTGAATAACATTATATCAGGAATTCACATTCCTATGCTAATAGAATATTGTGTTCTACCATAGCTTGAAGATATAAGTATACCTCTGAACTGATTAAAGTTCCAAAATGTTCTGTTGGTTTCTCGTAGCTGTAAAGTCTTAGATGATCCATCTTGTTGGCCTTATTCTCTTTTCTTATTCATTACTTAACTTGAGACATTGCTCTTGGACAGGATATAAGGCAAAGAGTCTCGGGTAATCTGCGTCCGTTGATGACTAATATTCCAGCATCCTCTATGTACAGCGTGAGATCAGGGCCTAATAGAGGCAGGACAAGCAGGACCGTCAGTGTGCCTGACTCCCCACTTGCCACGAGCAGTAATGCTAGTTCTGAAGTGAGTGGTAGTAACAATGCTGTGTGGGTCAATGGAAGTGAAATTGATGATGACATTAGCAGCGATAAAGGTGCTCGATCACCTGGCAGTGTGCATGGGAGGTGATGATTGGCCTTTCATGCTGTAGGATGCTTTCTCTGTTATGGATCGGTGCCAGTTTGAGAGTTTGACACCAGAATATGATTGTTTCCCTGGAATAACTGACTGAAGAACTGACTAATTTGACTCACTTGATTATGTAAAGATTGATGCACTGTCTAGCTGTATTTTGAAGCCTTTGTATCGTTAGTCCATTAATGCTAATTTCTTATTTTTGTTCATGAGAAGTGTGACATATATATGAGATAAACATCTTGTGATGAGTTTGATCCTGAATGATGAAAGGGCGCTTCATTTTTGGCACGGGAAGAGTGCTTGTCATGGTCTTTAAGCATCCCGAAAAAGCATCCCTTGTGCCAAAATCAGGTATTGGTGGAGTCTCTAATTTGCATAAATTAAACAAGGTACTCCTTCCATTTCAATTTATGTGAACTCATTTGACTGGACACGACATTTAAGAAAGAGTGAAGACTCTTGAAACTTGTGGTTCAAAATAAGTCTTAAATATTTGTGTGACTGTAAATCACTTCATAAAGTGAATTTGTTTCCAAATTAAGAAAAAAGTCATTCATTTTGGCACGAACTAAAAAAGAAATAGATTCACATAAATTGAAACAGAGGGAGTACTTATTTTTAGAACATTTGATTTACTTCTCTAAACGGGTACTGACAATTCATATGTCGAAATGTCCGATCTGTTGCTCCTTTACATCATGTTAGCGGGGGTGATGCAATGGAATTGCCAGATGCAGTGAACTTGTGGCTTCTCCAGTACATCAAGGATGATAAAAAGCCAAGAGTCCCCTTTATGTTTTGACATATATGCCGAACAAAGTAGGTCAAAGATGGTCGAGGGTAGATGGTAGAAGTCAACACAAAGTTGGAAATATAAAATTATTGTCTCATCTGCGAACATCTAATGCTTCATTCCGGCTTAATAATAAATTATAATATTAGCAAATCAGATAGAATTTTAATGAGATATTTGAGTGCTAAAGATTTGCCCATAATGTTTATGTATTGGTTTGAGTAAGTGATGAAATTAATTTAATTGAACCAAACGAAAAATATTTTTCTGAAAATGTTACTAGAAGATCTATATCTATATCTATATTATATATAATATAAAGCTAAGCATAGGTAATATGATGTGACATCTCTCTTTGGCCAAGAAATCTATTTATCTTTTTTCTCTTTTTTTTTTTTTTGCCTTTTTTCTTTCATTTTTCAATTTACTTCATTTTAAAAAATCTAAAAGCATTAAAAATTTCAATTATTTCCCATTGTTGTTACATGTTAATTAAAAGGGGGGCAAAACTCTTTCACTCCCTCACGTGGTCACGTCATATCACTGTAATAATTAAAGAAACCCAATAGTCTAATCCTATTTTGCTTGCTACTATAAATATCAAAAGTCCCCCTTTTATTTTATAAATACAATACAATGGAACTCACGAGTGCCACACTTAACTCTTATCAAGATTGGAATGACTATAGCAAGTTCTGCTAAGGATCAGCTTTGTAGGATTCATAAATTTTCCCTTAGAAGTAAAAAAGCTTTGTAGTATTCATGGGTTTTTCCTATTCAATCGAAACAGGGGAAGTAAGATTATTTTACAAAGACGGAAATCTCTGTCCAAAAAGATTGAGTGAGGAATTTTTTGTATTGTTTGATCTTATTTCTTTTCTTATTAGGATTTTTTTTTTTTTTTGGTTCTACATATATGATGCGCCAATTTCTAAACGGAAATCTTTGGGAAAAAGGAGATTGTGGAACTGGGGTATGTTCTTTTAATTATTGGTGAGTTATTCCTCTTTAAATTTACACAATCCTGATTTTATTTTTTCTATGAACTCTTTTGTTGCTTTGTGTTTGTATCCTATGGCAGGAGGCGTTGTGCCTGAAAAGACCTTATAGCTTAAGATTGTACGCATACATTGAACCCTTTTCTCTTCTCTCTATTAATAGTTGATTATAATGTGAAGTATGTTTTTGACTTCAAATTTGGGACTAGCAACTTTACTAATTAAAGTTAAAGAAATCAAGTATTCACCTAAAAAGTTGTTGAGCATTTACTTTCTTTTATTCAACAATACATATGTGGTTATTCAAAGTGTTAGAACGATGACGAGTTATATGTTATATTTACGTTATTAGTAATTTATATATGGTTGTTACATATATCTGATACTCTCTTAGAAACAAATCACTTGAAATTAGCAAAGTCATGACAATGAATAGATACTTAATTTACTTTGTGTAAATTACTCTGCAATTTTAACTAAATCAATGAAGTTAGAAAAACAATACAAAACTTATTTTCTTCTAGGCTTAATACCCAAATGGACCCTTAAACTTGACATGTTTTATAAGATAGGCATATAAACTTATAAGGTGACCAGATAGACACTTAAACTTACTCAAAGTGTATTTTTCAAGTTTTTCAGTTGTTTTGAAAACAAAAACTATATTTTTCAAACACTCACAATTTTCATGGCCAAACAAGCCCTAAATATATCACAAAATATTTTTTTTAAAATGCAAAAATAAGGAAAACACATATACATGAGACTATAAATGTGCACTTAAACCAATAAATACTCGCTAATCGCAATTTTGCAGCTTTCAAGTAACTCGGTTTTTTTTTTACACTTGAATAATTAAAAAACAATAACTTTAACCAATAAAAATCCTTAAAAAAAGAAATTTAAAATTAAGAAATTTCTTTTTTTAAGGATTTTCTTCTCGGCTTTACAGTTTTCTTAATTTGAAATTTCTTTTACACTTGAAATACTGAACTTAGAAATTTCTTAATTTGAAATTTCTTTTTTTAAGGATTTTTATTGGTTAAAGTTATTGTTTTTTAATTATTCAAGTGTAAAAAAAAAATCTGAGTTAATTGAAAGCTGCAAAATTGCGATTAGCGAGTATTTATTGGTTTAAGTGCACATTTATAGTCTCATGTATATGTGTTTGCCTTATTTTTGCATTTTAAAAAAAATATTTTGTGATATATTTAGGGCTTGTTTGGCCATGAAAATTGTGAGTGTTTGAAAAATATAGTTTTTGTTTTCAAAACAACTGAAAAACTTGAAAAATACACTTTGAGTAAGTTTAAGTGTCTATCTGGTCACCTTATAAGTTTATATGCCTATCTTACAAAACATGTCAAGTTTAAGGGTCCATCTAGGTATTAAGCCTTTCTTCTACTAAGATTCTAAAGCATAAACCTGAGTTTCATTAACAATTCTTTCTAACTTTACATGATTTATTTTATCTTCAAAATTGGTATCAGTTCTAGCTCGATCCTTACTAAATGTATCATGACTAGCTCTATCTTCTCATTTATAAAGAAATAAGTTATGCTTCTATCGGCAGGATACAAGAACAAATACATTCTCAGAAAGGGTGGAGCAATGGGCTTACGATTTGTTTTGTTACTATTCACCGAGACACGTCTTTCCATCTTTTGTCACGGGTTCGAGCCGTGGAAACAGCCTCTTGGAGAAATGCAAGGTAAGGCTGCGTACAATAGACCCTTGTGGTCCGGCCCTTCCCCAGATCCCGCGTATAGCGGGAACTTAGTGCACCAGACTGTCTTTTTTTTTTTTTTTTTTTTTTAAATCCAATCCACCAAAATCCCATATTAAGTTGAAGATCTTTTTTTTGCGCGGATTGCCCTTTATTTGGGGTGGTCTTTAATTTTTGCCCTTGAAATTGGTGGTCTTTAAATTTTAACTCTCGCCTAACACCCCAAGGCTGTGGGTTCGAACTCCTGCTCAGTTAAAAAAAAATCGCAAGGCAGAATTTTGTAAATCTGCCCAACAAAATTTCTGCCTATGCAAATTTTGCCTGAAGGTAGAATTTCTGCCTTAAGGCAGAATTTACTGAGGCAGAAATTCTGCCTGAAGGGCAGAATTTAAAGACCACCCCAGCGAAGGGCAATCTTGCAAATTTCCCTTTGAAGATTGTGACACTTGAATCTTTTGTAGTGAAGCTTGTGACCGTGATCCATACATCAATGGAGATTTTGGAATTACAAACACAAGCAATAATAATTCAATTTTATCCTTTGTTAAATTTACATTTCTCCTTATTTTCCCTTTATTTCCTAATTAATTTAATCCTATTAATGACATGATACATTTAATTAATTTTTTCTATTTCTTTTCTATTATATATGTCTATCTTTCTGTTTTATATATATTCTTTTTACTTTAAAAAAAAAAAAACTGCATTTGAGAAAAAGGTCAAATCTTATGAATTATATATAAGTGTCATAATTCATACTAAGAAATAAAATAACGAAAAAGAGGGTGATGTATCGGGTTTGTATCCCAAGATTTTTGCATTACCATTATTTTTATTTTTCAGTATTCAACTTCACATTTGATTCGAATAGGTTGTCGTATATAAACTAAAATATGTCTCACAATTATATATGATGTTAAACTAATCATGAAAGAGGTCTGATTGGTAAAAATAATTTTCTTTTATTAAATTAACAATCATCTTTAATTAGTTCTTATAATCGTGCGAAGCGCGAACAAGTATACTAGTAAGAATAAAAGTTGTGAACAATATATGTTAAGTTAGAAGAAGGATTCCCAAAGAAACCTATTCAATATTTACCAATTCCACTCCAACATCATTTATGTTCTTTAGTATTGATGATTTTTCTCATATATAAGACTCTGTGTATTTTCTTAATAGAAAAGAAGAAAACATTTGGAGTATCTCGAAATTTCAAAGTTCTCGTAGAACAGGAAGTTGGTCATGTGGTCAAAAGCCTTGATCATAGAGGAGGCGTTCACATTTGAGGAGTTTGAAGACGTTGTGCTTGCATCACCATTTTCTTGTCGTTTCAAGGTCACCTCAAAAAAATAGTACTCCTCTATCTCAAATTATCTATGTTTTTTGTTTCCACGCCCCTTAAAAAAATAGTATTAATTAAGAGGGGTACTTAACTAATTTTATTTTTATTTATATCTAAGTTATAATCTTATCCATTAAAAATAAAATTCTACTAAGAGTGAAATATAAAAATAATAATTAATTGTGTCTTGAACTTCTAAAACGATTGATAATTTGAGACAATTATTTTTAATAACCACGATAGATAATTTAAGACGAAGGAAGTAGGATAGTGGAATACAAGAATAGAACTATCCTCAATATAGTTCAAAGCGTATGCTAAAGGCATCTAAAGAGTTATGATCTTTTCGGGCTGCTCACTCATCTAATTTTAGCTCTACAAAAGAGTATCCATGACAAGACATCATAACAAACATGAAGTCAGAGGCGGACCCAGAATTTTAAGATGTTGGGGGCACTATTATCATAACATAAATTTTAATAAAAAATTTAATGACGATAGAGGGATAATACTGTGTCGGACCAGTCACTAATAGCGTGGCAGTGACAAAATACAAGTATATAAGTCAAATATGTGTTATAAGTAAAATTTAACACAATGAAGCAAATGAAAGAGATAGCTCAGTGGCTAAGGCTGTGCAACATGTGGTGACAGTGTAGGTTCGAATCTGGGCGAGCTCATTTAACGCTTATTGTTTTCCCAAAAAATAGGCTCAAAAAAATAATTAAAAGTGACATTCGGGATTGATCCGGAGTGACATGTAAGGAAAGCAACAGTTGCAATCAACATGCCCCAAAGACAGTTTCATTTGTAAGAGTGCACAATTAAATTTATACTAATTTTTCAAGATATATACACATATATATACATAGTTTTTTTCGAAGGGTGGGAGTGCACGTGCACTCCCACCATTCCATGTAGGTTCACCTCTCCATGAAGTGGTAAGAAATCACTTAAAAAGTTTCATTTTTAAACTTTGTGTTCAGTCAAACAATTACACGTAAATTGGGACGGAGGGAGTACATAACATGGACTTGTAGTCGACTCTATTCGCAGAATCTAGGAAAGAAGTGCATGCTGAAACCAAAAGATGTCATGGAATTTATGGATTAAGCAATCGGTATGTGCATTTATACATACTAGTCTCTATGAACGTGCCTCGCACGATATCCTCTGCCAATCTTAACAAATTTTAGGTTATATTATTTGAAATTACATAGTATTATTCGTTTTATGAGGTACAAAAAAATATTATTTGATCATATCCACTTAATACTTTTCATTATTGTTTTTGTTATATCTCCTTTATGCTTTTACCTATGTGGAAAAATATGTTAAAATCTAAAATAACTCAACATCAGGAATTGAGTTACTGACGACATAAGGTATTTATTTTTCACTACATACTGAAAATCATTACTAAAAAAATTTAAAAGAATATGGGTAACTACAATTTTAAGAAAGAAAGATATAATTCTAGACCTAATTACAAATGCAAGGAATATACCGTTGTAATAGCGTCTTCTTGCGGAGCCATGGTGTTCACTTTTGTCTTTCCTACTATAGTATTCCTCTTCTGCATTCTGCAACAAAACCAAAAAAAAAAAACACATCACCTATAAGAATTAATTAAGTAAAACATATGTTTCTTTAATGGGGAGTAAATCCTATTGACATCACAAGAGAAATCATCTACCCTCGGTTATGTGCTTCCTTTTGTAAATCCATTTTTCGGTTAATATATCGTATGCATAGCATAGTTTTTAGCATTAATTAGCCACTGAAATATCTGGTAATATATTTGCATAATATCAATATGTCCTTGCCTTGTGAATTTTGAAAGAGTCAATTTTTGGTTAAAGGGTGTAGAAGTCGGTATATAAGTTTAGGACCACAGCAATGAGTAGGATATAATATCTCAAATAACCGAAAAGTTGAAACTTAATTAGGATTTGAAGTACTCCATGATTTGTACTACAAAGTTGTAAACATACAAATTTATCCAACATATAACTATCGTTGAAGTATCCGTACACATGGCTAGTGGCTCTCTTGCTCAAGGAATGAAAATATTGGATATTAATATTTAGAAGAAATACAATAAACAAACTAATAAATCAAAATTCAAGTTTGTGAGAAAGACTTCATGTGATTAAGAAAATTATTATGCTTGTAGGAAAATAAACAAATCTACCTTCAAGTAGAGAGTTGTTGCAAAATCTTTCTAATTACTCTTACGTTCTTCTTTCTAAAATAAAATGACTATTGTATATTTACTCCATAGTCTGACTCTGAAAGCCAAAAGAACCGAACCACAAAAATCACAATTGTGATCAGCAGGTGTATAGATGTAGCTTGTTCAAAGCAAATACCTTCAATAAAAATATGAGCCCGTTTAAGGTGTTCCTTTCCTTATAGAATTAGTATAGTCACTTTAAACTTCACCATTAGTAGGAGACTAATTCTAAAATAGCTAAAAGGTCGGAAGTTGATTAAACTTAGAAGTTCACGAATTCACATTAGAAAAGTTTTAATGTTACACTTTAATCTAGTATGAAATTATTTTATTAAGATATGATTTAGTTTTAAAGGGTATAAAAGTCATTTAATATTTGAAGGATATTTTGGTCAATCAACATTTATATTCATGCGTTTAAAATAATATATTCGCACGTTAATACCATGTCAATTATTAGCAAGTGTTTTGAAGCACAAGACCCCTTTGTAAAATATCAGAATTATAATTAGATAATAATTTAAAGTGAATTTGCATAGTTACTATATAGGAAGTCTTGTCCTTAAAGTCATTATGGATCATAGTGTTTCAATCCTATTGAGTTTAGTCCAAAATGCGGACACTGCATCATACACTTTGCAAATAAATTTAACACATTGTGTACTTCAATTTTGCAACTTGAATATTGTAATAAAAGTTGAGAAATTAAAATAAAAACTAACTGATTTTTTTTTATTATTTGAGAATATCCAAAAAGAAAGAGAAGGAACAAATATGTTAGTTACTCATGAATTCAATAAATTTAAACCAAATCAAAGTTTAATTCACCTATCACGTAAAATTTACATTGACCAAGTTCCTTTTACAGACTAATATTATTGTATTGCCAATAATAGTGATCTATATCTCAAATTCAAGATGGTGTTTTTAAAATCTTGCTAAATAATATAATCATTATTTACTCAAATTCAAACAAAACAAAACTCAAACTTTGTCCAAATGAAAGTAACAACTTATAACTTGGGAAGGGGCGGGTATATATTTAACATAACTAGTTAATTTGGCCGCGCTTCGTGCGGTAAGAAAACATGTCATCAAAATTTAAAATAGTAAATCTGAAAATATTTATAAACTGGAAGTCCAAAAAGATATTTTCGATCTTCAAATTCTAACAGAATAATATCGATGACACTATCTTTTTTCTTCTTTAATAAGCATGTAAAGAAAGAAAACTATCAAGAAATTTTTATCTCTTTATACGCATAAGTGTATAAATCTAAAGACATGGAATTTTCACTGTGTACATTTGGCAAATGTATACAGGCATGAAAGTTTTCCTTCATTAATTAATTTTTTGTGCTTTCATAATATTTTTCTAACTTAAAATCTAATGAAAAACTAAAAAATAAAGAAGAATGAAATTTAAAAAGAGCAAAGTTGAATCCATCTACACGAAATCCACAAAATCAAGGAGTAGTATGTATATTTCTTCTCTAATTTTTCCATTTATTTTCTTAATTCCTTTTCCTATTTAAGCTTTTCTTTGGGTTTTCTCATTTTGAAGTATCATGATCAGTTCAGAAATATCTTTCCATTCATTTAGCGTTCACTTACTTGAATAAATTTTCACATTAGAATCATTAAAAAGAAATAAAAATAACATATCCAAGAAAAAAGACAGTAAGAAAGAAAAGAGTACATGAAAAATGAGAGAAAAAGAAAGAAAAGTAGCTAGGTAAAAAAATTAAAGAATTAGAAATGAGGGAAGTAACTAAAAGAAGCAACACCACAAGGACCGCAAATATATAATAATCAATGTAGTATAAATTTCTAACTCAACTTATATAAATCATGATTAAGGAATTGCATTCAAAATTATACCACGTTGATTATTATACGTTGAGTAAAAGAAACTAAGGGGGAAAGAAGAGGAAGAAAGCGAGAGTAATTGAGAAAAAAAAGGACACGACCCTTGGTTTTTAGCTCAATTTGTCATTGCTAACGTACAATTAACTCTTCAATTTAATAATTGTAGGATACTTGCTTTTTTAACATTGAGGGTGACAGTTACAGTTTTTGTAGTAACTAATTTATCTTAAGCTATATATATATATATATATATATTATGAACTTTTATTTTGTGGAGTTGATATTATAATAATGAATATTACTATTATACAAAAATAAAAAAGAATATTACAATTATAGTTTTAAGATTTTGAAAAATATATGTTTTTAATAGATTGCTTATATGGATATCTATTCTAACAAAAAGCTATTTTTATAATTAAAAATGATTTTTTTTCCTTTTAAGATAATCGCTAAATAAAAAAACAGTAAACTACTAAACTAACAATATGTCACCTCTTTAGATAGTCTTTTTTAAGAAAGGAATACGATTAGAGAGTAGACTGAAAAATTATAATAAAAGTAGTAGTTCATACCTTGCTTCTGGTGTTGATTATCTTGTATTCCTATTTAGGTGGCTTATATGAACATTATTTTCAAGGCCTTCCCTCATGTTGCATGGTTTCTAAATAATTAGCACCTTAACAAAAAGAGAATCAGTAAAATAACATAAACCATATATAGTGTGAAGAAATTTCTCACAAAACAAACAATGTAACACAACTAAAACAAAAAGTTGTAAGTAAAACATGATATAGGACTGTGAATTAAAAAGATAATTCACACCTTAATCTTTATTGGATAGTAAGGATGTAGGAATGATGGTTATCAATCTGTCTGTACTTGTTCCCACTACCGTATTTATAAAAGAAAATATGCAAATCACAAACTTGAAAGAAGAATAGAACTAAAGTAGAAAAGAGGAATACTAAACATAAAGATAGACAAAATAGAAACCACATATCAAAAAGATAAATAAAACAGGAAGCAAACATGAAAAAGGAGAAATAAATCTGGAACCAAGAAAAATGGATTTACGTAGGGCACTAGGGCGATTGGGGAAAAGAGAAGGAAGAAGTAAAGATTTAGATGGGCAGCAAAGAAGAAAACGTTATGGTGCTGTTAATATGGCAGTTAAGATGGCTTTCAATGTGATTTTTCTGCTTTAATGACCTTTAAACATGGCATTTAAGATTTTTAATTTTTGGACTTTTTAAAATAGCACATAGATTTTAAAAATAGGAAAATGGTCAAAAATTTGAGAAAAAAGATAAATATAAATGGAGGTCATAGAGAGGTGCCACATCACCTTGTTTATGCCTAGCTTTATATTATATATAGATATAGATATATAGATATAGATTTATATTCTACATATCTAGTCGAAATAGTTCTTGTTATTAAAACCTATTAATTTTCTCTAGTATTCTAAAATATTCGATAACTTTTACCGTTAGTATTAGTTTCGTTAGTAGTCCTTTCACAATTTTAATTACTTTAAGTACTCCTAATATTACAATTTATTTAGCGTGAAAATTTTTATTTGAAGGAATAGCACAATGTTTATCCAAAATGAAATCAATACAGAATTTTAGTTGATATGAATTTCTGAATATTAAATAAAATCCTAACCCTGCTAAAATCCTAATATTAAGAACGGTCACGAATATTGTAATGCGATAGTTATGAGATGACATAAACGTTTATTATATTTAGTTTTAGGATTCAAATTTCAGATGTAGTTGAATTCAAAGTCTTAGAAATTTTGGTATAAATCTTTCTATTACAACTTTATCCAATATGAAATTTATCATAAAAAAAAAATATTTGGCTTGTAGAGGACATAAAAGTCGTTCAGTATTTAAAGGATATTATCAACCGAATTATAAATTTAATATAGTTTGATAGTGTCCGAACCTTAAAAGATAAGTTCTTGCTTTGTTAACAACAATAATTCAATTCGTAGAAAATGTCTGAAATTATAGATGGATTTAGTTAACACATAATGGTGTGTGCAACGTACAATTATGAATGTAGAATATGTCTTTTATAGATATGCACATTAATTATTAATTTCTGGTCGTCACACCATGTTTGATAGTCCTTTTGAAGCCCGATTAATCCAGATTCACATTGAAAAAAAAACTTGAGGGTAAAATGCCCCATACAGAAGACGTTTCAATATATGCACGTGTATTACTGCACTCACCACAAACTTAAAAATTAGATATGCTTGAAGGTTACATTAAGTTAATAATAGTCAACCAACATTTATATTTGTGCTTTATAATAATATAGAAGATACATGAAATAATTTAATTTCTGGATAAAATATTTACAATAATACTTGAAGAATTATGCCTAACACCTTTTTGAAAATTAAATGAAATATTCCTGATATTCTCTGCTAAGGAAAGAATTACATCAATTTATCAAATCTCAAATACTTGTACTCCTTGCATTTAAATAGCCAACTACACCATATCGTACTTGATTTCGTCTCCCAATCAAATATTAGGTGACATAACGAATACAGAAATTGATTTCCATTCAAATAATGAATGTAACAATATGTTTCCTTTACAAACTGAACTTGACGAAAGTCATCTTGACTTGGACTCTCCAATATGTGAATTACTTTACGTTTTTAGGCATTGCCCTTAACAGAGTAATTTATTTATTGAAGGGTATAAAAGGCGTTCAATATTTGAAGGATATTTTGGTCAATCAACATTTATATTCATGCTTTTAAAATAATACTAGTCTCTATAAACGTGCAGTTGCGCGTTATTCCCAAATAATCTAATGTAATGCTTCAATATTAGTAGTTGCCATACATATTGATCACCAGTTCCTACTCGTTGTAATTGATTCTAAAGCTTCGTGCATAATTGTAGTAAAAGAAATAGGATTAAAAAAAATAGTAAATAGTTAAGGATAGAAAAGGAAATCAATTTACTTAAATTAATGATTAATCGGTATGTTAATAAACTTAAAGTAATAAGATTGGGCCTTATTACGTGAGTTAAGCTGTAGTAGTAATAGGATTACTAAAGAATATTCCTAACGTTCTAGTAGTAATAGCTAGGATTAAGTTTTTATTTATCAAAATAGACAATAGAAATATGATAGAATTAGACTAAATGTATAAAAGTCGTTCAATATTTAATTTGAAGGATATTTTGATCAACCAACATTTATATTCATGCTTTTAAAATAACTAGTCTCTCTGAACGTGTCTCGCACGTTATCCTCTATAAGTCATAACAAATTTTAGATAATGTTATTTGAAATTATATACTCCCTCCAGTCTAAAATAATTGATGTTGGTCCAAAATAATTATTTTCACAAAATCAAGATGGTATTTAATTCTTTTATCCCGTATTTGGCCTTGGCTCATTCTCATATCCCCATGATAATTATGTCAACCTAAGAAAAGAAAATCATAATTTCCAAACTCTTTTTAATTTTTAGGAATAAGTAACCAGATGGAGTATTATTTATTTTATCAGGTACAAAAATATTATTAAAATGTTGTTTTTGGTATATATCTTTTATGTTTTTACTATGTGGAAAAAATTGTTATGACTAAAAAAACCAACATGAGGAATTGAGCTAGTAACCATATACTGTATTTATTTTCATTATGTACTGAAAATCGTTATTAAGAAAAATTAAAAGAATATCAGTCATTTATTTGTGGAAGAAGTAAACATATTTTGATAAAAATATACGTGTTAGCATTTCGTATTTAAATAATTCACGCAAATTATAGGATAAACAGTTTCACTCATCATAGGTGAGAACTCATAGTTTTCCTATGATCCCATTTTACAGAGAATCATAGTTTTCCCACATCCTCCAAATACACAAATTGAAACTCAGAAGATGTCACAAATTAACGTTAAATTCTAGTTCCTCCTTCGTCCTTTAATACATAGTAAAAGTGATATCTGACAATATACCTACGGTATATAACGTAAGATTTGTGAATATACAAGATTTGTTGAATATACTTGTTACCAGAAAAGTAAACTTATTGCATGGTATCCATAGTTAAATACTAAAACAACTCATGATCATCCTGCTAATTTGATTCTATACATGCTTACCACATAACTTGTGAAACATAGGAGAAGGAATTTTGAAATTACCTGAGATCAATGGTCTTCACGTAAAGATAGGAAAATTTCCAGTAGGATTATCTATAAAACAAAGATAAATTAAAAACTTTAATAAATCCGATCAGCATTACAAGGAGAAAAGTAATACGAAAGCCAAAATCTTAAAGAGATAAAATCGGTAGGTTATATGCAATTTACATATATGTGATGCATATCTAATCGTACGATAATTTTTTTTTTTTTTTTTGTAAGTGTTTCAAGCGGCAACCGTGAGTGCAATATGCTAATGAAACGTTTTATATAGATTAAAGTGTTCGTGTCCAAGTGAAATTAGTATGGATTTGATACTTTTGAAAATTCGTACGGCATAAAAATTGGAATGGCCGAAAGTTAAAACAATACTCTCTTCAAATTAGTAGTAGGATTCATATTCCAACAACAAAGTTAAACGCCTAATATTGGTTGACTTTGGCGTCCTATATATATTATAATAGTCCTAAATACGATAATTTTATCCACCATCATGGATTTATATATTGAACAAGTATTAACTTTGAAGGCTAAAAAACAAATCATTAATTTTTCCAGCATATTTTGATCCATCGATATTTGGATTTTTTAATATTCGTATTTTTTATCCTAATGCATGTATACCATGAGTTAAAGTCCAAATAGGATACAATTTTTTACCCTAATATGTATTATTCCAGCTGTATCCTTTCCCTGTATGTTCTTGTCCAAATTAATGAAATAGCTAAGGGTATAAAAGTCGTTCAATATTTAAATGATATTTCGATTAACTAACATTTATATTTATGCTTTTAAAATAATATAGATAGATAGATAAAGATAAATAGATAAAAGTGATTTTTTTTTTTTTTTTTTGCAAAATCCCGAAGACCAAATATTAAAAGAAGACCTGATGGTGGGAATTACCTCAAACTGATATGCTAATTGATGAATTTCTCTTTTTTTTCCTAACTTGATATAAAATTATTTGAATGGGAGAGGTTTGACCAGACTTTTTCCAAACATTTAACCTAACTCTTCTATTATTGATTACGTATTAATTGTACTAAATAAAAAAAAAGTAAATAGTGAATAACAATTTTTTAATTGGCGCTCATGATAGAATATTTGGAATATGTTGTAAAATTAAGCTAAAAGAGTAATAATAGTAAAGGATGAAAATAATAGAAATAGAGAGAGACAAGAGAGGAGAGATTTCTTATTGATCCAAATGTGTTCAAACGTGTATTCATATCACATCACATACCTCTACTTATACTATTACATAGAGGTAGAGTTATAAATGATGTCTTAAAGATGACATTAACCAATTGACATCATGGGATAGTTATGGGGGAGATCATGGAGGTGTGGGAGTAATAACCACATAATGGTGAGGAAGTAGTGGAGGATTAACTATACATCACAGAGAAGAGTAGTGGGAGTTAATTCTTTAGGAGTTGGACATCCATCATGCTATTCTAATATTTTATAACACTCCCCCTTGAATGTCCATATAGATAATGTGCCTCGTTAAAACCTTACTAGGAAAAACCCAGTAATAAAAATCCTAGTGAAGGAAAAAGAGTACACATATCTTGTAATACGCACTGCTTGCTGCCTCGTTAACAACCTTGCAAGGAAAACCTAGTGGGACAAAACCTCAGCTAAGGGAAAAAGAGTACAACACGTATTATACCCCCCCCCCCCCCCCCCCCCCGATTAAAATATCACTTAATTCTTGGAGAAGACACATCCAAATCTTGTATACCGACTTCTTAAATGTCAAGGTTGGTAATGCGTTAATGAACACATCCGTCAAATTATCAATCGAACGTATTTGTTGAACATCTATTTCACCTTTCTGTTGAAGATCATGTTTGGAAAAGAACATTGACGAAATGTGTTGTATTCTATCTCCTTTTGTTATATCATTCTTTCAATTGAGCTATGCAAGCTTCGTACAATATTGTTGAAATCTTCATTTCCAAATAAACATTATACTATTGCAACATATGCCGAATTATTGATCTCAGCCAGACACGCATTCCTAACTTGCTTTGTAAGTAGCTATCACCTTGGCAGGACTTGAATAAGTATCAATAATTGATTGTCATAGAGAACGTCATAATGTGATAGTATCCTCCTCACATGCAAATCGGTAACTTGCTTGATGACCAAACTTCATGTAACAATAAAAATAATGCCCTGCATTTTACACAACTAACAAAACCTTGATAATATTTATTAGGATAAACAAATTTATATCAATGATCTCTATAATTGTTCATGATCCAATATGCCCATCATTTTCATGAGGTCTAAATTATATTTATTATATCTAGCGACATCACAACCATCGGGGTACTCAATGGAATCGCACCATATAAAGATTTGCTGAAGCTTTATTTTCGTAAACCTTGTATGCTTCAGAACAATTTAAATCCCTACGGATTTTCTTTCGTTGTCTTTATAGCCATATTGACAATAATTAACTATACACATTCAAACTTTTCATGTACTGTCACACTGATAAGAAACCCCATTGCATCCACCGCAGGAGAATACATACATCTCCATACAATAATGTCAGGACTTTTGCGAAAAACCTTTATGCCACAAGGCACAAGCCGTACTTTATATTTACGATTTTTATTTCTCATTTTACTTTTCGCACAAGAACCCATTTGTACCCCCCACTGACATTATACCTTGAGGTCCTTGGACTATAGGTCCAAAATATCACTTTTCCAAGTGAAACAAAATATACTTGAACTCCGCATTTTATTTGGCCAATCATTATATCTGTACACATTTGACAGATTTGAATTCAAGATCCTCATCACCATCTAATGTTGAGCGCTATATTATTTCAAAGATACCATCGACAGTCATTTGATATCGGTTCCAATACGACATAACTTATCGAGATCTCTTTATTCTTCATCATTTTCAGGTACCTGAACCTAACCAAAGGTTGTATGAAATATTTTATCATGGTGCTATTTTAAAGCACTTGCCTCATTAGTATAACCATCTTGATCATTTGCTCCTCTCCTTCCTCAAGGAGTTTCATCTTTGAAACCGATCAGTCTATCCCCATAGACTCTGTCCTTCAAGGACTTTAATTCTAATTGAAATTGGAGCATTTGCAGGTGGAATATAATATTCACTTTTGGGTCAGAAAACTTATTTACTTTCATTGTTTTCATTTTCATAGTTATCTATAGCAGTTAATTCTCCTTTTACCATGACTTTCTTGCTTTGTTATTCCTTGCTTTCATATTGTTTTCGATACGCTTGATCATATCTAACCTTTTGTCTTTTCTTCTCTTTGTCTCCTCTCTTGAGCCGAGGGTCTTTCGGAAACAGCCGCCCTACCTTTCAAGGTGGGGGTTAGGTCTGCGTACACTCTACCCTCCCCAGACCCCACATAGTGGGAATATACTTGACTTGTTGTTGTTGTTGTTGGGTCAGAAAACGTGTCTGGCAGTTAACTTGAATTATCTTTTCAACGAGGATCATACTAGTGATAATTCATTACATATACATTATTTCCAGCTGCTTTTCATCTCCCCCCCTAATGTTAGGAAATCTAACATTTACCACCCAACCTTATTTGGGGACCCATCTTTATGCATTATGGTGGAGCAATTAAATCATATACTGCACATTCAAATTTTTAAAATGGGAATTATTTGGTTCTTGACCCTGAACTAATTATGATAGGAGAACTTATTATAACTTGTTGGCTTGATGCGTACAAGTGCTGCTACATATAACATATCTCATCGCAAAATTCGTTTTGGGAGTTTATTCTCATAACCAATTGTTTAGCTATAATTGGAGGCATAAAATTTCTGCTAAACCAACTTAGATATAAACCAACATTATCAACATCATTTCATAATTTGGGATCGTGCTCTCAATTTTGAGCAAACAACTTTGCAAAAACCAAATTGCAAGTTGATACCAAATGCACATGTGACCATAACATAGATGCATCTATTAAAATCATATAATAGTAAACCGGTCCACATGGCAGGTGACTGGGACCATATATATATATATATCACCTTTTATACGTTCCAAAATCATGGGATACAATCCCAACCTTAGGTGGTAAATTAATCAATTTGTCATCATGAGAACAAGCAGAGCACAAGAGAATTCTTGAAGAATATTTTATTTCTTCAATATATAACGACATGAATTCTCAATTATTTTCGCATCATATTTGAATCGGATGGCCAACCAGTCATGCCAACTTCCGTAGCATGTGATTCCATCATGCCTGTGTTTATGTAGTACAAATTCGGATGAAAAAGGGGCTATATTACACATACATTTTATTTACCCGCTATAGTTGTAGTAATATGAAGATATTAAACCTTCCCATAATTTATAGTCTCAATATAATTCATATTTTGCTAATGCCTTTGAAACTTAAAAAGTTTCTTTTGAGACTTACTACAACACCAATATTATGAACAATTTCTTTCCTCCGGGTAGTAACAAATTAGCTTTTTCAGAGCTCTCAATTAATTATGTACTATCACATATTTCATAATACCATCCATACGGTGAACATCTCCTTTTAGGGAGTAATTGTCATTATGGTCATGGTCAAAACCTTTATAGGCAAGATTTATTTCTTGCTATTACCCTTCGACTATTCATGATAAGGCATACCACAATATTTATGACATACTAAAAATACGCGTCCAATGACCGTTTATGCCAATTTAAAATTTCTTTATTTTTCTCAAACCTCCCGTAGAGGTGAGTTGTGTGGTATTTATCCAACCATACATGAGCACGTCCTTATCCATAATGTATTCACATTTCACTTTCAAAATGGGCGAGCATTCACGATGCTTATCACAAGTCACAATATTCTGTTCAAGGAATGGACTATAGTCATATATACATGCTTCATAAATTTTCATTATAAGCCCATTGTCTCTATTATATTCATAGACCGACCTCGACATCACTTCAAAATTGTATCCTTTGCTTTGATGGAGGATTTATAAAATTTCATCAAGTTAGGTCGCACGACAGCCGTGTGCCCAATGACCTTTCATACCACATCTTGGTGGAACAAATTACCTTCACCTTTTGAAGGACCATTTTGAGAACCCATAATGTTATTCCTTTTATATTACCACAATGATGACTATTATTATTTTGTCCCTCCACGTCCAGATTCATACATTCGACCATTTGTCTTCTTTCAGACATATATATTATGCACTGCTACCATATTCACATCAAGGAATGGAGCATATCAAGTGGGACAAGTTTCACGATTTTTCATCAAATACACATTATTTTGCTTTAGTCATCATTATATCATCAATATAGTGCATCGGGACTCAAACCTAAAGTCGTATCCATATAAAGGTGTGTTAGGAAATAAACAAATGAGACTCGAATCCAACATCTTATTATCATGGTTCACCGGGATTCTAATCCAATGTCTTACCCTCTTGATGCAATGAAACTTGAATCCACCATCTTACCCTCAACCGATGACATAAAAGGCCAAAAAATTAATCAAAGGGTAGTTAATCAAATTCACAACCTTTAGTTTACAAAATTGTATATCAACATATTCTGAAACAGGGGATGATCGGCTTTATGCAAAATAGGGGAAGTCAATAGGTCATCTATATATTAATATACAAGATAGAAAAAAAGATATTCATATTCTGCATAAAGA
The DNA here is from genome assembly GCF_019175385.1 of Lycium barbarum. Classification (NCBI taxonomy): domain Eukaryota; kingdom Viridiplantae; phylum Streptophyta; class Magnoliopsida; order Solanales; family Solanaceae; genus Lycium; species Lycium barbarum. Next base: position 131,899,069 of record NC_083337.1, on the reverse strand, counting down.
AAATTAGAGACTATCACAACGTGTGAAGCATTAATTATCTATACAGTGATTGAATTTACCAAAAATAATGCATCGTACGTCGTGAGTGAGTAGTAATTTTGAAATAAATGTCTGAAAATAAAAACAACAGTAGCATAGTAGCATATTGCATTCATCAACCATGATTTTCCAGGAAGATATTTAACTGTATCCTCAGGTTATTGGGAATTTCCTTTACAATCAAAATTGTCATTAGATATATTCAACAGGTAACAAAATGGCACCACAATTATGACACTATAACCACAAAGCAGAAATAGCTAATTTTTTAGATCAGAAAACTGTCCTGTTATGAATAAAACCCAAAATGCACAAGAAATTAAATTTTGCATACAGTGGTAATGTACCTGACAAGATAAAATGCAAACCTTTTCTTATCGCTTGGCAAAGCCGTAATAATAAGCGTTACTCTTTGATCACAAAGACAAAGGAAGCCAAATCGTTAGCCACCATTGAGCAGATACCATTTTGTCGCAGACATTAAAAAAAACTTACTTTGGTCAGCATACATTTTTCATCCATATGTGTAAGTCAAATTCAAAGTAAATACATACAAATATGAATCTTTATTAGAAGTAACATGTAAGCCATTATAGACAGTGGCGGAGCCAGAAATTTTATTAAGGGGGGTCAATTTTTTTTTTTTTTTTTTTTTTAAAAGGCCGATGACTGAAGTAAAAAAAAATAAGCATGTCGCCAACTGGGATTGAACACGCAAACTTGTTAGCATGAACCTTTAACACCCCTCAACCACTCGGCTAAGCCCTCAACTTATTACAAGAGGTGTCAATAGTAATACATATATGTATAAAATTAGAATTTCACATACCTATACAACGTAATGTTTCGGCGAAGGGGTGTCGCTTGACACCCCTCGGGACCAGGTAGCTCCGCCCCTGATTATAGATCACTAAGACATATGTAACATAGTTATTCCCAATGAATAGATACATGAATAATTAAGAAGACTTCGTAGATGTTACCATATGGTTTGTTAGGCAGAAAGCACCTTTCACTTTTCTAAGTAAAATTACTACTCTTCTAGTGAACATTTATTTCACTGCCAAAAACAAATAATATTGCAATAATAACTTTCACAGTGAAAGAGAAATTTGACACATCTTTCATGATAAAGGACTTCTCGCGTATTAGTGAACTAATTATGAATAGTGAAAAAATATTTCATACCTTGAATGTGACGAATGAAGAATTACGTACCCATACAAACTTTCGCACGAAACAACTTCGTGAATAATATTCTTACCTTTAATCGTTGAGCCTCGTGCTGATAACGTGCTGTAAAATTAAGCTAAAAGAGTAATAATAGTAAAGGATGAAAATAATATAAATAGAGAGAGACAAGAGAGGAGAGATTTCTTATTCATCCAAATGTATTCAAGTGTGTATTCATGTCACATCACATACCTCTACTTATACTATTACATAGAGCTAGAGTTACAAAGGATGTCTTAAAGATGACATTAACCAATTGACATCATGGGATAGTTATGGGGGAGATCATGAATGTGTGGGAGTAATAACCACATAATGGTGAGGAAGTAGTGGATGATTAACTATACATCATGGAGAAGAGTAGTGGAAGTTAATTCTTTAGGAGTTGGACATCCACCATGTTATTATAATATTTCATAATAGAATATACATAGTAGTACTTTTTTTAACAGACATGAATATTAGAATATCAACTTTGCAAGTGTCACACGTTACATGATAAAGGAAAACAATTACTCCATCCGTTCCAATTTATGTAATATTTTTTGTTTTTCGAGAGTTAATTTGACTAAACTTTGAAGTTAAATTGAATTAGATTAATTCAATATTTTAACATAAAAGTTTATATATTTGAAAAATTATACGAAAAGTACTATAAGTTGCAGATTTTCATATATCATTTTGGTTAAACAATACATCTTAAAATGTTGATCAAAATTTATCCCATATAAATCTCGAGAAGCGAAAAGTAGAGATACATATTAATAGTATTCCTTTGCTCTTTGGCTCCTACATAAAAAGTGTCCCTGCTCTAATTTCCACGAAGTTTACATTTTTGGACCACAAATTCTGTAAACTCTTAAAAGTCATGGAGAAGAATAAAGCGCACTGATTAAGACTGACCAATTTCGTCGACATCTCTGAATAAGTTCACACGACATGTTGCTATTTACTACCATATGTGACCAAACGTCAGACGTCCCACATCTCACCTAACTAACCATTCACCTACTCAATTAGTCTTCTCCATCGAAATACTTTACATTTTCCCTTTAACGCATGCTTCAGAGAATTTTAAATTGTTTATATCAGAATAACAGAAATTGTATTAAAAAAGCAAAAACTACGAGACAAAAGAAAATCATTTTAAAATAACCGGTAAAAATATACAGCCAAATACCATTCGGCCATCTAATTTACAAAATATAATATGTCAGCGTATAGGTAGTGCATACGTATACATATAATATACACAACATGTACGGTCGAAGTGTATAGATATAGTGTATACTTCGACCATGTTTGGTAAACTAGTTGGCCTAAGGGCAATTACGTAAGTTTCCCCTAATTTTATTCTCAATATTATATCTTAAAAAAAATGAACGACAATAGTATGCAGTAGAGAATTTATAGGACAGTCTGGCAGAGGTTAGAGAAAGCACAAACTTAATTCCAATAATTTGCCAGCAAGTCAAGCGCAAGTTTTTGCCTAAATTTACGTCTCATCAGTCCAATTTGTGGTACCTATAGTACTAGGAGAATCTTCCACGTGAACCTTTATGTCGCTTTCTGTATTTTGTAGTCTCCCAAAATATACCCAAATTGTCAATGTCATGAAATATCATGCAAACAATTAATTGGGATAAGTTAAAAGAGTAGGAGACCAGTACCTTTTGCTATCAACTTTGCTCTTGGTTTCTTCCTTTCCATAAACATCTAAAATGATTCTCCCAAGTCATACAGAGAATTTTCAGTTCAGTTATTCTCACTTCTATACAATGAAGTATACTGTTGTGGTATCTTTACTGACCTTTTCTTTGCTACCCTATGCTCTCTGCTCAAGGGCCAATGAAACAGACAGAATGTCGCTGCTCGAAATCAAGAGTATGATCATTGATGATCCCTTGAGGATCATGGATTCCTGGAATGAAACCATCCATTTCTGTAACTGGCTTGGTGTCTCGTGTGGTCGTCGTCACCGAAGAGTCACAGTTTTAGATCTTAATTCTCTGAAATTGAGGGGTTCTTTGTCACCAAGCATTGGCAATTTGAGCTATCTTCATGTCATTAAGCTCCAAAACAACAGCTTTTCTGGTGAAATCCCATCAGAACTTGGCTTCTTACATAGGTTACAGATTTTACGCCTTGACAATAACTCATTTCCCGGTCATATTCCATCAAACATTTCTGGTTGCATCAACCTTTTTTCTGTTGCTCTTTCATATAATACGATGGTAGGCGAAATTCCAGCAGAATTAGGCACATTGTTGAAACTCCAAGAACTTTTTCTTGTTTCTAACTACTTTACAGGAGGTATTCCGACTTCTCTTGGTAATCTTTCTTTACTTGATACTTTTTTGGCAAGCAAGAATAAATTGGTCGGAAAAATATCTGATGAATTATGCCAATTGCCAAACTTAAAGTACTTTGTAGTGAATGAGAACAATTTGAGTGGAACCCTGCCTCCTTGTCTTTTCAATCAATCTTCTATGGTGGCCATTGATGTTGGAACAAATCATATAGAAGGGAATTTGCCTCCATTGCTTGGTATTACTCTTCCTAATTTGCAGTTCCTTAGCATTCATAGAAACAGTGTAACTGGAAATATTCCAGTAACGCTATCAAATGCCACAAATCTTCAGTTTCTTATTGCTGGTAGAAATGGACTCACAGGAAAAGTACCGCCCCTTGGAAATTTGTTGAACATGCGGAGATTTTTAGTTGCTTTCAATCATCTAGGGAAGGGGGAGAATGATGACCTTAGCTTTATCACCACATTGGTGAATGCCACCAGCTTGGAGCTTTTGGAGCTCAATACAAATAATTTTGGTGGAGCCTTACCTGCATCTGTTAGTAATCTTTCGTCTGAGCTTATAGAGTTTTCGCTAACTAACAATCATATTTCTGGAGAAATCCCAAGAGGGATATCCAATCTCAAGAAGCTAGTGGCTTTCTTTGTGGCATACAACAGATTTCATGGTGAAATTCCTTCTGAAATCGGGGATATGACATATTTGCAGGAGTTGGCTTTACTTGGAAATCAGTTCTCTGGCCAAATTCCAATCTCATTTGGAAATTTAGCTTCTCTAACCAGACTCAGTTTGAGAGAAAATAATCTCCAGGGGAGAATTCCTTCCAGTTTAGGCAAATGCCACAATTTGGAACTGTTGGATCTTGGTTCAAATAACCTTAGTGGTGTCATACCGTCAGAAATTCTTGAACTCTCATCCTTGTCAGAGGGCGTGGACCTTTCTCAGAACAGGTTAACTAGTTTCCTTCCGATGGAAATTGGGAAGTTGATAAATCTAGGCTACTTAAACCTGTCTGATAACAGGTTGCAGGGACAAATTCCTACCACTCTAGGTACTTGTGTGAAACTTGAAGCACTAGACTTAAACAACAACAACTTTATGGGTAGTATTCCTTCAACCATGAGTAATTTGCGAGGCCTGGAAATTTTAGACCTTTCTCACAACAATCTGTCAGGTGGAATCCCAGGATTCTTGAAGGACTTCAAGTTTCTGCAGATTTTAAATCTGTCTAGCAATAATTTGGAAGGTGCAGTCCCCACAAGAGGCATCTTTAGTAATGCTACTGCTGCACCCATCTTTGGAAATAAAAAGCTCTGTGGGGGTACACTAGAGTTGGACCTTCCGGCTTGCAATGCAGAAGTAAAAAAAGAAAGGAAATCAGGTTTTCCGTTGAAAATAGTAATTCCTGTAGTTTGTGGGCTTATAGGATTGACATTCATAGTTTGTTTTCTTTGCCTAAGACGGTTAAGTGGATCGAGAAAAGCACCACTTACAGATATACCTGAAAACTCGACCTTAAGAGTATCTTATCAGTGTCTCCTTAGGGGAACTGATAGATTCTCTGCATCAAATTTGCTTGGCATGGGTGCTTTTGGGTCAGTATATAAAGGAATTTCTGAAGACGATGGTACAGTTTTTGCTATTAAGGTACTGGACCTTTCACACCCTGCAGCTTCCCGGAGTTTTTTAGCTGAATGTGAGGTTCTAAAGAACATCAGACATCGTAATCTTGTAAAGGTGCTAAGTGCATGTTCAAGTATCGATCATGAAGGTAATGAATTCAAAGCCATAGTTTATGAGTACATGGATAAGGGAAGCCTGCATGACTGGTTGCATTTCACTCCTCGGGAGAACACTGAATCACTGGAGCACAGGAAGCTTGGGTTTCTTCAAAGATTAAACATTGCCATTGATGTCGCCTGTGCTCTGGACTATCTGCATAATGATTGCCAACCTCCAATAATTCACCGTGATCTGAAGCCAAGCAATATTTTCCTTGACGAAAGCATGACTGGACATGTTGGTGATTTTGGTTTGGCAAGATTTGTTCCACCAGCAATTCCAAACTCATCAGCAAATTCAAAAAGCTCTACAGGAGTAGGGGGAACTATTGGTTATACACCTCCAGGTAATACAGCCTTGACAATTCCATGTTTTTCCTTTCCTCTACTCTCACCCTCATTTATTACACTAACTTACTTAACTTTAGGCACAAGTGTCGAAACAGGAGATCTTCTCGAACCTAGTATGCAGTACAAGCATGGACATTCAAGTTTAATTGGTTTTGTTGTTTAGCTGCAGATGCATCCAAGTTCTTGACTTAGCTTTTACTTCCCAAATTTTCTTAAGTAAAATGTTGTCCAAAAATCGTATGACTGAAGAACATATAGGAACCAAAAGAGTTTAATAATAGTCATCATGTACTTGACCTTTGTCTTCAGGACTGGCTAATTTTTTAACTCTGCCAACCCTTCTCTGCATTAGCTGTAAATCAAGTTTTTTGCTGTATATATTTGTATTCTTCTATCTATCTCTAATTCTGTAATACTTTTTGTTGACATGTAAATAAATCACAGAATTGGGCATGGGAAGTGGCCCCTCTATCTATGGAGATGTATACAGCTTTGGCATACTGCTCTTGGAAATGTTTATTGGGAGGAGACCAACTGATGAAATGTTCAACGACAGTTTAAACCTTCATAACTATGCCAAGGCTGCTTTACCAGACAGAGTGATACATATTACAGATCCCATTCTTATCCGGGAAAGAGATGAACTTGGGACCAAATACAAGCTCAATAACAACAGAAGCAGTACCGGTGACAAATTTCTGTCATTCTTAGTTTCGGTGATTCAAATTGGAGTTTCCTGCTCAGTAGAATCTCCAAACGAAAGAAAACGGATCAGTGATGTCGTTCGAGAACTCAATTCATTGAGGAAGTTATTCTTGGAGCAAGCATAACGGAAAGATAAGGTTATAAGCTCCCACCTGCATTGCCAGGTATAGTGTTAGTCCTCCTCATGTTTAGTGACATGAGGTAATCTGCACAGCGAATCAAATTCATGAGTTTTAGGTTTCATTCTGCTCTTTTAATTTGTAGTTATAAAGCAGGACATTCCTAATGAAAGATGCAAAATATATAACTAGAGATAGCTCTTTGTACGTTTCGTAGTTGAAATGCCTTACTGATTATCTTGAGATATCTATAGATGCTAGACTAATAGATCATTGAATAGCCATGAAATTCTGAATAACACAATTGATCTCAAGCTGCCACCTGCCAGTCCAAACATCATATTTGATGTTCTTGAGAGCTAGCACTACTAAAAATTCCTGATTTACCTATGGAATTTACCGAGGGACATCCATCGATAACCAGGATTTATCGAGGGACGCCATCGGTACTAGGCTTGTAGGTAATTTGACCCTTGGTAAATAATACCGAGGGACACTATCGGCAAATACCGATGGAGACCCTCACACATCCCTCGGTACTTCCCTTCCCTCATATTCATGCAAAATTAAATATACCAAGGGACGCCCCTCGGTACTTAAAAAATATATATAATATTGATATATATTTACCGAGGGACATCCATCGATATATTAATGTTAATTAAATTAAAAAATTTAAATACACCGAGGGACAACCCTCGATCAATATAAATATTTAACAATTATATTTTTCATTTACTGAGGAATGTCCATCGGTAAGGTAAATTCAAAGTACTTGGATATTTGAAAATTAATGAGGGATGTCCCTTGGTAACCTGAAAATCTGAGATTTGCAGTTACACTTGTTACCGAGGGACTCTATCGGTAAGTCCCTCAGTATTTCTGGTATTATTTTGGCAAGCAATACCTATTTTTTACCGCACCACCTGCTATATAAAAGATTTCAATAGAAACAGAAAAAAAGCCAATAATAGCCATCAAAACAATAATAAAAATACTCTAAAATGATTCAAGCATTAAAATTAAGCCAACAAACATCGTAATTATCCAACCAACTTCGACGTTATGCAAAATATATCAAAAGCATCCCACTAGACTTCAAACGATCCAAAATAACAGAAGTTTGAAAAAAATAACAATTGACACCTAATACTCCATTTCTGCCTCTCGATGCTGTCTATTCTCCTGATCCTCATCGTCTCCATGCTTCTGGTCACCTCACCTCTACATCCTCTCCAGATTATATCGATTCTACACGAAAAGTAAACTTTAGAATATAAACAAACGGTATAAAAGAAATTCTGAAAAGGGAAAAAAACAATACAAGATAACTTCATTTTACTTGAGTAGCTTTTTAGTAAGCTGCCCAGCCGATGTTCGGATGGGCAGAATCTCCAAGGTTTCAGAATATTTGAATCTTAAACCAAGGTGTCATGCAAGATAAATCTTGTTTTCACTTGTCAACATATATTTTCAAAGCAGATTTATGTCAATGTGAATAAGACTAATATAAGTATGAAATGTCCAAGCTTCAAAGGTATTAACCTGCAATCTCTTTCTATCTTGCCACACATATTTGCAGAGTCAATAGAAAAGGCCCTTATACATCTCAGGTGAAAATAGTAAGTCTATGAGTATTTCGTGGTATAAGCATGTTATTAGGTAGGTATAAGAAGTGAATGTCTTGAAATACACAGTTTTGCATCTGTTTTCAATTTGATAGTGCAAAAAGAAACTGAGAAGTGATAATCAGAAAATGTATGCCATTGCAGTTTTACATTTGATTTCAATTTGAGAAAGTAGGTAAGACTAAGTGACAGTTAACAAATACATTTGTCCTTCAGCAAACATTAATAGACAAGGTTCACTTTTATGGATCAGGGAGGTAAGAAATGATAGCCAAAATCATCGATAAATGGCAGAAAAGTATTACCAAAAATCAAGCATTGCTCTAGTTTGCCTCAACACCAAGACGAGGAGATAATCTAGGAAGTACCTCCTGCACAATACATTCAATGACGACAATTAATATTTCAACATTTCCTAATTTGCTATAAACATCGTTATATAAATGAAAGAATAACTGCACGAAATAAACCACAAGTTCAGAGGGCAGAGGATGTATAGCCTATGGCAGCTTCTATTCTTTAGAAGAGCTTACAGTTCATACAAGGCTTGTCATAACGTGTCCATTTTCAAGTTTTCCCATAGTCTTTTTCTTTTCCTATTCCCTCGCCTTACTAGACACAAATAGTCTTGTCTATTGGAACCAAATAAGCAAAAGCCAAATCACCGGTTTGATAAAATTCTAGCATGCCTTAACAATCAGAAGAGAAATATATGGCTAACGATGCGTGATGCATCAATCAACAAATATTTCAGGTTTTACAGCTGCATAATAAATTCAACAATTCTGACATAAGAAACAAATCCTTGCTCTTAAGCTTACTTCTTCAATTGAATTCCTTAAAAACAATTTCTAATAAGAAACCTTCGTCAACCCTATTTATTACTCCCTCCGATTCAAAATAAGCATCCACTTAACCTTTAGCACACCCCTTAAGAAAATACTAACTCCGAAAAGAATAGATTGTTTTGACTAAACTACCCTTAATTGAAATTTGCATTTTACTATTAACTTGACACATTGGGATATAGTCACTTAACACTTAAATAAGTGCAACTCTGGAAAAATAAAGTTAATTCTTTCTTGATTATGCAAATGGACACTTATTTTGGACCAAAATAAGAAGGCAAAGTGGACACTTATCATGAGCCGGAGGGAGCATAAACCAAAAAGTTCCAGAAAATCACTAACATCGTTATATGGATTAGATAGTGGTAGAAATGACAAGTTAATGGTTAACTAAGGTGCTGGGATAACTAAGTTTACAAAAATATGCTACTGCTTAAGCTTTTTGGTTGGGAAAGAGAGCTTTCCCCTTGAATAGTATCCTAATTACAGCTACACCCAAATCTCTCATAACACTGAAAAAGATGAATAGTATCCTAATTACAGCTACACTCAAATATCTCATAACACTAAAAAGCATGAAACTTTTTCTTATCCTTTAATATACCATAGCTTTTAGATCAATACATATCCGTTTAGTCAACACAGGATACCATCATAGATTAGCCATGATTAACAGAATGGTAGAGAAACCAACAATTATGATTATGAGGCTAAAGGAAGACGTTTCTAGCAACTAGATATATATATGTCAATACTCAATGGTCATTATATAAGAGAATTAATCCACTAATGTTGCCGGGGTGCGTGAATCATCCTACCATTTTGGTCCAATTCATTCAATGCTAGAGGTTTTGTAATAAATTAGAAATTGTCTTAATCTTATACTTATACCTATACTAACTTACAAGTCTCTAATCAGACTAAAAAGACTCCTGACAAGCACTGGATTTCATGCAATTGTAACAACAAATCTAAGCGTCAACGTTCACCAGTTAGCATTATCAAATATTTGCCTGGATTCCAATAGATTTAAATCTCTTAAGACAACTTTTATCCATGTGATCTAAATAGGTGCTTCCTTTCAAGATTGTTAGCCTTGGTGAAAAACACGTCCAGCTTTGTCGTGTAGTGTAACACTTATCCAGTAGGCTCAGTTTTTGGCAGAGATATGCAAACAATTTCGCTTTCCGTGATTCATGTCAGCTGCTCTATTGTTAGTATATTTTATAGTAACTTATTAGCTTTTTTACTTCTTAATCTGACACATCTGCTTATAATGTTATTTTTGATAAGATTTTAATTTATTTAATGTTTATGTATTAAATATGTGCTTCCTTTCAATAAGTGTGCAATTCGCTTCTCGCTTAAAGCCCTGATGCCCTTGTCTCCTTTTTTCTATTTTCACTCTAACAAGCACTGGTGGAGAGTTTTATTTATGTTCCCCATTAATTCTCTGATATTGACAGAGACTATGCTTCTCAAGCAAGTTAAAAAATTGCAGAACCAAAGTCTCCCCAGAGACGGGCACCTGAAATTCTGAATAACTTCCAAGTTCATGGCATCTCCCACTCTTCCATCACAACACACTCCTTTCCCTCCTCTGATATATGACCAAACTTCACAACTTCATGCAAGTTGCAACAAGACCACCAGATTTAGCACTGATGTGGCATTAATGGATTAATGCCAAACAAACAGAGGATTGGATACAATGCCGCAGATGTTATACTATATGAAGCAACCTAAATCGGTTGGTGAATAACATCCAACTCTAACCTATGTAGATCTCCAAACCCTCTAAGTTTGATCTATGCCTGCGACTCTATGATGATTGAAGGTGCTAAAAGTAGACAAGGTAGACTTAAGATCATATGCGGATCTTAAAATACCTACAATATGTTGGAATCAATGCAGATTAACCTGTAATCTCTTGCTATCTTGCCACATATATTTGCAAAGTCAGTAGAAAAGGCCTGTATACATCTCAGGCGAAAAAAGTAAGTCAATGAGTATTTCGTGGTATAAGCATGCTGTTAGGTAAGTATAAGAAGTGAGCGTCTTGAAATACACAGTTTTGCATCTGTTTTCAATTTGATAGAGCAAAATATAGAAGTAGAGTCTTAACTCTTACCAGGAACCATAAAATAATATTACTGGCCAAATATATTCCAAGTAAGTTTAGAGCATACATAGGTATCCTCTGCCCATGGCGAGACCCAAACTTCTTTTCCGTCTTCGATTTTCGTATGGGTCTTCTTCCATACCTTATGACGGGTGGGTGGTCTACCAAGAGAAACTTCCTGCAAATGAAATAAACAAAGTTAATGTTGTTTAAGTCATTATTTGTATTTGCTAGCATCTAAATGCTGAAATACATACCAATTTTCCAACGACAAGAACTCTAACGGAAAGATGCTGAAAATTAAGCAACCACAATTTGCAAATTACGCAACTACAATTTGCAACAAAATTTATAGTTCATGGGTTAATTAATAACATAGTCACATAGCTTAAATATTATGTTGACTATGTTTAGTTGTAAAGTGAATTCCTAAAATTTCAGAAACTTAGAAGGATCTCCATAATTTGCAACCAATTTTTCATAATCCAAATGAGGGGGAAAAGTGACATAGTCGTGAATAGACAAAATATTGGAAATATTAATTTCCTCAAACAAAGATAAGTCCCAAAAAAATGAAAATTTTAGACACAGACAACAAGAAATTTCGATTATATACATTCAGTATAACAAAAAATGCCCTAAAGAACAAAACAGTTTGCATTTCAAACCCAGAAAAAAATCAGAAAAAGAACTATGCGATTGGAAACCTTAATCTCCCAAACAAAAAATAAATCACAAAAAGATGCAAACTTAAGACACAACATCTGAAATTTCACGTATTTACATTAATAAGAAAAATGCCCTAAAAACACGAGAATTAGATATTCAAAATAAAAAGGCAGAAAAGGATTATCTAACACAGTTAAGATCAAATAAATTTCAATTTCGAACAAAGTAGATAGAATTTCAGGGTATATTTCGCTATTAGGAAAATTATACGTGGTGTGGATTGATAGAAAGGGGTTTGGGGGAAGATCTCAAAGAAAAGCTTCTAGATACCAATTGAATATGTTACAACTTCAATCTTAGCTTCCCTCTGTTCGTAGTCTTGTCTTTTTTCAGTTCTTTTCGTGAAAATGGAATGGATCAGTGAAGAAGAGTGGAAAGGTTTTTGCGGAAAAAGAAGTGGAAAAGATTCCCTCTTTCTTTTTGCTGAAATTTTTGGCGTTTTGATTTTCCCGCTTTTGTTCTTTTCCCTTTTAAGTTTTCTCTCTGTTTTTTTTTTTTTGGCTCTAAGTATATAGCATTAAAAAAATCTCTTATAATCTTGGAGATAATAAGTAAATATTTTTTTAAAATTTAGATAATAACTGTAAAATTATGTAGAAAAGTTACGAAAAACTCACTTTAAATATTTATAATTTAAATCAGAACTGCTTTAGATGGAACAACCAGTTGAATAAAAATTTAACTTAACAAAATATATTTTATACTCCCTCCGGATCAAAAAAAGAGTCCACTTATCCATTTGCATACCTCTTAAGAAAACACTAACTCCTAGACAAAAATAGGTAATTTGACTAAATTACCGCTAATTAAATAAGCATTGAATTTGATCATACAACACTTAATAGGGGCAAATATAGAAAAACATGGTTAGTTTTTTTTTTATTTGATAAGTGGACTTTTTTTTTTTTATGCGGATGGAGTATTTGTTAAGACAAAATTGAGATTCTTTTAATAAAAGATGAATTTATCCTAAAAGAGTGAAAAATAATAATTATTATTTTGAAAATGTCAAATCAAGTTCTCTCCAAACACAAAAAGAATCACTAAGGTCTCATTTGTTTTTATTAAAATTAAGACGTCAGAATCTGAATGAACGTCTGAATATTAAGATTTGCATTAAGAATTATATGTCTAAATCTAAATACACATATGAATACTAAGATGTTGTATTAAGGTCTCAATACCACATTATTAAGAGTTAAGACTTAAGACTGTTTGTTTTCCGACATCTGAATGTGTAAAGTATTCTTTATTTTTAAAAATTAGTATGAAATTTAATACAATACAAAGTTAATCTAATACGACAACAACAACAACAACAACAACAACAACCCAGTGAAATCCCACATCGTGGGGTCTGGGGAGGGTAGAGTGTACGCAGACCTTACTCCTACCAAGGTAGGACGGCTGTTTCCGAAAGACCCTCGGCTCCAGAAAAGCATAAAAGCATAAAAAAAAGTCAGATAAGGCTAAGAAATTCAAAGTGACATGGAAAAGAAATAATATAAAATAAAATAATGCAATCGACACAGATACCACAGGATAATCAAAGCACGGGAAATAACAACAAAGTTAATCTAATATGTTATTAAAAGAAAATTAAAAATATTATATGAAGGTTGGTGGTAGCGATGACTAGTTGTGGTGTTGTGGGTGTCAATTGAAGATGGTGTCGGCTAATGGTGGTATTGTGGGTAGTAGCTAGTGGTAATGAATGTCGATAGTAGAAGTTGATGGTAATGATTGGTGGTGGTGATTGATAGTGATAGCTAATAGTGTTGGTAAATAATGACGGTAATTGACGATATACAGTGGTGAATGGTGACAGTGATTGACAATATATAGTGGTGACTGATGGTGGTGATTGTAGGTAGTCATGAACGATGCTTATTGTAGAAACGGTGGTTAGTGGTGGTGATTGTAAATAGTGACTAGTGACAACGTACGTTGATTGTAGTAATTGACAATGGCAGTGGTTGTGAGTAGAGATAGTTAATAATGGTGGGCGATGATGATAATTTATAATGATGGGGGATGCCGTAGCGGTAGCGATGATTAAAGGGAGGAAGGGTTGAGCTGCCATCTTTATATAATTTTTTTTAATTGACATGTTAATGATTTAAGACTGTTGCAGATCTTTAATAATCATTCAGACTCATTAAGTGGTTGTAACATGATAGAATATCACAAATACAATTTCAATTACTGTAAATATTGACGTAAGGCTAATCAATCAATAATATTTCTTAAAAGATACTAATGATTGACTGTTACATCAATTTATAAGTTACAATAATATTACTTAAGAATACCACTAATATACTTCTACCTTTTCCCAGAAAACGTTTTCACTTTATTTGAAAATCAACGTTTGGCCATGAAAATTCCAAGTTGCATTTGGAATTTGAAAAACACCTAGAAACATGTTTTTCACTTTTTCCACTTTCAATACATTCAAACAACCAAATATTCTTTGCAAAACTCTAACCAAACACAACTCTATCTTTAACTCCAACTTCAAAATTTCAAATAATGTGAAAAATATTTGGTTTTCATGGCCAAATGCCAACTTAGTACAATAAATAAGTGGTACTACTAATTTTTCTTACGGTAAGTCTAGAACGGTGATGTAACTGAAAAAGGGAAAAATAAACCTTTAAACAATTACCGAGGGACTTATCAATTGACACCTCGCTATTATTTGTTTAAAAAATATAAAATATTTATTTATTAAATACTCAATTTTACATAATTAAATATACTGAGAGACATCCCTCGGTACTTTAAAACAGAAAACTCAAAATAATTATATCTATTTTATCGAGAGACTCCCTCGGTATATTTTATTTAATTTCATTTACTTTCTATTAATATACTGATGGTGTCCCTCGGTACAGGAAAAAAAGAAATTCAGAATATTTGTATTTATATTACCGAGGGTCTCTCTCAGAAATTTTAATTGTTTTTTATTATGTACCGAGAGAGTCCCTCGGTATAGTCAAATAAATGTTGATTGTAAAAAATTCATATAATTTACCGAGGGACATCCCTCGGTATTTTTAAGAAATAATTAAAAATTAAAATATTTGACTTTTCCGAGGTACACCATGGCAAAGTCCCTCGGAATAGCTACATAGAATTTGTCCCTCGGTAAGCCCACGTAGGTAAATAGCTAGTTTTTAGTAGTGTATAGCTACCCCATGTAATATCAGTTCACCACCTAACGGAACTTTCTTATACGGATAAGACCTTTGTACGATGATATTTATTCTGGCATCAAATACCACCTTCAGTTGTTCTAGTTCTTAAAAGATTGCAGATTTCAAAATGCATGGTTATGTGCAAGGAGGTAAAATATATTCCCCATGTAATACTGAACATGATTTAACTAATTTTCCTTTCACTTTGTTCTTTTGGCCGGTGACAGATAACACCACCATTTGTCCTGGATGATCACAATTGGATTCATACCAAACACCACAAGCAACCTGAATAATCTTGCTTGAGTGATTTTTGTTTCCTTTTTCTTGGCTTCAGGGGGTTGGTGGGTGGAGCAGAAACAATATTCATAACAATACAAGTAAAACAAAATTGGATTGGTACGTCGAAGCTGAGGTCAGAGACCTATGGCAGAATAAATCCAAAGGTTTACACATCAATGGAGCCCTGACAATATAATATGTCATAGGAAGTTAAGATGCTATATTTGGTTTGCATTTCTCTATAGCTTTCATGGAAGGAAAAGTTAAACGGGTGCAAAGACAACAGAAAATAGAGAAGAACAAAGAGACAAAACCGAGCAGTTTACATGGAAAACTCCCTCGTTTTAAGACGGTGACAAAGAGAACAATTTCAAGAATTTAATCTCTCTGTCACACATGCACCAGTTACCTCGAGAGAAAGACCAAGGTAACCCCTTGTTATAGACACATTCTTGAGAATTTGATTATAAATCCTTTGTGGGCTCAACCAGTGAATCCTAGTTGGATTCAATTCAGGGAAGTTCCATTCTGCGGCCTTTAACTTCACATCATCCCAGGCCTGTTGATCTGGTCTTTCCACTACCATAATGTGCCGTAATAAACGTGCCATGTTCGAGGAGCACCACAAAAATGGGCAGAAGAAAAAGGCTGAGCAATAATTCAAACAAAAGTAGATAAAGAGAACCATTTCCATTGAAAATCAATACTATAAAGAAAGGGTGTTCTATAAAATTCTGGCGATTTCTGTATTTTTTTGCTTTGAGTTAAATTATTGCTAAATATAGAAAGATGTCATTATTGTTGCTAAATATAGAAAGATGTCATTCTTTTTGGGACTGACTAAAATGGAAAGAGTTTTATATAAATTGGGATGGAGGGAGTACAACATATTAGTAATTTTGAGACTTCCATTTTTGGGGAAATGTACAACCTCTGGTATCTGCAGAGTAGTTGACACTTGCCTTCAGAAAGCAACAATTGTGGCAGTTGTATTTTTCAACTCTATCTAAGACCCGTCTATATTTAGAATGACACCTTTCTATATTAAGCAACAATTTAACTCTATCTAAGACTTGACCAATTGCTACTTCCAATTCAAGTGCCACCTTTCTTAACACAACTCGGACATTCATTCCTTGGAAAACAACAATTGTGGCAGCTACATTTATTGAATTCTCACAATGTAAAAACTCTGAGAAAGTGGAAAAAATGCATGGCGTAATAAGTTTAGGTTTGATAAATTCAGGGCACTTTATCTCATGCTGAAGGCAGACTTCTAATATTAATAACCTTTGTTTTTTTGGGTGCAAATATTGATAACATTACTATGTAACAAATCCCCAACCCTATGTTCTCGAGAGATTTGGAATAATTTGGGGTTTCAACCATTAAATCATGGATTAAAGGTCGAGGTTAGCTTTAATTTACTTAGAATGGAGAGTTTATCTTAGAATAACATACCATAGTGTTGGATGAAAGTTGGGAGCCAAAATTTGTTCTCGTCGCGCCCTAGATGGACGAAGAAGTGATAAAATTTGCAAACTGGAATCTATTTATGGTCACATATGTTCACGCCATTTCAGTTAAAATACTTCCAACACATGATCATCATGTAAGAACATAATCTAATCCTTCCAACAACTCAAAACACGGATATATGGCACATAGGTTCAAAAAGTGCATGAAAGAAACGGGCGTTACATAAAGTTAGGAAAACTTAATGATACATTTACTATACTATTATCAGAACTTGTTTCTCGAAGGAAATACAAAAAATTGAACTGAAATATTCAAATAAATTCTAGGAAAATCGGTAGCAAATACATAGTAGACTTCCAAGTCTGATATATTATAGTATTCTCTCCATCTCAATTTAAGTGTCTTAGTTTTCTTTTTGACAGTGCAAACATTCTCCATGCAAGTGTAAAACTACAAGATTCAAAGAACATTTTAGTACATTACGCACATCTTTAATTTAGGATTACAAGATTCAAAAATCTCTTTTTATTCTTTAAATTTTATGCCCAGTAAAACTAAAACACTTAAATTAAGACGGAGGAAATATATAGTTCAATCTATTTTTTTTTCCTAGACCACACTTGTGGATTTACACTGGATATGTTGTTGTCATAGTATTTCAATGTATTTTTTGAAGGGTATAAATGTGGATGATCATTTCGATTTGGGGTTTAATATAAGGAGTTATACGAAACTAAGAGAAACCATATTCCATTAGGAAACGTGACTCTCACCGGTCACCACACAATTATAGCCAGGCAATAAGAAACTCAATTTCAAACTTCTCAGTATAAACGGTTCAATTCTCAAAACAGGATTCGAAAGAAAAACAGAAAACTCCTTCTGTTTCAAATTATCAGTGGGGTTTTTTTTTTTTTTTTTTACACGCCCTTAGAAGGTATTAATTAGGAGAGAGTATTTGTTTAAGTTATAGCCTCTCTCCATTAAATATTTACTTTATTTATGTGTCATCTCCGTTAATGATAGAATTCCACTACTTGTGTCTTGAACTTCTAAAACGACAAATAATTTGAGAAAACCTTTTTGAGTAACCACGACAGATAATTTGAGACGGAGGGAGTAATATATACTCCTAAACAAATAATGTATCAAGACCACAAAGGTATCTAAATAGTTATGATCTTTTCAGGTTGTTGAGTACACTCGTATAATTTTAGCCCTACAAAAAAGTATCCATGACAAGATATCATAAGAAGCATGGAGTGGTAAGAAATCTCTCAAAAGTTTCATTCTTAAATGGAGGGAGTACATAAAATGGACTTATAGTCGGCTATATTCACATAATCATGGAAAGGAGTGCAGGATGTAAATTGATTTGACATAACCATAGTCACCACCTCTTTCTTCTTCAATTTCTATTACAACAACCACCACACTGTATAATTTCGAGAGAGTTTCTCATTAACATGAGTTTGGATGTAAATTCAGTTTTTTTTTTTTAATCTTTTTGGGAATATTATTTTTCTTTTGTTTATTGAATATATTTATCCAAAAAAAAAGACATCTTTCTTATCCGGTAAATGCTTAGGGAGAAAGAGGATAGTGGCGGTCTTCATTTTTTCTCGTGAACATGATAGTAATGGTGGAAAGTTTGTTAAATGGAGAACAAAGAGAAAAAGAATAAATAAGAAGAAAGAAATAAAAAGATTTTTTTAAAAAAAATCTGTTTTTTTGGGCTCTTCACGTGCTAGTTTAGTGTTTTGGTGTGTAAATCACGCAAGTTGCCATGACATCGAAAAGTGTCTAAATGGCACATCCGGGCCCTAGCTCAGGTGTCTAAATGAAATAAGGTTTAGTTGAGGTATTCAAGTGAAAAATCTTGACGACCATAAGTGGTTGTCGAGGGGTTTGGTCATAAATTATAGTCTCATCTGCGACATCTAATGCTTCATTTTGGCTTAATAATAAATTATAGGCATAATACATAAACAGACCCTCAAACTTAGTCTCAGCTGACAAGTATGTCCTCCAACTTTGAGTGTGCACAAATAGACACCTCAACTTATATAAAATTGAACACGTAAACACAAATGCTGATGTGACACTGACGCCTCCATAGGATTCCCGAAGAAACCTAGTCAATATTTACCAATTCCACTCCAACATCATTTTATGTAGTCTTTAGTATTGATGATTTTTCTCATATATAAGACTCTATTTCAAAGTTCTCGTAGAACAGGAAAGTTCATGTGGGCTGACAGGCGTTCACATTTGAGGAGTTTGAAGACGTTGTGCATACATCCTACTATTTTCTTGTCATTTCAAGGTCACCTCAAAAAAAAAAAAAAAAAGGCGCATCAAACAGGAATTTGCTAAAAAAAAAAAAAAAAAAAAAACCCCAAAACCACCACTGAAAAAAAAAAAAAAAAAAACCCCGTACCATGTACCAATATGCTCTCTCTTCTCTCTAGGAACTAGTGAGAGAAAGCTTCTTCTTCACCATTAATGGTGTCTAACGCCACTGGACAGCCTCCCCTTGAGGTTGTCCAGCCTCTACAACCAACTACAATACCCAAACCTATTTCAAACAACTCAAATAATCAAAACCCAATTAATTTTAATGCTCCCACGTCACTGACAGGTGCAACACCATCACTACCAACGTGTTTTGCAACCCACAATACGAACACAATACCATCACTGGCAGGTGCAGCACCATCAACGAACACATTTGCTCCTATTGTACAAAAAAGTGTGACTTCACTGCCAACAGGTGCACCACCACCAAATTCAGCGAATTTCAATTCCCCAATTTCGTATATACCACTGCCAACAGGTGACCCATCAACAATTTCAACGAATTTCAATGTGCCAAGCTCATATACAGCAGCTCCACCACTTGATTAATCCAAATTATTGTTGCCTACTGCTCTAAATTCGAAATTGGGCATCAATGGAGGAATTTCGAAAGTGGGTATCAATGGAGAAATTCCGAACAGTGAAGAAATTGCACCAATTCCGTTGAAACCCATTGTTTATATACATGGGGAACCAACAATTCAATATTCCATGGAAGAAATTAATCATATGATTATTCAAGAGGAATTACAATATGCAGTTGTTGGTAAGTTTTCGTATGGAGTGCCCGATATGCAATTTTTACATACTTCGCTTGCTAGGCAGTGTGAATTGAAAACCGATGTTACTATTGGTTTTTTGTGTAATAGACACATTTTGATTAGATGCAAATTATTTGAAGATTATGTCACGCTCATGTCCAAACCTGCGTTTTGGCTTAAGGAATCTCAATGGACCCATCCGATGCGAACACTTAAATGGGATCCTTGGTTTGAATCGAACAAAGAAACGAGCATTGCAATTGCTTGGATTTCGTTCCCAACTCTAGCACCGAATTATTTTGGAAAATCCCAATTATTTTCAATGGCTTCAGCTGTAGGAAAACCACTCACTTTAGATTTGGCTACCAAAAATAAGACACGACCAAGTTGTGCTCGAGTCAAGGTGGAGGTTGACTTACTGAAGGAGCATCCTAAGAGAGTGGCTATCCAAGTTGTTAATAGTGCTACTGGAGAAGTTAAAACCAAGTGGGTGACGATACAATATGATTTCATGCCAAAGTATTGTAAAGAGTGTTGTCTACAAGGTCACGATGAAGAAACATGCTGGAAAATTCATCCAGACTTGCTTCCTGAAAAAGAAATGGTGGAAGAAGGTGAAGGTGAGCGGGAGGAGGAGGAATTGCAAGTGCATACTGCAAATGGCAAAGGTAAACAGTCGGCTGTGACAAATAAGGTACAGGACACAGGTACAAACAAAAATATTAGAAGGCAATCACAATTTAATCAATCAAATTATAGAAATAGGAACCACGTGATTAAGGTGTTGGAGAGTGGGAAAGTAGTTGGCAATGTTAAGGACTTACACAAATGGCAATATAACAAAGCTCAGAAACATGGGAATAATAATGGAAACAAGCAGTTGAAACTGGCCTTGCCAGCAGTTGAAGAAAATGATCCAAAGAAGGTGCAAAAACAGCTTGGTACAGGTGTTCAAGTTACCAATAAATGTAATGCTTTAGATGGGGTTGAAGAGGAACAAGAGGAAAGAGTTGTTGATGCCAACAAGCAGCTGATGGTGGCAGCAGTTAAGGGGAATACAACTCTTAAGGCTGCAGTTATTGATCCAGTCGTGAAAGCTGCAGTGATTCCAAATGTAAGGAATAGCCTTGTGAAGCAGGTCAATACAGTGATGCCTTTTGATGTGGTGGTTGAGAAGCCTCTTAATGTTGATGCACCTGTTTATACACCAGAAAAAAAGACACCAAATCAAACTAAGCAATGGGTTCAAACTGTTTTTCATAAATCTGCAGAACTGGTAGTTACTATGAATAAAGAATCTTCTGATATTCCATCAACTACTTCTGCTCATGGTGAGGATAGAATGCTTTGGAGTGAACAGATTGAAGAAAATAATGAAGAAAAGGAAATACAAGACGACAGTACATTTAGTGAGCCAAAATCTGATTCACCAAGGTCATCACAACAGATTCTTGCAATGTTTGACAAAGTAATAGAGGAAGAGGAAGTGGATATTTCAAATGCAGCAGATAACACTCAGGCTGTTTCTAAACATGCTATCAAGAGGCATAATACTAATGATAAGGAGGACAAGATACATTTTTTAGATAGTATGCAGGAGGATGGCTTTAATCTTGATGAACCTCAAGATAAGACCCCAGCTGTAGAATCTGGTATGCAACCTCATGATGGTGCTAAATCAATTATGCATGCTGTTGCTTCAGGCAATAATAAGCACCATTCTACTCCAAAGTCTTCTGGTACAGGGCATGCAAATAATATGGATAGCAAAAAGGATAATTCTGGGGTAAACAAAACTTAGATAGTACAGCAGAATTCTAAAACAAATGCAAGTAGAAACAAGGCTGAAATGCAAAAAGGTTCTGGTAATGCTGCAGATTTGCAGGTAGCAATTCCAGATTGGGAAGAGGCTAAAATAGATATGGATGAGGAATCAACTGCTCAGAATTTTTTAAATGCTGCAAGAGAGAGTGGTATTTCCCCTAGACAGATAGCAAAAGGGCCTGTGAAAGCAAAGAAGAAAAATGCAAAGGATAATGCTCCCCATATTTCAGGGGTGACAACAAGGAGAACAAATTCTAAATCTCATATGTAGTGATGAATGCACTAATATGGAATATTAGATCAGTGAATACAAAAAAAGCTTTTAAAAGGCTTTTAACAATGCATACAAAACACAAATTCTTTCTTGTAGGTTTGATGGAACCATTTCAACAAGCCTATAAGATGGAAAGTTACAGAAGAAGGTTGGGGCTAGAGAAGGCTATTTGCAATGTGTCTGGCAAAATTTGGGCCTTTGTTGATGAAGACTATGAAGTAACAGTCTTGATGGACACAGTCCAGCAGCTTACACTGAAATTATTCAACTAGGATGTAGATTTGGAATTGGTTGTCACCTTAGTTTATGCTAAGTGTGATAGGATAGAAAGAATTGAACTATGGGATTCTCTGTATAATCTTGCTTCTGATATGACAACTCCATGGTTAGTAGGGGGTGACTTTAATGTCATCACTGATGAAGAGGAGAAGTATGGGGGTTTACCTGTGTCTCTGAATGAAGTTGAAGATTTTAGGCACTGTATTCAATCTTGTAATCTAACTGATTTGGGATATAAGGGAAGTGTTTTTACCTGGTGGAATGGAAGAGGGGAAGATGATTGTGTATTCAAGAGGCTCGATAGGTGTTTGGGTAACTTTGAGTTACAACAGTTGTTTCCAGGTTTGGAAATTAATCATTTGATCAAGTGTGGCTCAGGTCACTCTCCTTTGCTGCTGGAATGCAAACAAGAGGTCCAGCAATTCAAGAAACATTTCAAATTCTTAAATTTCTGGACTAAGCATGATACTTTTATTGATTTTGTGAAAGAAAATTGGGAGACGGATGTGGTTGCTAATTCTTTCAGGACCTTTAATGTGAAGCTGAAAAAAATGAAACAGGTTTTATCCCAATGGAGCAGATCCACTTATGGTGATATTTTTCAGCAGATCACTAACCTTGAGGAAGTGATTAAATCCCATGAAACACTCTTTGAATCAAATCCATCTTATGCTAACAAGGAGAAACTCATGAAAGTGCAAGCAGAATTTACTAGAGTATTGCATTTGGAGGAGGAATTTTGGAAGCAAAAAGCTGGAATGTCTTGGTTTCAAGATGGTGACAAGAATTTCAAATTCTTCCATGCTTATGTGAAGGGAAGAAGAAAAATGCTACAATTGAAACGAATACAGAACTCGCAGGGGCAATGGCTTGATAACGAGGAAGATATTGCAGAGGAGGCGGTTGAGTTTTTTCAGGCACAATTTCATGAAACTGCGGTTCCTACACAGTTTGATATCCTAAAACATGTCCCTTCCATGATTAGTAACGAGCAGAATGAAGAACTCGTTGCGGCTCCTACGAAAGAAGAGGTGAAGCTGGCGGTTTTTGGTTTAAATAGTTCAAGTGCAGGTGGTCCTGATGGTTTTACGGGCTTGTTCTTCCAAACATGCTGGGATATTGTTGGGGATGATATTTTCAACATGGTTTGGGACTTCTTCAGTGGTTTTGAACTGCCTAGATACATTACTCATACTAATCTTGTGTTGTTGCCAAAAAACAAAGATGTCCACACTTTTAGCGACATGAGGCCTATTAGTCTGAGTAACTTTGTGAACAAGGTGTTTTCCAGAGTGGTACATGAGAGAATGGTCCATTTGTTGCCGGATTTGATATCACAGAATCAAGCAGGATTTGTGAGGGGTAGAAGCATTGTGGAGAATATTTTATTGACCCAGGAAATAATCACTGATATCAGACTCAGAACCAATAAAGGCAAGAAGAATGCCAATGATATTGTTCCTAATGTCGTAATGAAATTGGACATGTCGAAGGCCTAGGATAGGTTGTCATGGACTTTTCTTACAAATGTTCTGAGGAAAATGGGATTTTGTGAGCACTTTATAAGCCTGATTTATGAAATTGTTGGAAATAACTGGTATTCGATACTCATCAATGGCCAACCTTATGGTTTCTTTCACTCTACCAGGGGTGTTAAGCAAGGGGATCCTTTGTCGCCTACTTTATTCATATTAGCTGCCGAAGTATTATCAAGGGGTTTGAATGCTCTGCATAGCAATTTGTGGTTTACTGGATTTGGTTTGCCGAAGTGGAGTCCAAAAATTAATCACCTTGCGTATGCAGATGATACCATCATTTTCTCATCAGCCTGTGAGATATCCCTGGGTTTGATCATGAATGTTTTGACTGAATATGAACAAGCTTCTGGTCAATTGATAAACAAAAATAAAAGTTCGGTACATTTGCATGATAGGGTGGATGAGGAGGAATTTTGAAAGGTAGAAAGAGTTACTGGCATTGCAAGGAAAGAGTTTCCATTGATGTATCTGGGTTGCCCTATCTATTATGCAAGAAGTAAGATGTCATTTTATTCAGAGCTCATTACGAAGGTGAGAAACAGGCTGCAGGGATGGAAAGGGAAGCTGCTATCATTTGGCGGAAGGGCCATTTTATTGAAACATGTGTTGCAGGATATGCCAATGCACTTGATATCTGTTGTAGATCCACCTTCCTTTGTGATAGAGAAGCTGCATAAAATATTTTCTCAGTTTTATTGGAGCAACACTATTGGTGAATGGAATAGACATTGGGCAGGATGGGATACCGTCTGCTTGCCTTGCGATGAAGGGGGTTTGGGCTTCAGATCGCTTAGTGACATGTCTATGGCATTGTTTGCTAAGTTATGGTGGAATTTTAGAACCAAACCATCTTTGTGGAGTTCTTTCATGAGCAACAAATATCTGAAAAAGAGCAATCCTATTTTGGTGCCATGGAAAGAAGGTTCACATATATGGAGGAAAATGCTTCAAGCAAGAGATTTGATTGATCATCAGATATGGTGGCAACTTAGAATGGGGTCTTCTCTGTTCTGGTTTGATAATTGGACTGGTTTAGGACCACTTTATTTCCCTACACCTGCTGATTTTCACTGCAATGAGGATATTAATAATGTTTCTGATGTGGTAACAGAAGGTAGGTGGCATGAGTTGGCAATCAGAAATAATTTGCATGAAGAACTTGCTGAATACATATTAAACGATGTTCAACCACCTGCCAGAGGGGATGAATTAGATAAGCCTTGGTGGATGCTTGAAACTAAAGGTGATTTCACCGTCAAATCTGCATGGGAGTATATAAGAAGCAAGGGTGAAAAAAGGGATGTTTACAAGAAGATATGGGTGAAAGGGTTGCCTTTTAAAATAGCATTCCTGATGTGGAGGGTGTGGCATTTCAAAGTGCCATTGGATGATGTGATCCGGAGTTGGGGATATCACATGCCATCTATGTGTTCGTGTTGCACGACACCTAAGGAAGAAACTGTTCCTCACATATTCTTAAGATGTGAAATTGCTCAGAGGACGTGGTCATATTTTTGTGCTGCTGCTGGTATTAATATTTCAGGAATGCATTTGCATTAAGTTATAGTGAAATGGTGGACTACTGATGTGTTACCTAGAATGAAACCTATATTCTATGCTATTCCTTCTATTATTGTGTGGGAACTGTGGAAGAAGAGGAACGGGGATAAGCATAGGAATAAAGTTTCTTTTAGCAGAGTCATACATCAAGCTTCAACTAACATTCAACATCTGGTAAGGTTGAGGAAACCAGGTATCAGAATTATTCCTCATAGATGGCTTGACATTCTGAAAATTCTGGAACAATTTGTCCCTAAATTACAAGTGACAAAGGTTTGGTGGTATTTGCCTCCTGAAGGGTGGTGGAAATGTAATACAGATGGTGCTACGAGGGGAAATCCTGGCAGGAGTTCCTTTGCATTCTGTGTGAGGAATCATACCGGTGATTTGGTATTTGCTAGAGCTAAGGAAATGGAGGATGCAACAAATACTGAATCTGAAGCCATGGCATTACTGGAAGCTGCTAAATTCTGTTTATCGCAACATGTTTACTCATTCATTATGGAGACTGACTCTCTTTTAATGAAGAACATATTGGATAGGCAGTGGAAGCCTCCTTGGAATATAGCATTGGTTGTTGAAGAACTGCTAGAAATTATAGACAATGCTAATGTACAGGTTCTGCATATTATGAGAGAGGGTACCCAATTAGCTGATCACTTGGCTAATGTTGCACTTGACCATGGAGAGGTTGTTGTGCATTCTTTTACAGAACTTGATTCAAAGGGTAGGAGGATTCTTAATAGTGACAAGTTACAATGTCCCTACTTGAGAATCAGGACTCAGAGGAGATACTGATGGATGCTCATAATTTGATGTGGAAGAAGGTGTATTATCATACTTAAAGCCCTTAGAGAGGAGAGTATGATGATTTGTTTGTTTGCTGGTTTCAGGTTAAGTATCACTGATTCTGGCACTGGAAATGAAATGGAAGCAGTTAAAAAAAAACAAATCAGCTGCAGTTAAAAAAAAAAACCCAAAAAAAAAAAACCCAAAAAAAAAAAAAAAAGTCTTCTCCGAGAAAGCGTAGGAACTCCACTTCCCTTTTATTTCTTCTTTTGTAGTATCTTTTTCCTAACTTGTCCTTGGGTCTTTGTTTAGCTCGGTTTACCAAACATTTAAGCTAACTCTTCTACGATTATTAACAATTAGTAGCTAAGTACAAAATAAAAAAAAATTGTAAATCTGGATATCAATTAGTGAATAACAATTTTTTAATTAGCGCTCATGACAAAATATTCGGAATATACATCTAGTTTTTTTTTTTTTTTTTTTTTTTTAATAGAGACATGAATACTAACCCCCTGTTTGGATGGTGGTTTCCCGTGGTTCGTTGATGTATGGTTTTCTAGGAAACCATGTTTGTTTCCATTGTTCTTAAAATTATGTGGCATGGTGTTATAAACCCGTGGTTCATTCCATGGTTATACAACCATGAAAAGTCCCAATTTTTGAAACCACGGATTTGGTAATTTTTCCGTGGTTATGTATTTCATTTCTCCATTATACCCTCCACCTTCCACCATCCACCATCCACCCCACCCACCCCCACCCTACCACTCACCCCCACCCCACCCCTACCCCACGCTACCACTCACCCCCACCCACCCCAACCCCACCCTCGCCCTACCACCCACCCCACCCCCACCCCCAACTACCCCACTCCTCTGCCACCCACCCCCACCGCCCCAACCACCACCCACTACCCCTCACCACCGCCCAACCCCAACCCACAACAACTCACCCCCACCCTCATCCCACACTACCCACGCCTCCACCACCCCTACGCACTACCCCTCACCACCACCCAACCCCACCCCCACAACCACTCACCCCCACGCTACTACCCACTACCCCCACTCTCATCTCACAATCACCCACCTCACACCACCCACCCCTCCCCCACCCACTACCTACTTATTTTTTAAAGTTCCTATTTTATTCTTTACCTGAGTTTTATTAATATATATAAATTATTTCTAATTAAGAGTTAAAAGTATTTTAGTAAACTTACAAGTTATTATACAGTACCATACAGTCAAACCAAACAATACAAATGTTATTAAACCACAACAAACGATACATTCTATCCAAACATTGTATTCATTAATACAGTACAATACAATACAACACCATACTGTACCATACCATACTGTACATTAATGAACCACGAGAAACAACCATCCAAACAGAGGGTAAAGGGATGGGGTCAAATTTCCACTGAGTTTACCTGAAGCATGCAATTCAGGCACTAGACGAGTTGACATTTTTTAATGGCCACTCGACAAATGTTAGCAATCTATATTGATAATCATTTAAATAGAATCTGGAAAGTAAATGTAAAACAAATAATTCGAACCCACTGAACTCACAGGCTAAGGATTATTCTCCTTAATGCATTCGATGTTATATCCTCCATGATAGAACGAATTAACTCACTAGCGTAGCAGTACTGGAAAGTAAATGTAAAAGAAATAATTTGAGCCCATTGAACTCAAAGGCTAAGGATTATTCTCCTCAATGTACCCGATGTTATATCCTCCATGATAGAACGAATTAACTCACTAGAGTAGCAGTATCTCAAACTCTGGTGAACAATGAAAGCAACATGCAACAACAAATCACATAGAATATATTTGAAGTGTAGAAATAAGGAAGAAGACAATCAAAATTTTCGTAAGTAAAATCTGAAGAAATGAGCTGATATTTATAGCCAACAAATGATAGTGTGAACATATCCTTTTGTGCCTTATCGGAAAAATTACAACCTATTCCTAATGTCTTTTTGGAAAATACCTATTCATTTCCCGTTCAAACCTCTTAAAAACCCAACAATAAATTTTGTAACCTCTTAAGTCATGAAGAAGAACAAAACGCAAAGAGTTCATATTGACCAATTTCTCCGACATCTCTGAATAAATTTTAACACGATATGTTGCTATTTACTACCATATGTGACCAAACGTTAGACGTTCGACATCTTACCTAACTAACCATGGACCTACTCAATTAGTCTTCTCGTTAGAAATACTCTACATTTTCCCTTTAATGCATGCTTCAGAGAATTTTAAGTTGTTTATATCAGAATAACAGAAATTGTATATAAAAAAAAAAAACTACGAGACAAAAGAAAATCATCTTAAAATATCTCGATAAAAAATTACAGCTAAGTACCATTCAATCATCTAGTTTACCAGATATGTACTATATATAACTAGTGTATAGTTTATATCAAATATACATATACTATATATATCTATACATATAATACCTATACGTATAATATACACAATATATACATTAACGTGTATAGATAGTGTATACTTCGATCATGTTTGATAAACTAGTTGGACGAAGGGTACCCCAAATTTTATTCTCAATATTATATCTAAAAAGATCAAACAACAATGGTATGCAATAGAGAATTTATCAAGACAGTCTGGCAGAGGTCAGACAAAGCATAAATTTAATTCCAAATGATTTACCAGCAAGTCAAGCACAAGTCTTTATGTCTAAATTGATGTCTCATCAGTCCAATTTGTTGTGCCTATAGTACTAGGAGAATCTTCCACGTGAACCTTTATATCACTTTCAGTATTTTGTAGTCTCCCATAATATACCCAAATTGTCAATCATATATTGTATTAAAAGTATGAAGCTCTTATGTCAAAAGTTGAATTAGGAAAAAGCTCATCAAATATTGAACGATCATTTTATCCTTCACTTGAAAACTATTCATGTGGAGGAATATTTTTGTACTAAAGTGTAAACTTACATTTCAATGTATAATAAATTCTATAGCACGTATTAAATGTAAAATATGAACCGATTGTTTTGATTAGAAAATTTTACAAAGATGTTTCAGGTAGGCTAATGCCATTTAGTGTAATCTATTAAATTTAGAATTATTTTCATCTTCCACTATCTATTGTAGATATATACGGTTAATATCAATCTTTAAAATGTGCTTTCATTATTCGGTTATGAGTAATTTAAACTTCTTAACGTGCACACTTACTGTTGATGCGTGAATTGGGCAATGAAGATGGCCATTACAGTAAATGTGTGAATTGAAGAAAAAAATATTTATGACAAACTAAGTCGTTAAACCTGCAAGTGAATTGGAAAATGGAGTTAAGACATTTAATGGGATCCTATTAAGCGCCAAATTATGGCTAAGTGAACGTGTTACCTGCAAATGAATTGGAAAAATGGAGTTAAGACATTTAATGGGATCCTATTAAGTGCCAAATTATGGCTAAGTGAACGTGTTTGATAAACTTTCGGTGATTCAGCCGTTTCAAAAACCATCATGTTATCAAAATAAATTCCTAATTAATTATCTTTATCGGTCCAAGAAAATGATCAACATTAGCAAGTAAATTCTTATTATTTTGAGCTTATATAACGGATCTACAAGATAGTAAAATGTATAATCATCACCATTAGAAGCAACACTAAAGAAAAGTTATAGTTTTATCAGTTAAGTTCAGTTTTCTTTGTTACTTAATCACAAGTGTTCCTGTAACTCTACTCTTGTTTATGCATATTTTTACCAAGCAAAACTGTTATAGAACTTTTAAAAATTGTTTGGATACTTTTTTTTTTTTTTTAAATCTTCTGGTTTACAAAGTTTGTACTGAGTGATAATGTTGTTAGATCCGAAACAGGATTATCGTGTTATATTATTTCGTTATATAATTATTTATATATACGTTGTGATTAATATTCTTTTGTCAAATTTACAAATGAAAGGAATCATAATTTTGGATCAAACAAAGAGTTTATGTACAAGCAAATATGATATGAATAAGACTTTTTGTTATACTTCTAACAATTAAGTAGACTAACTTCCAAAGGAGTCATATGTCAATCGAGCTACAACAATGTAACGACCCGCTAGGTTGTTATGGGGGCTTTGACCATTTTACCCTTGCTAATACCTTCCCGAGAAGAGAAATGAGCTTAATGAGAACTCAAAGAGATAGAAGTCTAAAAACTGAAACTTTATTTGTTTGTTGTTGCGCATTGTTTGAAACTTGTTGTATGTTCATTTGGGGGTGACTTGGTAAATTAGACCTCCATTGGGAATTCCGAGGCCACGGGTGAGTCCGTGGCATGTTTTTATGTATATGTGCATGTTTGGTTTGTGTCTGTAGGCCTTCAGAGGATTCTTGGGATTGATTTTAGGATGAATTCATACCTAATGATTGTTCAACTATTGAAAAAGGATAGAAGTAGTGGGGTTTTTTCCCTTAAATTATTGTTGTTGATTTAGATGATTCCTTACTCACTTAGCGTTACGATTTCTAGACTTTGAATGTTTCGAAGCTTTGCGAAAGGGGAAAGTTGTTGCAGAATAATTGCATTGTTCCAGTTCGGCTTTGAGGTAGGTTACGGTCTACTTGAGTTAGACTTTGAATAGTTGAATGTACATGTAATAGAATCGATGGGAGAAAGCATGTATAGGTCGTCGGACATGAAATCTGATTGGAAATTCCTAATGGTACTGATTGATTGATAATGTGGGCTGGTCGCCGTTACTTTATGTATTGAACCCGAGGTGAAATTGTTGTGATATGAGAAGGAAGGATTTAATATGTGCTCTTCTTGTGATTGAGATGATTCCGTATTCATTTTGATTGATGAGCTGATTTATTGAGTCTTGATTGATTTGTGGCATGGTGCCTTGTGTTCTTGACCTTGATATTGTTGACTGATCCTATTCCATATTTACTGATGAACTGGAAATAAGTTGAGAAACACACACACACACACACACACACACACACACACACACACACACACATATATATATATATATATATATATATGTGTGTGTGTGTGTGTGTGTGTGTGTGTGTGTGTGTGTGTAAAAGGCACATTTGACAGGAGGGGAGGATGTGGCCTAGTTATGAATTCGTGATCCAAGGTCAGTTCCGGAGTGAGTGGTACATGGACACCATGGGTCCCTTGTAGGTCATGACTATTTGGGAAAATATTACCATTTAGCATGTGTGTACTTATGGAATACAGGCATGAACAGCGGAAGCAAATAGTCAGGATCAAACTTGCATGTAATATATACAATACAAAATCAAGATATTAATCAAACATAAAATTGATACTTATCTCTTGAAGCGTGACTGCGACCAAGAATCGAATCTTCAACCACGAACACACACCATCCACGAGATCATCATCCTTCAGTTCCACAATCTTCTGCTCTATAACCTAAATAATACCAGAATTTGTGAAATTCGTGTGGGCGAATTTCTATGGAAAAAGTGTAGAAACTTGTAAAAACCCTTTCTCTCCTTATGGAATAAGACCCCTATTTTATACTATAGGTTTTAGGGTTTTTACCCTTTTCCAAAACCTGTTGGGTCTTTATTTTCCACCAAGAAATAATATTTCATTTAATTCTTTATTATTCGGGCACAACAGGGACCATAGAATTTAATTAACGTGGCTTCCTATTAAGGAATTAATTCGAAATATCTGAATTAATCCTACCATAATAAATTACGAATTATTCCACTAAAAAATCGTAACTGCACTCCTCAGTTCAATTTCGAAATCTTTCATTAAATCTTATTTCACTCCCCATGTTAAGATTACAGATATCAATCAATTAAATTAAATTACTAACAATTTAATTCATTGGCTAATTGAATCCTTCGTATTTCCACTTAACTTATATCATGTGACAGATAAAAAAATTCACCTGTAGGGTTTTCACATGAGACTTATAAGCATTCATAAAGGGGTATCATCAATCTCAAAGTCGAGACATGGATTCTATCAACTAATTATTATTTCACAAATGTATTTTGCCATTATCCAATTTACCAGGAATACATAGACCCGCAATTGAGTCGTACCTTTTAATAAATCAAAATAATGAACAAATCACATTGGTCATAATAATTATATCAAGATTAAGAGTATAAGTACATTTAATGAACTAGATAATTTGTTTTATATATTTAGTATAAAAACACTTATTTCTACTTGGTCCGTTCAATACATACAGAATGTACTAGCACAAGAAGAAGGAACTATACCGTTCCCATAATGAAGATACATTATATTAATCTTGTGTTACAATCATACCGATGGCTTTGTCCAAATTCCATCTTAGATTGTGAACATAAACTTTATACTTATAAGAACCGATGATTTAATCTTCCGTGTATAAGCTAAACTCTATACACTAAATCATCTACTATATAAGTAAAGACACGCATACTAGTACATGATCTATTTAACTCTTTATTAAAAATTGAATAAATAATTGTTCTATAATAAATACTATATCCATATACATGGTTAATAGTACATATCCCAACAACGGTTGAGATAATTTCATTATTTTATTGCATTGCATCAGACTCATGTTATTTATATTGTTGGCTGCTGACTAAACTTATATCAACTCGGTGATTGATTGATAGCTGAATTTATCTTATTCCTGTGTTGGCTGATTTATGTTGATGACATTATCTGGTTATGTGTTGTTGTACCTATCTGCCTATCTTATTAATTTTATGAACGTATGCATGATACTAATCTTAGTCGACCTATGATATCTATCGTTACATGGCATTTGTACTGATACTACTTTGCTGCACTTTTATTTTACTGCAGTTTGTGTGCCAGAAACATCTTCTAGACCTCATATCTAACTTGAGGCCATTACCCGTTCAGATCAGAGGGTGAGCTCCTATCCATGCCATGCCACCTGAACACATCTCTTTGTTGATGTCTATTTTCATTCTAGACATTATTTACATTTATAGACAGTTGTTCATTCTTTAGACAATCATGTTTTAGAGTCCTTGTATGATGACTTCGGATTTTGGGGTTGTAATAGTTAGATTTCTACACTTTTATTTATTTATGGCATGACTAGACAAGTTTATAATTTAATTCTGTTTATTGATTTATAAATTGTTAAATGATTGATAATCGTGTAAGGGGATGATTCGCCCACTAGGAGATTTAGTGTGGGTGCCACTCACGACTACTTGGGTCGTGACAAACAACTTCTTGATCTGTGGGCAACTATGAAGGGAAGAACGCTGCAATTTCTTAAATACAAGATTAATCTTTTATACATGAAGTATTGACAATTATAGTCGACGTTGCTCACATTCACATGTAGACTATATGTTGTTCAAGCATAAAAAAAGCCAGATAATTATGAAGTTGAATATTTGGTATGACAATTGTATTTATGTAACTAAATTTAGTTGTTAAATGATATCTAATCAACTTATGGTCGAATAGCTCACCATTCATGAATTTGAGCTTGTAATTCCCCCCTTTAAATTTAATGTAACTCATTGCAAGCACATTTTAATATATTTATATCGTCTAAAAGTTTGCACTGATTAGCATAAGATACGCTTGCAACGCACTTGTCCAGAAACTAGTGTCATGAAATATCATGCAAACAATTAATTGGGATTAGTTAAAAGAGTAGTAGACCAGTACCTTTTGCTATCAACTTTGCTCTTGGTTTCTTCCTTTCCATAAACATCTAAAATGATTCTCCCAAGTCATACAGAGAATTTTCAGTTCAGTTATTCTCACTTCTATACAATGAAGTATACTGTTGCGGTATATTTACTGACCTTTTCTTTGCTACCCTATGCTCTCTGCTCAAGGGCCAATGAAACAGATAGAATGTCGCTGCTCGAAATCAAGAGTATGATCATTGATGATCCCTTGAGGATCATGGATTCCTGGAATGAAACCATCCATTTCTGTAACTGGCTTGGTGTCTCGTGTGGTCGTCGTCACCGAAGAGTCACAATTTTAGATCTTAATTCTATGAAATTGAGAGGTTCTTTGTCACCAAGCATTGGCAATTTGAGCTTTCTTCATGTCATTAAGCTCCAAAACAACAACTTTTCTGGTGAAATCCCATCAGAACTTGGCTTCTTACATAGGTTACAGATTTTACGCCTTGACAATAACTCATTTACCGGTCATATTCCATCAAACATTTCTGGTTGCATCAACCTTTTTTCTGTTGCTCTTTCATATAATACGATGGTAGGCGAAATTCCAGCAGAATTAGGCACATTGTTGAAACTCCAAGAACTTTTTCTTGTGTCTAACTACTTTACAGGAGGTATTCCGACTTCTCTTGGTAATCTTTCTTTACTTGATACTTTTTTGGCAAGCAAGAATAAATTGGTCGGAAAAATACCTGATGAATTATGCCAATTGCCAAACTTAAAGTACTTTGTAGTGAATGAGAACAATTTGAGTGGAACCCTGCCTCCTTGTCTTTTCAATCAATCTTCTATGGTGGCCATTGATGTTGGAACAAATCATATAGAAGGGAATTTGCCTCCATTTCTTGGTATTACTCTTCCTAATTTGCAGTTCCTTAGCATTCATAGAAACAGTGTAACTGGAAATATTCCAGTAACGCTATCAAATGCCACAAATCTTCAGTTTCTTATTGCTGGTAGAAAAGGACTCACAGGAAAAGTACCGCCCCTTGGAAATTTGTTGAACATGCGGAGATTTTTAGTTGCTTTCAATCATCTAGGGAAGGGGGAGAATGATGACCTTAGCTTTATCACCACATTGGTGAATGCCACCAGCTTGGAGCTTTTGGAGCTCAATACAAATAATTTTGGTGGAGCCTTACCTGCATCTGTTAGTAATCTTTCGTCTGAGCTTATAGAGTTTTCGCTAACTAACAATCATATTTCTGGAGAAATCCCAAGAGGGATATCCAATCTCAAGAAGCTAGCGGCTTTCTTTGTGGCATACAACAGATTTCATGGTGAAATTCCTTCTGAAATCGGGGATATGACATATTTGCAGGAGTTGGCTTTACTTGGAAATCAGTTCTCTGGCCAAATTCCAATCTCATTTGGAAATTTAGCTTCTCTAACCAGACTCAGTTTGAGAGAAAATAATCTCCAGGGGAGAATTCCTTCCAGTTTAGGCAAATGCCACAATTTGGAACTGTTGGATCTTGGTTCAAATAACCTTAGTGGTGTCATACCGTCAGAAATTCTTGAACTCTCATCCTTGTCAGAGGGCGTGGACCTTTCTCAGAACAGGTTAACTGGTTTCCTTCCGATGGAAATTGGGAAGTTGATAAATCTAGGCTACTTAAACCTGTCTGATAACAGGTTGCAGGGACAAATTCCTACCACTCTAGGTACTTGTGTTAAACTTGAAGCACTAGACTTAAACAGCAACAACTTTATGGGTAGTATTCCTTCAACCATAAGTAATTTGCGAGGCCTGGAAATTTTAGACCTTTCTCACAACAATCTGTCAGGTGGAATCCCAGGATTCTTGAAGGACTTCAAGTTTCTGCAGATTTTAAATCTGTCTAGGAATAATTTGGAAGGTGCAGTCCCCACAAGAGGCATCTTTAGTAATGCTACTGCTGCACCCATCTTTGAAAATAAAAAGCTCTGTGGGGGTACACTAGAGTTGGACCTTCCGGCTTGCAATGCAGAAGTAAAAAAAGAAAGAAAATCAGATTTTCCGTTGAAAATAGTAATTCCTGTAGTTTGTGGGCTTATAGGGTTGACATTCATAGTTTGTTTTCTTTGCCTAAGACGGTTAAGTGGATCGAGAAAAGCACCACTTACAGATATACCTGAAAACTCGACCTTAAGAGTATCTTATCAGTGTCTCCTTAGGGGAACTGATAGATTCTCTGCATCAAATTTGCTTGGCATGGGTGCTTTTGGGTCAGTATATAAAGGAATTTCTGAAGACGATGGTACAGTTTTTGTTGTTAAGGTACTGGACCTTTCACACCCTGCAGCTTCCCGGAGTCTTTTAGCTGAATGTGAGGTTCTAAAGAACATCAGACATCGTAATCTTGTAAAGGTGCTAAGTGCATGTTCAAGTATCGATCATGAAGGTAATGAATTCAAAGCCATAGTTTATGAGTACATGGATAAGGGGAGCCTGCATGACTGGTTGCATTTCACTCCTCGGGAGAACACTGAATCACTGGAGCACAAGAAGCTTGGGTTTCTTCAAAGATTAAACATTGCCATTGATGTCGCCTGTGCTCTGGACTATCTGCATAATGATTTCCAACCTCCAATAATTCACCGTGATCTGAAGCCAAGCAATATTTTCCTTGACGAGAGCATGACTGGACATGTTGGTGATTTTGGTTTGGCAAGATTTGTTCCACCAGCAATTCCAAACTCATCGGCAAATTCAAAAAGCTCTACAGGAGTAGGGGGAACTATTGGTTATACACCTCCAGGTAATACAGCCTTGACAATTCCATGTTTTTCCTTTCCTCTACTCTCACCCTCATTTATTACACTAACTTACTTAACTTTAGGCACAAGTGTCGAAACAGGAGATCTTCTCGAACCTAGTATGCAGTACAAGCATGGACATTCAAGTTTAATTGGTTTTGTTGTTTAGCTGCAGATGCATCCAAGTTCTTGACTTAGCTTTTACTTCCCAAATTTTCTTAAGTAAAATGTTGTCCAAAAATCGTATGACTGAAGAACATATAGGAACCAAAAGAGTTTAATAATAGTCATCATGTACCTGACCTTTGTCTTCAGGACTGGCTAATTTTTTAACTCTGCCAACCCTTCTCTGCATTAGCTGTAAATCAAGTTTTTTGCTGTATATATTTGTATTCTTCTATCTATCTCTAATTCTGTAATACTTTTTGTTGACATGTAAATAAATCACAGAATTGGGCATGGGAAGTGGCCCCTCTATCTATGGAGATGTATACAGCTTTGGCATACTGCTCTTGGAAATGTTTATTGGGAGGAGACCAACTGATGAAATATTCAACGACAGTTTAAACCTTCATAACTATGCCAAGGCTGCTTTACCAGACAGAGTGATACATATTACAGATCCCATTCTTATCCGGGAAAGAGATGAACTTGGGACCAAATACAAGCTCAATAACAACAGAAGCAGTACCGGTGACAAATTTCTGCCATTCTTAGTTTCGGTGATTCAAATTGGAGTTTCCTGCTCAGTAGAATCTCCAAACGAAAGAAAACGGATCAGTGATGTCGTTCGAGAACTCAATTCATTGAGGAAGTTATTCTTGGAGCAAGCATAACGGAAAGATAAGGTTATAAGCTCCCACCTGCATTGCCAGGTATAGTGTTAGTCCTCCTCATGTTTAGTGACATGAGGTAATCTGCACAGCGAATCAAATTCATGAGTTTTAGGTTTCATTCTGCTCTTTTAATTTGTAGTTATAAAGCAGGACATTCCTAATGAAAGATGCAAAATATATAACTAGAGATAGCTCTTTGTACGTTTCGTAGTTGAAATGCCTTACTGATTATCTTGAGATATCTATAGATGCTAGACTAATAGATCATTGAATAGCCATGAAATTCTGAATAACACAATTGATCTCAAGCTGCCACCTGCCAGTCCAAACATCATATTTGATGTTCTTGAGAGCTAGCACTACTAAAAATTCCTGATTTACCTATGGAATTTACCGAGGGACATCCATCGATAACCAGGATTTATCGATAACAACATCTTCAACATCCTACAAAATAAATACATATATTTTTATCCAAATTTCTCTTCAAGCCTAAATCCATAATTCGACAACACTAACAACCGAATTTATCACACTATTCTCTCCGTTCTAATCCGTTAAAACTCTGAATAAACTTGTTAACAATGAAAAGGAACCTTAATATTATCTCAAGTGTACAGTCACCACGTACACCCTCTTCTTCTTAGTTGAATTTTAGCTCAAATTAAAGGCAACGCGACGTACGACACTTTTCTCTTCATGGGCTTCGGAATTCGGGGCTCAGATTTTGGTCAAATTGATTTTTCTCTCTAGGCTCTCCTATCTCTTTTTTTCCAGAATTTTTTGGTGTTTTGGTATGAAAAATGAGGAGATAAAGCTGATATTTCACTTAAAAAGGTCTGGGTAATGGGCCTGACCCGGTTGGGCTCGGGTTGGGCCTGACCCACTGACCTTTCTGCCTTAAAACGTCCATATATCCTTATCCCGATGTCTCCTGTGAACCCACGACCTATGGTTGGAAATATATTTCAATTATGTACAACTTTCATTCTGGGAGTTTTCCCAAATTCCAAACCTATAATACCGTTTTGGCCCCTCACAGTCAGATCAGCCGTAAACGTTTTCTTAAATTGTCCTTTTGGAGGGCTTACACTCATTTTCAGTTTATGGGTTCTTCTTAGGACTTGCTCAACTTCACACGTACTACCCATATATCTCTTCATATGTCCTTTATAAAATCCCGACATGTGGGCCCCACCTTAACTTATGGTTACGAGGGCTATTATCAGGTAACTTGTTAACTGATTTATTCCATACGATCTCCAAATGTCACATGTATACTCTTATACGCAGATAATACAATCTTCTTCCCTAATTCTTGTATAACTCTGCTCTCCCTTGAGCTCGTACTAAGCCGCCAACAGTCTTGGTAACGCAAACTTTTCGGGGTGTAACATTCTTCCCCTCTTTAAAAACATTCGTCCTCGAATGTTGCCACTTACAACCCACGATGCCATCTTTGCATTTACTCCTTCGGTGCCACCTCGAGCTATCTTTTTTTTTGTGCTACCCTTTAGTCAGGCTCTCTGATCCTTACACCCTTGCCGCTATTTCTTTTACCCTTACCTTCCAAATGTTTACACTAGTCTCGTACTCTGCCCATGATCCCGTTCCTGGGTACATTCCCTTATCGGATCATCCTTCCTTTAATACTATCGTAATGGATGCATTATTGCATCTACAACCTGGTCACTTAGTTGTTCAGCTCTTGCTGTGTTGTAGTCTCCCTTTACTGGGTGATCACACCATAATAAGTATCGTAGTTATTTCAATATCTTGTCAACCCTTGCCCCCTTCATTGGAATACCATTCAATTTATTTTATTCCTCACGAATTAATTTCAGTTCGATCCTAAGAGATACCCTTCCATCACTTTATTCCTTCGCTGATTGACCCTTAGATCTTATTGACGTGCTTCCACAAAATTCTCCACTTCGAACCGCATCTGCTCTTCATATATGAATGCGTTTAGGACCTTCGTACTCTATTCACATGATTCTTCTTTATGAGTCTTACCTTACGGTTCCTTTAAAACAATCCACACTTCGATCTTCAATCCTTACTTTCAATTTTAAACCCAATACGTTTCTTTCATCGATTCCCCTAATGTCCGTACTGAAATGGATAACGATAACAACTATATAATAACATCTTAGGATTTGTCGTTCCAATCTCTACACTTATACTTTCCTTACTCGCTTCCCCCCTTTTTGGGTCTTACTTATGTCATTCGCCAATCCATTGCCTCACTTCCAATCTTGAATTCATGTATCCCTTTCCTCAATTCCCTTTTCATACCATATCATATTCATGCTATTTCCCATAATTTATAGTAGCAGTAATTCACGTGCGAAGTCTTAACATACTCATCTTGCAGTAGCGTAATTCAGTAGTACAGCCAATGTAGCAATCCAAACAAAGGATTTATTTTCCTTAGCTCAGTCGTTAATTATGGGTCAATGTTTACCTCTGCTCCACTTAGCAACTCTGTCCTATGGGGATACTTAGAATACTAGTATGTTGAACCGTCTGTGCCCTCCATGTAGTGTCACTTATCCCATTCTTCAATAGTCAGCATTCGCTGGCAGCGTCATCTTCCCCTTTTATTTTCCATCTCAAGTTATCCCTCTCTTCCCC
Source organism: Lycium barbarum (assembly GCF_019175385.1). NCBI lineage: Eukaryota > Viridiplantae > Streptophyta > Magnoliopsida > Solanales > Solanaceae > Lycium > Lycium barbarum. The sequence continues at coordinate 131,858,907 of NC_083337.1, read as the reverse complement.
GTAATCGACTCACAGTAACCGTAATCGCATTTCCCTTAGCCGCCATCTGTCTTATCAGGGATTTAAGTCCCATGCGCAACTAATACCCCTTGTACATAAGACTCTTTTATTCTTGTATCGTACTCAGCATTGGTGTCAAAGACACTCATAATCATATTTTTACTTGCTATTGGCGATAGCCTCACTTTATCGCCTTATCGTCATGTGGTGAACTCGCAACTCATAACCACATTCTTCTTTCCGGCTTGTTCCTTTATGTACTTTACTTCTTCTGTCTTAGTATAGGGTATCCGGAGGAGACACATCTTTCTTCTCATAATACAACTACTTCTTAAGCTTGTGTACTTCGCATGTTCCCTTTTCTTTCTATACCCATACTCACTCTATTTTATAATTACTCTGTTATTCCTCCCACAATGGACCCTATTCTTAACTCCGTATCGCTTTGTCCTTCACAATATATTACCCTATACGATCCGTTCTTCGTTTCCCATACTTATCCTACTCGTTTCCTCTCATCCTTAGTATGCTGATCCCTTTCCTAATAGTCATTCTATTTAGTCATTCATCTCTCCGTAGTTTTAATATTTTTACATCCAGCCGAAATGTCATTCGTGCCCTCGGTTCTCTGCCACTACTTTGCTATGTCGCCTTTCCCTGATTTCTTTTTCGAGTTGACTCCCTCTCCCCTTATGCTTGCTATCGGTCCTGCCATTACGAAACCTCCATGCTGAACTTTCCCTTATCCCCTTATTAAGGAGGTTCTTATACATCAATAGCTTTCGTGTATCCATCGTCTTCGGCAATTACCTACCGTCCTCCATGACCTTCTTAGGGCTAGGGTTCCATCGTCGTATGGTCTGCTTTATTTATCCTTTTTGCTAGTTACACTCTTGTGTTCAATTGGAGTAATCATAAGGGTATCCAATTCCGATGCTTCCCTTCTCGTCTCTCCACACCTCTGTCTTTTATGACTAGCGGTTTTTCAGGCACACAAGTTAATGGGGACACCGAGATTCACCACGTCCTTTATGAAGTCTTTGATTACACCTTACTCCTTGTTTTTCTGTTGTCGACCTTGCTTATAACATATCTAGAATTCTTCTCATCCTGAGTTCTTCTTTCATTTACGCCTATATCGTCATTCTTATCAATATTCCCATATCCTTTCACCCACTATTAGTCCTTTTGCCCATTTAGCTCACTTACTCGTAATTCTTCTTAACTACGCGTTTGTTTTGCAGCTGTGCATCCATGTTTTTCGAGCGTCCCGCTACTTTTGCTCTTAGCACATAATCCTTACAGTTTACACTCTCTCTATCCTTGCTCATCGAACCTTTAACTATATTTATGATGCTATGACCGAGGGATCTTCCATGCACGTTCCTTACATTTCATTCCATTTCCTCTATGATCAAATCTCTCAGACCTCAGATGAATTCTCATTCCATACCATTAATTTCCCAATCAACAGTGTCGACCCATCATCCTTGTTCTTTCCTCGATGCGTAATCGGGTTCCTACCACTAACTCGTTAAAGTATCCTTCTTACTCCTATGGTTAAAGATTTCCAATTATTTTACTCCCAAATGTTCTCCTCTTCCTTCGACTAACCCGTTAGTATACCTTTCCTACTTTCATCCTTAACCCTCCTTGGGTTTCTTCCTCCTCGAGCACTTTTCTTCGCTTGTTATTTGTGGCATCGGCTCTGAAGTTCGTGAAATATTACTTTAAACGCGCAAATCCGTTCTATTCTTAAGTTATCCTTGTGGAAAGCTCCTCCATGTCCGAGGCAACCGTGTTAATTTTACCGCACACTTATCCCTTTATATACCTCTCACAGGCTGGAAATCTCTTAACATCGTCGCAAGGCCTAAGCATTCTTTCTATTACTTCACGTTCCTTGTCGTGGTCACTATTCTTTTAGCCCCACTTATTTAAATCGGTTCTTGAACCCCACACGTTCCTCTCTTGTTTCATTTTACCACACTCTATCCCTTTCATATGCCTACCTTCGAATTTTTACCCTAATAGCCTCGTGCCTTGCCTGTATTTTCTCTCGGGGGATTCACTCACTCATGTTTCTTACCTTTCACCTTTTTCCGACATTTTGATCTCCTTACCTTCCATCTACTCACTTTCTTTCTTTTCCAAATATCGTTGTATTAGAACTTTCCAATCTTAACCTGTAGTGAAAATAGCATCAGCTTACCTTGTAACACTTGTACCGTTTATTTTTGTTGTCACTTGAACTTCGGTACCCTTACTCGATTAATGCCTTCCATACTGTAACACCGGTTGCTGGGATACACATGCCCATCGATACAGTCATAAATAGGATACCATATGCAAACATATATATATATATATATATTTACTACCATCTTGCTTACAAAATATTTCCAAACGCTATTCAAACTCATCCTAATTCCAGAGCTGGGGTGCACTTTCTTTCTCTTCACCGGTCTAGTCTGTCTCGTCCTACGCGACCTCTTACGGTTTCCAACCATTCCGTATACTCTAATTTCCCTTAGGATACTCTAGCTTCTCATTTTCCTCTTATGTCTAAATCTATAGGACTTTTAGTACACTTCCCAGGGGGGTCACCCATCCTAATATTTCTCTCACCTTAGCACGCTTAACGTTGAAATTTTGATGAAATCCGGTGCATTAATGCTGATATAATCGCATCCACCTCACCGTATGACCTTCATTACATGATCTGGAGCAAGTTGGAGTCTTAACAGATTCCAGAACATTCTTGTAACACATCTCTCTCATTTAACAATTACTATTTTAGCCTTTTCAATCCCCAATGTTCACCTTTCACCTGTGTGTATGGCTACCTTTCACCCTGGATTTCCAGATTCCTGATGGTAGGGAACACACCTTCGTCGCCATTACTTATAGATACTCGGGTACCAGCCTGTTTTGATTTTCACTCACCATTCTTATATAATAATCTACAATAAAACTCATTTGTCGACTTTCCCTGAATCCCCCAACAGACCTTGCTCCAACTAAACCTCGAATGTAACCCATTTTAATCCTTCGGACTGCTAATCGTCTTTTTCGCAATTATTTTTCATGCTGTGCCAAGTCCATAACCCCTCTAAAACAACGCATCCCACTTCTTATCTATTTACGATATTTCCTTTCCACGCTTCTTCCTGTTAGGTGTACCAAACTAAATAGCCTGATTTTGAAAAATTCTGGCAGTCTCCTTCACAATTTTTACTATCCAAAACCTGCATGCAGCAATTACCAGCAATGCCTCACAGGGCATATATATATACGACATATCCCAGCCACCCAGGGCTCCCAATTTCAGGTAAAAGAACAAAAATATCAAAACTTACCTCTGTGACTTCCCATATCATCACTCACCTTCTCCCGTCGATACTGTGCTTCTGCTGAGATCAAAGGTTAGTATAAGGAATCTCATTTCCTATGACTTGGATCTATCGCACGATCTAAGACAGAAAAAAGGTCAACAATTTCTAGATGCCCTGCAACCTCCTGTTTATAAGTGTGGCCGGCTTCACACCCATAAAAAGGACTCTACTGGACACGAATTTGCAGACAACCCCTAGGACGAACTGCTCTGATACCACTTTGTCACACCCTATCTTGATAGGGCATGATGGGCACCCGACCCCATACTCAGAGCCGAGCGAACCCCTTTAGCTCTCGTTATGTTCATAACCTCACTGGACTCTTAAGTTACGAAATGAAATGCATAATAAAAACTTGTCAAAAACCATTCTTTTTGTCATTCTCTAATCAAGTAAAATCTTTAATCATATGGAATTTGTAACATAATGCATAATGATACGTCGGCTTGCAGAGCCACTTACAAAACTGACATCCTATACCCGTGACTCTGTCTGCAAAGTCTCTAACATCAATCAAGATACCAAAACATGAATACTCTGACTCGGCAACACTCCAGAAGGAAATGGAGCTCGCCAATCCAGCTGGTACATCTCCTAGCAATGTCCTCTACTCATCTGTATGCACCTGCGTGGCATGAAACGCAGCCCCCGAAGAAAGGGGGTCAGTACGGAATATGTACTGAGCATGGGAAAGGGCCCTGCCGTACCCCTGAATATATATATATATATATATATATATATATATATATATATATATATATATATATATATATATACAATGGAAAAGTCTATACCAGAATGTGGGCTCCAGAAACAAAAAGAGCACTCCAAAGCAGCAGAATAGATATACTAAACTGGCGGGTCACCAGAACGAACGTTTGTACCTGCGAGCATGAAACGCAGCCCCCGAAGAATGGGGGTCAGTACGAAATATGTACTGAGTATATAAAGCATGAAATACAGTAATCCAAGTCATAACTGAAATAAGAAGTATGGAAAATGAATACAGAATTAGTATATCAAGCCTATTCTGAAAACATAAATAATGCATATAAAAGAAAAATCATGTATATGGCTCAGGAACGTGGTCGCCACTTCGACGCTGGCGCCACAACACATCATACTCCGGAAGGTTTCAAATCTCCGTACTACCCCGACACACATCATAACATCATAACACATCATACGCCATAACACATCATAACACCATATATAGGCGGTACCCGACCCTTTAATAAGTGGCTCGGCGAACCGTAACATATCATACTGCGGAATATAACATAGTGCGCACGACGACAAAACCGGCCCGGGACTCGGCGAACGATATAATAGTAGTATGCACGAACAGATTAGTGAGAGACTACATGCACATAAATGAATTTTAAGACTCAATAGACACGTATACTTACCGATACCTGAAGGCTCAGAAACAAATTTCGGGTCAATCCGATTTGGTATACGAAAGTTATGATCTTTTGAAGTACAAGACCTTCTAAAAGCGCTTCAGAAGCCATTTTTGGGAAATCAAGTAACAATCATATTAGGTACCTTTCGAATATCGTTATGGATAAAATCAAATAAAGCTTTTGGAACCATATGTACGTATCAAAGTATATCAAAGACTCAATGGAATAATCGAATGTGCTAGCATTTGAAAATCAAGACTTTAGTCATATCTATTATCTTTCGAACACCATTCGGAAACATATCAAATGGAACTTCGAACATCATAGATACGCATCAAACCATATGGAATAGCTTATGGAAGTCAAGAATATTAGCCATCCTAGTGGCTCTAAGAATAGGATTTTCTTGAAATCATACATATACGTCACCTGCTCGTTTCATAAGGGTCGTGCCAAAAGAAAGAAAGGTAGGCTTTACATACCTCGATCACTCCCTAAGCTAATCCCAACTCAAGTCTCGGGCTCCCCAAGATCTACAATAACGTTATTAAATACCATACGTTAGCTACAAGTACTTAGATATTCAATCCTAACTAGCACTTGTCTACAGAAATTTCGGCAGCATCTCCCCTGTAAATACAACAACCCCGAGAATTTAACTCGGCCAAATTTATCAACAACAATACCAACAATTATTTCAACAATACCAACAATCAATTTGAAACATATTCTAACATTAATAACCCGCACAACATTCAAAACAATCCAACCCAACTCCTTTCCACACGAAACTATACAAATGCAACAAAAGCTACAACAACACATTTCCTTCTTTCAAATTCATAAACTTCAACCACAGTTCACACATTAGCAACTTCATTCTCACAATTACATAAAACCATATTAAAATCATATTAATTCCTACAACAACCCACAAACAATTTCAATGCAAACTTGAACAATTAAACTTTCATTTGCATCATAGAGTCCACAACACACAACTAACATACTAAGTAAAATTAATTCATCTCTTCTCCGCCATACAACACCCACACGGCCACAATGCTACACACACACCCACACGGCCACACACAACACACATTATTTCCATGATTTTCATTCATTTGTACATACTACAACATACATAAACCTTCCATAACATATAAAAGAAGATCAATTCTTACCATTTTCCTTAATTTCCAACTTGACTTAAAATTTTGGTCTTGCAACAAAGAGTAGTTTTCTTGCTCCAACAATTATACCACGTTAAAGAGGACCTTTGAATTAGTAGGAATACTAGAAGAAATAATTTTTTTTGGATCAAAATTGAAGGCTTCAATTTTTTTTCCTTTTCTTTTCTCTTGGCCGAATGGCCTTTGCTTTTGCTCTAGAGATTTTTCTTTCTTGAATCTTCTTGAATAAAGATGACAAATGATAGTGGTCATCCCTTTTTATTTACTTGGATTAAATTCCCAAGTGGGCCTTGGCCCATCCCTTGGTTGGCCACACTTGAGCTTCTTTCTTTTCTTTTTTTGTTTTGTTTTTCAAGCCCATTTATTTCAAGACCAATCTCCCCCCCCCCCCCCCCCCCCCCTTTTTTTTTTTGTTGCATGAAAAATTATTTTCCAATTTCCAAATTTTCCCCTAGCCTTTCTTAATATTTCCACATCAAAATTTTCGTAAACAACTTATATATTAAACAGGATAAAAAATTATAGCCTTGTCCTTGACTTGTCGCAATTATTTTGAAATATCCGAATGTGCAAAATACGGGGTATAACATCCTCCCCCCCTTTAAAACATTCGTCCTCGAATGTTGAATTAGTTTTATAGGACCTTTCAAACATTTCGGGGAAATTTCTTTTTATAGTCATCACATATAATTCATTCACCAATCAATATAACCAATTAAGGAATTTACATTACCTGTAGGCATAGGAAACAAGTGAGGATACTTCTTTTTCATCTCTCCTTCAGCTTCCCAAGTCATCTCCTCCCTGTTACTGTTGCTCTACAGTACCTTGACGGAAGCCACATCTTTATTACGCAGTCTCCTCACCTGACGATCCAGGATGGCTATCGGCTGCTTTTCGTAGGACAGCTCCTCTGTCACCTGGATATCGTCCATGGGAAATATTCTGGAAGGGTCACCGATACATTTGCGGAGCATTGATACATGAAATACCGGATGTACTGCTTCCAAATCGGAGGGTAAGTCTAACTCGTAGGCGACCTTGTCTATCTTTCGAACAATCTGATAAGGCCCAATATATCTCGGACTGAGATTTCCTTTTCTACCGAATCTCATTACACCTTTCATAGGCGACACTTTCAAAAACACCAGTCACTAATCTGGAACTCCAAGTGTCGACGTCGAATGTCTGCATAAGATTTCTGTCGACTCTGGGCTGCTAATAACCGTTCCCGAATGAGTTTCACCTTATCAACTGCTTGCTGCATCATATCTGGACCAATTAACTTGGTTTCACTCACATCAAACCAACCAATCGGTGACCTGCATTTTCTACCATATAGGGTTTCATACGGTGCCATCTGGATGCTGGAATGATAGCTATTATTATAAACAAATTTGATAAGTGGCAAATGATCATCCCAGCTACCTCTGAAATCAATAACACAGGCCCGTAGCATATCTTCCAGCGTCTGAATAGTACGCTCGGCCTGTCCGTCAGACTGAGGATGGAATGTGGTGCTAAGACTCACTTGAGTCCCCAATCCTTCCTGAAATGACCTCCAGAAATTAGCTGTAAACTGAGCACCTCTGTCGGATATAATAGATATGGGAACTCCATGGAGTCTTACTATCTCTTTAATATATAACCGGGCATAATCCTCAGCCGAATAGGTGGTCCTGACTGGGAGGAAATGGGCTGATTTTGTCAGCCTATCAACAATAACCCATATGGAATCATACTTCCGAGAAGTGCGTGGTAAACCTGTAATGAAATCTATATTAATTATTTCCCATTTCCAAGCTGGAATTTCCATTTCCTGTAACAACCCTCCAGGTTTCTGATGCTCGATCTTAACTTGTTGGCAATTTGGGCACTGAGCAATGAACTCTACGATGTCTCTTTTCATACCATCACACCAATATAAACATCTGAGATCATGGTACATTTTTGTTGATCCCGGGTGAACAGAATACCGAGCATAATGTGCCTCTCCCATAATCTGTCGCCGCAGCCCTGCAACGTCAGGTACACATAACCTGCCTCTATATAATAATACTCCGTCGGGTGTAATCTCGAACTGAGCCTTCTCCTTATCAAGGGCTGCATCTCTGTACTGTACCAGAATAGGATCCTCGTATTGGCGTCGTTTTACTTCTTCCATAATACACGATTCAGTAACTTCTCGGACAGAAACCCCAATATTTCCAGAATCGGCCAAACGGACTCCAAGACTGGCTAGCTGATGAATTTCACGAACTAATTCTTTCCTTTCCGGTTGCACGTCGGTCAAGATGCCCATAGACTTGCGGCTAAGTGCATTTGCTACAACATTGGCTTTTCCAGGATGATACAAAATGTCAACGTCATAATCTTTCAACAACTCGAGCCACCTTCTTTGCCGCAAATTCAGATCCTTTTGCTTAAAGATGTACTGAAGGTTTTTGTGGTATGTATAAATATCAACATGAACCCCATATAAGTAGTGCCGCCATATCTTCAAAGCATGAATTACCGCCGCTAATTTCAGGTCATGAGTAGGATAATTTCTTTGGTGCGGTCTGAGCTGTCGGGAGGCATAGGCTGTAACTCGACCATGCTGCATTAATACGCAACCTATCCCAACACCGGAAGCATCACAATAAATAACATACTCGTCTGGCCCCTCAGGAAGAGTTAGAACTGGAGCTGTAATCAATTTTTCTTTCAGCAAATGGAAGCTGCGTTCACAAGCATCGGTCCACTGGAACTTTGCTGCCTTCTGAGTTAGCTTCGTTAACGGTGCTGCAATCGAAGCAAAATTCTCCACAAACCTCCGGTAATACCCTGCTAATCCCAGAAAACTGCGTACCTCAGTCGGCGTCGTAGGCCTAGGTCAATTCTTTACGGCCTCGATCTTCTGTGCATCAACTCGAATACCATCAGCTCCGACAATATGTCCCAAAAATGCCACTGAAGTCAACCAGAATTCACATTTGGAGAACTTAGCGTATAACTTCTGTTGCCGAAGTGTGCCGAGTACTATCCTCAGATGATCTGAATGCTCTTCTGCTGATCGTGAATAAACCAGAATATCATCAATAAACACAATCATGAACATGTCTAGAAACGGCCTGAATACCTGATTCATCAAATCCATAAACACTTTGGGGGGCGTTGGTCAGCCCAAAAGACATTACTCTGAACTCATAGTGCCCATATCGGGTCCTAAACGCAGTCTTTGGAATATCTGCCTCTCTTACCCGTACCTGATGATAGCCCGAACGCAAATCTATCTTCGAGAAATATTTAGCACCCTGCAATTGGTCAAATAGATCATCAATTCGGGGGAGGGGATATTTATTCTTTATGGTCACCTTATTTAGCTTTCTGTAATCAATGCACATCCGTAGCGACCCATCTTTCTTCCTCATGAACAGTACCGGTGCTCCCCAAGGTGATGTACTGGGTCTGATGAAACCTTTTTCTAATAAATCCTTCAGCTGCTCCTTCAATTCTGCAGGTGCCATTCTGTAAGGAGGAATAGATATAGGATGAGTATCTGGCAGCACATCTATCGTGAAATCGATCTCCCGTTCAGGTGGAAGACCTGGAAGCTCGTCCGGAAATACATCTGGAAATTCATTGACTACTGGGACTGACTGGAGAGTAGGTTTTTCTGCTTTAATATCATGCACGCGAACCAGATGATAAATATAGCCTTTCTGAATCATCTTCCTGGCCTTGAGGTATGATATAAACTTACCCCTCGGCAATGCTGTATTTCCTGCCCATTCTATAACTGGTTCCCTTGGAAACTGGAAGTGGACTACCTTTCTCTGACAATCAACGTTGGTATAACAAGAGGCTAACCAATCCATGCCCATAATGACGTCGAATTCAGTCATATCCAGCTCTACCAAATTGGCCTTGGTGCAACGGCCACATATAATTACTGAACAATCTTTATATACCTGCCTTGCTATAATAAAATCCCCGACCGGTGTAGCTACCTCGAACGGTTCTATCGGTTCAGGTGTTATCCCAATTTTACTAGCGACAAGGGGAGAAATATATGATAAAGTAGAACCTGGGTCGATCAACGCATATACATCTCGGGAGAAGACCAATAATGTACCTGTAACTACATTTGGCGACGCCTCCTGATCCTGTCGGCTAGCCAAGGAATATATGCGGTTCGAGGGACCGCTAGAATTAGAAACTCCGCCACGACCTCTACCGCGGCCTGCTGGTGCTGGCATACCCCGCCCCATAGGGCGCATAGCTACAGAAGTGGAAGATGAACCAGCAACTGATCCCGTTGGCTGAGCTGCACCACCGGAACCACCTGCCAAAGGACAATCTTTCATAATATGGCCCTGGCGGCCACAAGAAAAACAGGCACCTGTAGCTCGATAACACTCTCCTGGGTGAGTCCTCCCACAATAAGAACACCGAGGCATGGGTGGCCTCGTCTGGTTGGAACCTCGGCTCACCTGCGAACCTGAAGCCCTGGAGCTCTGGCCCGCTCCCGAGTGCCCTGCACCATCGAATCGTCTGCATGTAGACTATGGATGTGTACTCCGGCCTAACTGAGGAGGATATCTGCTATACTGCTGTTGAGGCTGCCCGCCTCGAGACTCCCCAGAATAACCAGCTGATCTAGCCCTCTTGGGCTGCCTCCTGTCACGATCTCTATCGGGCTGGCGCCCTCTGTGCCGGTCCTCCATTCCCTGTGCGTACGCCTGGACTCGGGCAATATCCATCCCAGGCTGGGATGCCACTGCCATACAGCTATCGACCAAATAATGATCCAAACCCATCATGTACCGGTGCATCCTGTCGGCCATATCAGCTACAATGGTAGTTGCATATCTGGCCAAAGAGTCAAACTCTAGGCTGTACTCTCGGACACTCCTGTCCCTCTGTCTCAGCTATACAAATCTATCAACCCTCGCTCTTCGCATCTCTGGAGGCAAAAAGTGGCTGAGAAAGGCTGCTGTAAACTTGTCCCACACGGCTGGAGGAGCATCATCCCCTCTAGACAGCTCCCAGGACTCATACCAATTAACTGCTACGTCACGCAATCGATGTGAAGCCAGCTCGACAGACTCAATCTCGGAAGCTCTGACTAGTCTCAGCGTACACTGCATCTGTCGAATAAAATCCAGGGGATCCTCCTCGGGCTTTGACCCGTAAAACTCTGGGGGATTACAGGTCAAGAAATCACGAACCCTCAAACTGTCATGTCTGTCCACATCATCACCCCCTAGCCCGCGTCTGCGAGCCTGTCCTACTAATAATCTAGTCAGTAACTGTACGACATCTCTCATCGCCCTATCCTCTGCCCCGAGCTGGGGAGCTGGAGGATCGGGCGCTGGAACCTCCGGGGCTAATGGTGGAGCCGCCCCCTGATCCATGGTGGCAGCGGCTGCTGCCCTAGGCTCCTCTGATGGTGATGGCGTAGCAGAGCTCGCTGACTGGGGCGCAATCTCGGGCATAGTCCGGGCATGGGCCCGAGTGACTCTCTGAATATGACTGGTCTCTCCTGCTACTGCTTTGCCCTTCTGGGCAGCTGTCATCTTCTTCGGAGGCATCACTGTAAGCATAATAATATGTTAGGAAGGAAACATCCTAATAGTACAGCTCTATTGCACGATCTAACATCCAAAGAAAGGTATCACCCTAAATGTCCTGTAGCTTCCTGTTTATGGATGTGGTGCACAACACACCGATAAACAAGACTCTACTAGACACGGCCTGTAGACATTCCGAGGACGAACCGCTCTGATACCACTTTTGTCACGACCCAACCCCGGGGCCGTAACTAGTGCCCGAGTTGGACACCCATTCACACTTATTTAACAGAATCGACATACAAATGACTTACACAGATACAAAATCAGATATTGTCTTAAGCGGTTGCGTATAATCAGATGTGTCATAAGAAAGCCGGCCTGGCGGCCACAAAACATGTCGTCCCACAAATACATACACATACATATACATATCAGCCGTTAAGGCTATCACAGCAAACAGAACCGCTTAAGACACAGATCACACAAACATGACAGAACAAAAACTATCCACAACCCACATCTATGTCTACAGGCCTCTAAAACAGACAACAAAACCATATGACGGGGCAGGGCCCCGCCGTAGCCCTGAATATATATATATATATATATATATATATATATATATATATATATATACATACATACATACATACATATATAAAATGGAAAAGTCTATACCAGAATGTGGGCTCCAGAAACAAAAGGAGCACTCCAAAGCAGCAGAATAGGTATACTAAACTGGCGGGTCACCAGAACGAACGTCTGTACCTGCGGGCATGAAACACAGCCCCCGAAGAAAGGGGGTCAGTACGAAATATGTACTGAGTATATAAAGCATGAAATACAGTAATCCAAGTCATAACTGAAATAAGAAGTATGGAAATGAATACATAATCAGTATATCAAGCCTGTTCTGAAAACATAAATAATGCAAATAAAAAAAAAATCGTGCATATGGCTCAGGAACGTGGTCGCCACTCCGACGCTGGCGCCACAACACATCATACTCCGGAAGGTTTCAAATCTCCGTACAACCCCGACACACATCATAACATCATAACACATCATACGCCATAACACATCATAACACCATATATAGGCGGTACCCGACCCTTTAATAAGTGGCTCGGCGAACGGTAACATATCATACTGCCGAATATAACATAGTGCGCATGACGACAAAACCGGCCCGGGACTCGGCGAACAATATAATAGTAGTATGCATGAACAGAGTAGTGAGAGACTACATGCACATAAATGAATTTTAAGACTCGATAGACACGTATACTTACCGACACCTGAAGGCTCAGAAACAAATTTCGGGTCAATCCGATTTGGTATACGAAAGTTATGAGCTTTTGAAGTACAGGACCTTCTAAAAGCGCTTCAGAAGCCATTTTTGGGAAATCAAGTAACAATCATATTAGGCACCTTTCAAATATCGTTATGGATAAAATCAAATAAAGCTTTTGGAACCATATGTACGTATCAAAGTATATCAAAGACTCAATGGAATAATCGAATGTGCTAGCATTTGAAAATCAAGACTTTAGTCATATCTATTATCTTTCGAACACCATTCGGAAACATATCAAATGGAACTTCGAACATCATAGATACGCATCAAACCATATGGAATAGCTTATGGAAGTCAAGAATATTAGCCATCCTAGTGGCTCTAAGAATAGTATTTTCTTGAAATCATACATATACGTCAGCTGCTCGTTTCATAAGGGTCGTGCCAAAAGAAAGAAAGGTAGGCTTTACATACCTCGATCACTCCCTAAGCTAATCCCAACTCAAGTCTCGGGCTCCCCAAGATCTACAATAACGTTATTAAATACCATACGTTAGCTACAAGTACTTAGATATTCAATCCAAACTAGCACTTGTCTACAGAAATTTCGGCAGCATCTCCCCTGTAAATACAACAACCCCGAGAATTTAACTCGGCCAAATTTATCAACAACCATACCAACAATTATTTCAACAATTCCAACAATCAATTTGAAACATATTCTAACATTAATAACCCGCACAACATTCAAAACAATCCAACCCAACTCCTTTCCACACGAAACTATACAAATGCAACAAAAGCCACAACAACACATTTCCTTCTTTCAAATTCATAAACTTCAACCACAGTTCACACATTAGCAACTTCATTCTCACAATTACATAAAACCATATTAAAATCATATTAATTCCTACAACAACCCACAAACAATTTCAATGCAAACTTGAACAATTAAACTTTCATTTGCATCATAGAGTCCACAACACACAACTAACATACTAAGTAAAATTAATTCATCTCTTCTCCGCCATACAACACCCACACGGCCACAATGCTACACACACACCCACACGGCCACACACAACACACATTATTTCCATGATTTTCATTCATTTGTACATACTACAACATACATAAACCTTCCATAACATATAAAAGAAGATCAATTCTTACCATTTTCCTTAATTTCCAACTTGACTAGAATTTTGGTCTTGCAACAAAGAGTAGTTTTCTTGCTCCAACAATTATACCACGTTAAAGAGGACCTTTGAATTAGTAGGAATACTAGAAGAAATAATTTTTTTTGGATCAAAATTGAAGGCTTCAATTTTTTTTCCTTTTCTTTTCTCTTGGCCGAATGGCCTTTGCTTTTGCTCTAGAGATTTTTCTTTCTTGAATCTTCTTGAATAAAGATGACAAATGATAGTGGTCATCCCTTTTTATTTACTTGGATTAAATTCCCAAGTGGGCCTTGGCCCATCCCTTGGCTGGCCACACTTGAGCTTCTTTCTTTTCTTTTTTTGTTTTGTTTTTCAAGCCCATTTATTTCAAGACCAATCTCCCCCCCCCCCCCCCCCCCCCCTTTTTTTTTTGTTGCATGAAAAATTATTTTCCAATTTCCAAATTTGCCCCTAGCCTTTCTTAATATTTCCACATCAAAATTTTCGTAAACAACTTATATATTAAACAAGATAAAAAATTATAGCCTTGTCCTTAACTTGTCGCAATTATTTTGAAATATCCGAATGTGCAAAATACGGGGTATAACAACAGAGCCATAATCGGAACAAGAAACACAAAAAGTAAGTATACTATCCAGAATACCAAAATGCTTACTTTTAAAACACAAATCTTGCATGTCGATGGGATATGTCCTATCCGGCCCATTATGGGACTCGGTGGACAAAATATGGTTGTCACCCCGTCATTGGCGCCATAACACATCATACTCCAGAATAGGGAATAACTCCGTAACACATCATACTCCAGAACACATCAAACTCCAGAACACATCATACTCCAAAGTGTATATACATATAACGTATCCCGGCCCTCTTGTGAGGGACTCGGTGAACAATGCAGTAGAGTGCGCACGAGAACGTATCCTAGCCCGGGACTCAGTGAAAAATACATTGAGGCATGCACGAGCAGATTAGTGAGAAACCATATGCATACAAATCAATTTTAAGACTCGATAGGTAAGAACACTAATCGACACTTGAAGGATCATAAGCACGTTTCGAGTCAATCCGAGTTAGCATATGAAAGTTATGGACATTAATCATTACAGAAACCTTTATAAACGTTTCTAAACAATCCGAGACCGTCTATGAAAGTTAGAAACATTAATCCTTATAGAACTCTTTTAGGAACAGGAACTCTCTATGCTTTAATCGTTATTCCATCATACAATAACTCGGCCACATTAAGCATGCTTATGTCAAGAAGTGAATAAGAATCATAAACAAGCTCGGAATTTAGGAATAGAGTCACCCCAAGGTGCATATCATACCTTATTTAGCTCTAGGACATGCCAAAAGAAAGAAAAGGTAAGCCTTACATACCTGTTCCACCTCCTATTAGCTACGCTTATTTGTCCAAGCTTGCTAGTCTACATTCAAGAGGATTTACACAATCATTAGACTCATCGTTATACGCTTGTCTTAGTCCTTCAAATAAATTCATTTATAATCTGCCGAAATTTCGGCAGCATTTCCCCTGTTTATATGCCTAGCCCAAAATTACAATTCAGCAACCAACAACATCAACAAAAATACCAATAGTAATAACATCATTTCCAACACAACATATGCCATAAAGCAGCCCACACACCATTTTTCCCATTTTCTCAACCAACCAATTTGCGATACGACTAATTAATAACTTTATTTCCGTAAAGAAGCCGAAATTAATACCAATAACATCGATAACAACATCTTCAACATCCTACAAAATAAATACATATATTTTTATCCAAATTTCTCTTCAAGCCTAAATCCATAATTCGACAACACTAACAACCGAATTTATCACACTATTCTCTCCGTTCTAATCCGTTAAAACTCTGAATAAACTTGTTAACAATGAAAAGGAACCTTAATATTATCTCAAGTGTACAGTCACCACGTCCACCCTCTTCTTCTTAGTTGATTTTTAGCTCAAATTGAAGGCAACGCGACGTACGACACTTTTCTCTTCATGGGCTTCGGAATTCGGGGCTCAGATTTTGGTCAAAATTGATTTTTCTCTCTAGGCTCTCCTCTCTTTTTTTCCAGAATTTTTTGGTGTTTTGGTATGAAAAATGAGGAGATAAAGCTGATATTTCACTTAAAAAGGTGTGGGTAATGGGCCTGACCCGGTTGGGCTCGGGTTGGGCCTGGCCCACTGACCTTTCTGCCTTAAAACGTCCATATATCCTTATCCCGATGTCGTCTGTGAACCCACGACCTATGGTTGGAAATCTGTTTCAATTATCTACAACTTTCATTCTGGGAGTTTTTCCAAATTCCAAACTTATAATACCGTTTTGGCCCCTCACAGTCAGATCAGCCGTAAACGTTTTCTTAAATCGTCCTTTTGGAGGGCTTACACTCATTTTCAGCTTATGGGTTCTTCTTAGGACTTGCTCAACTTCACACGTACTATCCATATATCTCTTCATATGTCCTTTATAAAATCCCGACATGTGGGCCCCACCTTAACTTATGGTTACGAGGGCTATTATCAGGTAACTTGTTAACTGATTTATTCCATGATCTCCAAATGTCACATGTATACTCTTATACGCAGATAATACAATCTTCTTCCCTAATTCTTGTATAACTCTGCTATGCCTTGAGCTCGTACTAAGCCGTCAACAGTCTTGGTAACGCAAACTTTCCGGGGTGTAACATAAACACCTTTCAGGATGCATATAATATGTCATAGGAAGTTAAGATGATATATTTGATTTGCATTTCTCTATAGCCTTCATGGAAGGAAAAGTTAAACGGTTGCAAAGATAACAGAAAATAGAGAGGAACAAAGAGACAAAGCCAAGCAATTTACATGGAAAACTCTTTCAGTTTAAGACGGTGACAAAGAGAACAATTTAATCTCTCTGTCACACATGCACCAGTTACCTCGAGAGAAAGACCAAGGTAACCCCTTGTAATAGACACATTCTTGAGAATCGATTATAAATCCTTTGTGGGCTCAATTTAGGGAAGTTCCATTCTGGGGGACTTTGCCTTCACATCATCCCAGGCCTGTTGATCTGGTCTTTCCACTACCATAACGTGCCCTTATAAACGTGCTATGTTCGAGGAACACTAAAAGCCGGGCAGAAGAAAAAGTCTGAGCTATAATTCAAACAAAAGTAGATAAAGAGAACCATTTCCATTGAAAATCAATATAAAGAAAGGGTGTTCTATGAAATTCTGTCGATTTTTGTATTTTTTTGCTTTATGAATTAAATTGTTGCTAAATATAAAAATATGTCATTCTTTTTGGAACTGACTAAAAAGGAAAGAGTGTTAAATTAATTGGGACGGAGGATGTACAACACATTAGTAATTCTGAGTTTTCCATTTTTGGGGAAATGTATAACCTCTAGTATCTACAGAGTAGTGGACACTTGCCTTCAGAAAGTAACAATTGCGGCAACTGCATTTTTTAACTCTATCTAAGACCTGTCTATATTTAGAATGACACCTTCCTATATTAAGCAACAATTTAACTCTATCTAAGACTTGGCCGATGGCCACTTCCAATTCAAGTGCCACTTTTCTTAACACAACTCGGACATTCGTTCCTTGGAAAACAACAATTGTGGAAGCTACATGTATTGAATTCTAACAATGTAAAAACTCGGAAAGTGGAAAAAATGCATGGCGCAATAAGTTTGGCACTTTATCTCATGCTGAAAGCAGACTTCTAATATTGATAACCTTTGTTTTTTTTGGGTGCAAATATTGATAACATTACTATGTAACAGCCCTATGTC
Source organism: Lycium barbarum (assembly GCF_019175385.1). Classification (NCBI taxonomy): domain Eukaryota; kingdom Viridiplantae; phylum Streptophyta; class Magnoliopsida; order Solanales; family Solanaceae; genus Lycium; species Lycium barbarum. The sequence goes on along the minus strand of NC_083337.1, from coordinate 131,841,071 downwards.
CTCGCGAGATTTGGGAGAATTTGGGGTTTCAACCTATAAATCATGGATTTAAGGTCGAGATTAGCTTTAATTTGCTTAGAGTGGAGAGTTTATCTTAGAATAACTTACCATATTGTTGGATGAAAGTTGGGAGCCAAAATTTGGGAGAGTTTATGCACACCATTTCCGTTCAAATACTTCTGACACATGATCATCATGTAAGAACATAATCTAATCCTTCCAACAACTCAAAACACCGATACATGGCACACAGGTACAAAAAGTGCATGAAAGAAACAGGCGTTACATTAAGTTAAGGAAAAATTAATGATACATTAAGTTACTATACAATTATCGAAATTGTAATAGAAGTTGAGTAAATAATCAAATGTTAGAATTAACTGCTTACCTGTACCAGAACTTGTTTCTAGAAGGAAATACAAAAATTTGAACTGAAATAGTCAAATAAATTCTAGGAAAATCGGTAGCAAATACATAGTAGACTTCCAAGTCTGATATATTATAGTACTCTCTCCATCTCAATTTAAGTGTCTTAATTTCCTTTTTTGGTCAGTTGACAGCGCAAGCATACTCCATGCAAGTGTAAACTACAACATTCAAAGAAGACATCTTTAATTTAGGACCACAAGATTCAAAAAATCTCTTTTTATCCTTTAAACTTTACGCCCAGTAAAACTAAAACACTTAAATTAAGACGGAGGGAATACGTAGTTCAATCTTTTTTTCCCTTGACTGTACTTATGGATTTACACTGGATATATTATTATTATAGTAGTTCAATGTATTTTTTGAAACGTATAAATGTGGATGATCATTTCGATTTGGGGTTTAATATAAGGAGTTATAGGAAACTAACAGAAATCATATTCCATTAGGAAACGTGACTCTCACCAGTCACCACACAAATATAGCCAGGCGATATGAAACTCAATTTCAAACTTCTCAGTATAATCGGTTCAATTCTCAAAACTGGATTCGAAAGAAAAGCAGAAAACTCCCTCTGTTTCAAATTATCAGTGGGTTTTTTTTACACACCCTTAACAAGGTATTAATTAGGAGAGAGTATTTGTTTTGTGTCTTGGAACTTTTAAAACAACAAATAATTTGAGACAACCATTTTTAATAACCACGATAGATAATTTGAGATGGAGGGAGCAATATATACTCCTAAAAGATAATGTATCAGGACCACAAAGATATCTAAATAGTTATGATCTTTTCAGGCTGTTGAGCACACTCGTCTAATTTTAGCCCTACAAAAAAGTATCCATGACAAGATATCATAAGAAGCATGGATGGTAAGAAATCTCTTAAAAATTTCATTCTTAAATGTCGTGCTTAGTCAAACAATTACGTGCTAATTGAAAGGGAGGGAGTACATAAAATGGACTTATAATCGACTATATTCACATAATCATGGAAAGGAGTGCAGGATGTAAATTGATTTGACATAACCATAGTCATCACCTCTTTCTTCTTCAATTTCTATCACAACAACCACCACCATATCATTTCGAGAGAGTTTCTTATTAACATGAGTTTGGGTGTAATTCAGTTTTTTTTTTAAAAAAATCTTTTTGGGAATATTTTTTTTGTTTGTTTATTTAAAAGATTTATTCAAAAAAAAAATATCTTTCTTGTCCCGTAAACGCTTAGGGAGAAAGAGGGTAGTGGCGGTCTTCATTTTTTCCGGTGAACAAGATAGTAATGGTGAAAAATTTGTTAAATGGAGAAGAAAGAGGAAAAGAATAAATAAGAAGAAAGAAATAAAAAGAATTTAAAAAATATACGTTTTTTGGTCTCTTCACGCGCTAGTTTGGTGCTTTGGTGACAGCGAAAAGTGTCTAAATGACACAATCGGACCCTAGCTCAGGTGTCTAAATGAAACAAGGTTTAATTGAGGTGTTCAAGTGAAAAATTTTGACGACCATAAGTGGCTGTCGATGGGTTTGGCCCTAAAATTATAGTCTCATCTGCGACATCTAATGCTTCATTCCGGCTTAATAATAGATTATTGGCATAATACATAAATAGACCCTCAAACTTGACATCAGTTGGTAAGTATGTCCTCCAACTTTGGGTGTACACAAATAGATACCTCAACTTATATAAAGTTGAACACGTAAACACAAATGTTGATGTGGCACCTCCATAGGATTCCCGAAGAAACCTAGTCAATATTTACTGATTCCACTCCAACATCATTTTATGTAGTCTTTAGTATTGATGATTTTTCTCATATATAAGACTGCCTATTTGTGGAAAGAACAGAAGTAAACGGTTGGAGTATCCGAAATTTCAAAGTTCTCGTAGAACTGGAAAGTTCATGTGGGCTGAGAAGCGTTCACATTTGTGGAGTTTGAAGACATTGCATACATCCCACTATTTTCTTGTCGTTTCAAGGTCACCTCAACATTAAAAAAAAAAAAAAAAAAAAAAAAAAAAAACATGGTTTAAGTCTTCTCAGAGAGAGCGTAGGAACTCCCCTTTTCTTTCTTCTTTTGTAGTATCTTTTTCCTAACTTGTCCTTGGGTCTTTGTTTAGCTCAGTTTACCAAAAATTTAACCTAACTCTTCTATTATTATTAACAATTAGGTACTAAGTACTAAATAAAAAAATTGTAATCTGGATATCAATTAGTGAATAACAATTTTTTAATTAGCGCTCATGATAGAATATTCGGGAATATACTTCTAGTTTTTTTTTTTTTTTTTTTTTTTTTTTTTTTTAATAGAGACATGAATACTAAAGGGATGGGATCAAATTTCCACGAAGTTTACCTGAACTCCTAAAGGATGCAATTCAAGCACTAGACGAGTTGACACTTTTGAATGGCCACCCCACAAATATTAATAATCATTTAAATAGAATCAGAAAAGTAAATGTAAAAGAAATAATTCGAATCCACTTAACTCACAGGCTAAGGATTATTCTCCTCAATGTACCCGATGTTTCATCCTCCATGATATAACGAATTAACTCATTGGCATAGCAGTACTGGAAAGTAAATGTAAAAGAAATAATTTGAACCCACTCAACTCACAGGCTAAGGATTATTCTCCTCAATATACTCGATGTTATATCCTCCATGATAGAACGAATTAACTCACTAGCGTAGCAGTACCTTAAACCCTGGTGAACAACGAACGCAACACGCAACAACAAATCACACAGAATATATTTGAAATGCAGAAATAAGGAAGAAGATAATCAAAATTTTCGTAAGTAAAACCTGAAGAAATGACCAGATATTTATAGCCAACAAATGATAGTGTGAACATATGCTTTTGTGCCTTATCGGAAAAATTACAGCCTATTCCTAATGTCTTTTTGGAAAACACCTGTTCATTTCCCGTTCAAACCTCTTAAAAACCCAACAATAAATTCTGTAACCTCGTAAGTCATGAAGAAGAACAAAATGCGGAGAATTCATATTGATCAATTTCTTCGACATCTCTGAATAAATTTTAACACGATATGTTGCTATTTACTACCATATGTGACCAAACGTTAGACGTTCGACATTTTACCTAACTAACCATTGACCTACTCAATTAGTCTTCTCGATAGAAATACTTTACATTTTCCCTGTATCGCATGCTTCCAAGAATTTTAAGTTGTTTATATCAGAATAACAGAAATTGTATATATTAAAAAAAAAAAAAACTATGAGACAAAAGAAAATCATCTTAAAATATTTCGATAAAAAGTTACAGCCAAATACCATTCAACCATCTAATTTACAAGATATGTACAATATATAACTAGTGTAGAGTTTATATCAAATATACATATACTATACATATCTATACATATAATACCTATGCATATAATATACACAACATATACAGTCGAAGTGTATACTTCGATCATGTTTGATAAACTAGTTGGGCGAAGGGTACATACGTAAGTTTCCCCAAATTTTATTCTCAATATTATATCTAAAAAAGTCCAACAACAATAGTATGCAATAGAGAATTTATCAGGACAGTCTGGCAGAGGTTAGCGAATGCATAAATTTAATTCCAATAATTTACCAGCAAGTCAAGCACAAGTCTTTATGTCTCATCAGTCCAATTTTAGGAGAATCTTCCACGTGAACCTTTATATCACTTTCTGTATTTTGTAGTCTTCCATAATATACCCAAATTGTCAATCATATATTGTATTAAAAGTATGAAGCTTTTATATGTCAAAAGTTGAATTACGAAAAAGTTCAACAAACGTTGAACGATCGTTTTACCCTTCATTTGAAAACTATTCATATGGAGTAATATTTTTGTACTAAAATGTAAACTTACATTTCGATGTAAAATAAATTCTATAGTACGTATTAAATGTAAAATATGAACCGATTGTTTTGATTAGAAAATTTTACAAAGATGTTTCAGGTAGGTTAATGCCATTTAGTGTAATGTATTAAATTTAGAATTATTTTCATCTTCCACTATCTATTGTAGATATATACGGTTAATATCAATCTTTAGAATGTGCTTTTTCATTTAGGGGTGGGCATAGTTTGGGCCAACCCGAAATCCAAACCGACATTCGAACTTTTTAAATATTTGGTTTGGATATTTGGATTATGGATTGGACTTCGGTTTTATTTTTAAAATTTATGGATTTCAGATTGGATATGAATTTAGTACTATGGATTTTTGGATATCCAAAAATTCAAAATTTTTATACCGTATATCTAGCCCTACCTATATCATATGTGTCCAGTACTAATAAGTCTAGTTTCTAAAGGTCCAATAGATTAGTACCTAAGGCCATTCCCATTAAAATATTAAGTCCAATATACAATTCTCTACTAAATCAAATATAATATAGGGCTTTCTTACTTCTCCAGTCTCAAAAGTCTCATGTTAGTGTCACTCACGACAGAGTTCTTTGTTATTTTTCCGGATGACTACTTAGATTTTATTTTGTTCATTTCCACTTTTCCAGAATGCTTTTATTTGGTGTGGATTTACTATGTTGGACATAACTTGGATTTGTTAATCCTAATTTGAACTGGATGACTTTTTTTACTGAGCAATTAAGATTAAGATTTACCTCTGTGGAACTAACACATGAATTTCGTTCCTAATGAGTTTGCCTTAAGTCTCAAGAGTCAAATCCGAAATATCCAAACTGAATAATCCGAAACCGAACTTAAAATATCCAATCCAATCCAATCCGAACTTATTTGGATTGAATTTGGATTGTAATTTCTTCAATCCAAAAATCGAATATCCAAACCGAAAATTTCATATCCAATCCGATGGCCCGAATGACCACCCCTAATTTCATTATTCATTATTAGTAATTTAAACTTCTTAAAGTGCACACTTACTGTTGACGTGTGAATTGGGCAATGAAGATGGCCATTACAGTAAATGTAACTTCTTAAAGTGCACACTTACTGTTGACGTGTGAATTGGGCAATGAAGATGACCATTACAGTAAATGTGTGAATTGAAGAAAAACATATTTATGACAACCTAAGTCCTTAAACATGCAAATGAATTGGAAAATGGAGTTAAGACATTTAATGGGATCCTATTAAGTGCCAAATTATGGCTAAGTGAACGTGTTACCTGCAAATGAATTGAAAAAATGGAGTTAAGACATTTAATGGGATCCTACTAAGTGCCAAATTGTGTCTAAGTGAACGTGTTTGATGAGCTTTTGGTGATTCAGCCGTTACAAAAACCACTATGTTATCAAAATACATTCCTAATTAATTATCTTTATCTATCCAAGAAAATGATCAAGATTAGCAAATAAATTCTTATTATTTTGAGTTTATATAAAGGATCTACAAGATAGTAAAATGTATAGTCATCACCATTAGAAGCAACACTAAAGAAAAGTTATAGTTTTACCAGGTAAGTTCAGTTTTCTTTGTTACTTAATCACAAGTGTTCCTGTAACTCTACTCTTGTTTATGCATATTTTTACCAAGCAAAACTGTTATAGAACTTTTAAAAATTGTTTGGATACATTTTTTTTAAAAAAAAATCTTCAGGCTTACAAAGTTTATAGTGAGTGCTAATGTTGTTAGATTCGAAACAAGATTATCGTGTTATATTATTTCGTTATATAATAATTTATATATACGTTTGATTAATATTCTTTTGTCAAATTTACAAATGAAAGGAGTCATAATTTTGGATCAAACAAAGGGTTTATGTACAAGCAGATATGATATGAATAAGACTTTTTGACATATCTCTAACAATTAAGTATACTAACTTCCAAAGGAGTCATATGTCAATCGAGCTACAACAATGTAACGACCCGCTAGGTCGTTATGAGGGCTTTGATCATTTTACCCTTGGTAGTACCTTCCCGAGAATAGAAATGAGCTTAATGAGAACTCAAAGAGTTAGAAGTCTAAAAACTGAAACTTGATTTGTTTGTTGTTGCGTATTGTTTGAAACTTGTATGTTCATTTGGGGGGTGACTTGGTAAATTAGACTTCCGTTGGGAATTTCAAGGCCACGAGTGAGTCCGTAGCGTGTTTTTATGTCTATGTGCATATTTGGTTTGCGTCTGTAGGGCCTCAAATTAGTGTTGGGATTTTGGGTGAAAACTGGTGAAAAAACTAAAGCTCACTGGTCTATTTGAACCACTGCAATGGTGATATTACCGCTGTAGCTAATCCGCCATAGCAGCGCGAGGCTCACCGTAGTGGGAAATGAGGAAATTAAATGAGGTCCGCCATAGCAGGACCGCCGTAACGAACGTTGACTGCTACAGCGGTCGACGGTAGACAGAAACTGTGTTTTATATTCCATATTTCGAACCCATTTCCCACATAACACCAAAAACAGTTCCCAAGAAATATTAAGGCGATTTTCCTAAGGCTAAGGCACCACTCTTCATCAAGGTAAGTCTCGACCTTTATCTTCATTCATTCCATAATCGTCTAAAGCTCTTACATCCGCTAAAGGTCCTTTAATGGTGAATTGAAAGGTTAGAACCCTAGAACTTATGATATCCTTAAATAATGAATAGGTTATAGATTTTATTGTTGCTTTATCATCTAGGAGTATAGAATATCAATTCCCAGAATGAGATTTTGATTATTAATGGTAGAATTGATTGATTGAAACTTAGGGTTTCAATAAAAATGAAAGCTTTAGCCTAAAAACTGATTGAAAGGGGTTGAATTAATTAGAAAACCCATGAATTGATATAACATGATTGTTAGGATTGATTTTAGGATGAATTCACACCTAATGATAGTTCACCTGTAGAAAAAGGGTAGAAGTAGTGGGGTTTTCTTCCTTAAATTATTGTTTTTAATTTAGATGATTCCTTACTCACTTAGCGTTATGGATTCTAGACTTTGAACGTTTTGAAGCTTTGCGAAAGGGGAAAGCTGTTGCAGAATAATTGCATTGTTGCAGTTCGGTTTTGAGGTAGGATACGGTCTACTTGAGTTAAACTTTGAATAGTTGAATGTATATGTAATAGAATTTATGGGAGAAAGCATGTATAGGTCTTCATACATGAAGTATGGTTGGAAATTCCTAGGTTGGTACTGATTGATTGATTATGTGGGCTGGTGGCCGTTACTTTATGTATTGAACCTGAGGTGAAATTGTTGTGATATGAGAAGGAAGGAGTTAATATATACTCTTCTTTTGATTGAGATGATTCCGTATTCATTTCGATTGATGAGCTAATTTGTTGAGTCTTGATTGATTTGTGGCATGGTGCCTTGTGTTCTTGATCTTGATATTGTTGACTGATTCTATTCCATATTTACTGATGAATTGGACATAAGTTGAGAAACACATTGTGCTGAATATATATATATATATATATATATATATATATATATATATATATATATATATATATATATATATATATATATATATATATATATATATATATATATATATATATACGATTGATGAGCTGATTTGTTGAGTCTTGATTGATTTGTGGCATGGTGCCTTGTGTTCTTGATCTTGATATTGTTGACTGATCCTATTCCATATTTACTGATGAATTGGACATAAGTTGAGAAACACATTGTGCTGAATATATATATTTATAGGTAGGGGGTAAGGATGTGGCCTAGTTATGGGCTCATGATCCGAGGTCAGTTCCAGAATGAGTGGTACATGGATACCATGGGTCCCCTGCAGGTCATGACTGTTTGGAAAAACATTACCATTTAGCATGTGCGTACACGGTTGAGATACTTTCATTTTTTTATTGCATTGCATCAGACTCATGTTATTTCTATTGTTGGCTGATGAATAAACTTATATCAACTCGGTGATTGATTGATAGCCAGATTTATCTTCTGCCTGTGTTGGCTGATTTATGTTTATTACATTATTTGGTTATGTGTTGTTGTGCCTATCTGTCTATCTTATTAATTTTATGAACGTATGCATGATACTAATCTTAGTCGGCCTGTGATGTCTACGGGTACATGGTGTTTGTACTGATACTACTGTGCTGCACTTTTTATTTGAGTGCAGATTGTGTGCCAGAAACATCTTCCAGACCTCATATCTAGCTTGAGGCCATTTCCCGTTCAGATCAGATGGTGAGCTCCTATCACATGCCATGCCGCCTGAACATCTCTCTTTGTTGATGTCTATTTTCATTCCAGACATTATTTACATTTATAGACAATTGTTCATTCTTTAGACAGTCATGTTTTAGAGTCCTTGTATGATGACTTTGGATTTTGGGGTTGTAATAGTTAGATTTCCGCACTTTTATTTATTTATGGCATGACTAGACAAGTTTATGATTTAATTATGGTTATTGATTTATAAATTGTTAAATGGTTGATAATAGGTTAAGGGGATGATTCACTCACAAGGAGATTTAGTGTGAATGCCACTCACGGCTACTTGGGTCGTGACAAACAACTTCTTGATCTGTGGTCAACTATGAAGAGAAGAAGGCTACAATTTCTTAAATTCAAGATTAATCTTTTATACGTGAAGTATTTTCAATTATAGTCGTCGTTGCTCACATTCACATGTAGACTATATGTTGTTCAAACATAAAAAAAAAAGCCAGATAATTATCAAGCTGAATATTTGGTATGACAATTGTATTTATGTAAACTCAGCATTCATCAATTTGAGCTTGTAATTCCCCCCTTTAAATTTAATGTAACTCACTGCAAGCATATTTTAATATATTTATATCGTCTAAAACGTTTGTACTAATTTGCGTAGGATACACTGCAACACATCTGTCCAGAAACTAGTGTCATGAAATATCATGCAAACAATTAATTGGGATAAGTTAAAGAATAGTAGACCAGTACCTTTTGCTATCAACTTTGCTCCTGGCTTCTTACTTTCCATCAACATCTAAAATGATTCTCCCAAATCATACAGAGAGTTTTTAGTTCAGTTATTCTCACTTCTATATAATGAAGTATACTGTTGTGGTATCTTTACTGACCTTTTCTTTGCTACCCTATGATTTTTGCTCAAGGGCCAATGAAACAGACAAAATGTTGCTGCTCGAAATCAAGAATATGATCATTGATGATCCTTTGAGGATCATGGACTCCTGGAATGAAACCAAACATTTCTGTGACTGGCCTGGTGTCTCATGTGGTCTCCGTCACCGAAGAGTCACCGTTTTAGATCTTAGTTCTCTGAAGCTGAGTGGTTTTTTGTCACCAAGCATTAGCACTCTGAGCTTTCTTCGTGTCCTTAAGCTAAAAAATAATAGCTTTCCTGGTGAAATCCCATCAGAGCTTCTCTACTTAGGTCAGTTACATGTTTTATGCCTTCACAATAACTCATTCAGTGGTCATATTCCTTCAAACATTTCTGGATGCATCAAGCTTTTTTCTGTTGCTCTTTCATATAATGTCACGACCCGACTAGGGGCCATGACGGGTACTCGGGGCTAACCACCGAGCACCGCTCATACCATTACCCATTGTACTCATCAAGCGTTCATTAATTAATCTTATACACAAGTCATAGGAAAAAATATTTTTCACTTCGAAACATAATTACCTTTATATACATAAGCCCTTCGGCTATCAAAATAATGTATATACAATAAGGACATCGTGAGACCATACTACCCACGCATACGTATCTACGAGCCTCTACTAGAGTACTAGACATATGGACGGGACAGGACCCCGTCGTGCCCAAAACATATATGTAGACAAAATAGTAAATCAATGGCACCTCCGGAATAATAGAGTGCTCTCAAAAGTTTGCTTATCGGCTTCTATAAATCTGGGTCGCCTCCCTGTCTACCTGTGGGCATGAACACAGCGTCCAAAGAAAAAGACATCAGTATAAGCATTGTACTGCGTATGTACGGCGTGAATAAAATGAACATAATAGAGAAATCATAAGACATGAGATGAGGATATAACCTGCTTAACTTTTAAGAGTAGGTGCATTTTCATCATATCACATATACCATGAAATCACGTATATCATTATATCACGTTTATCATATCACATATGTCCTCATCGTTAACCCGCGTCCGGGCAACCATCATACGCCGCCCACTAGTGGTGGTCATGTCCGGCCCTCTAGGCACGGTGTACTCATACGCAGCCCACTAGTGGTGGTCATGTCCGGCCATTCAGGAACGGTGGAACCATAAGCAACCCGCCCTAGCGGTGGCATGTCCGGCCATCTAGGCACGGTGGAATCATATCATAACATATATCTCATAACTTATCATGAACTTTTCATAGAGCATGCATTAGAATTTAAAAACAATCTAAGAAAATCATATCATATTCGTAGCATCAACTTCGTAAAAAGAATATATCGTATGATAGGCGTATAATCTCTAAACTTAGGCTCATCATTACCATTATCGTATTTATGGCATATCTCTTAACTTTATCTCATATGAAATCCTCTATGAACATAGACTCATAATTCTTTCCGAACATTTGTCATAGGGAATGCATTAGAGCTTATAGACAATCTATGACAATATCGGGGTGACATAAGGTCGAGAACCCCCGATTACATTATGGAGTGATCATATTCATTATATCTTACCTTGAAGGAACTAACATTTTAAGGCGAGTGTAACACAACGAGCAACCTCAAGGGATCGTAAATAGGGTCATTAGATTGTAGAAACATCATATCGTATTCATAGCAAGAACTTTATGGAATTAGCATATCATGAACTTTAGAAATTTTAGGCTCAACTCATAGTCATCATCATCATACTCACATCGTATCTCTTTTCTTTATCTTATGAAAAGCTCTTTATAACCATAGACTCATAATTTCTGATGTGTAGGAAAGTCATGGAAATATAAGAGAATTCATGATATGGAGTCATACCTTAGAAAGAAAAGACTAGCCTTACATACCTTTTCGTTTAACTATTCTATCGCTTGATCGTTCTCCTTCAATGCTCACGTCTCTACCTTCAAGAGAGTTCGTATTAACATTAGCTAATCAATCACATGAACATGCTCTACTAAATCTAGAGAAAATTGGGCAGCATTTCTTTCGTTTATACAACTTTCCTCATATCATATATCAACTCCCAAACATCTATAATAACATTCACAATATTATAACCAACAATCTTCATTCACTCCACATTATCCACATTTCACAATTTCACTTCAATTCCTCCATAATCATGGTCATAGTTCACTATTACATTTACTCACATATAATGCTTATCCCATGTCCTTAATATCATTTATAACATAATCATAATCACAACATATCAAGAATGATGACTCATTCCAAGCTACTACTCAAAATCTCATCATTCTCATCTTTGTGACCCATTTCATATCTCCTTTCATAATCTAAGTCTTTCAACCTCTCAATATCTTAAAAAACGTGGAATGATCATAAAACTTACCTTAGATAGTGTATGAATTAGCTTTGAGTGGAAATATTTCACTTGAGCCAAAACCCTAGTTCACTTCCAATAGAATTTCTTGACTTGGATGAACCCTAATAAGTTTCTTACACTTGATTCACTTGGTTTGATGAAGTTGATCTTGAATTTCTCTTGTGTTCTTGTGGAAGAAGTGTGTGGAACCCTCTAGAAGCCTTGAGAGAGATGAAGAAGTATGGGAAATGAAATTAGTGAATTGGGAACAGGTATTTGTACTTGCAACTAATCAGCCCGTCGGGCATTATACGGACCACTTATACTGTCCGTATAAGATTGTACGGTACGTATAAGTGTCCGTGGTTCACCGTTAGCCAAGACACCATTTCTGTTGGGTGTTATACGGACCCTTATACGGACCGTATAATGTTATACGAACCGTATAAGTCGGTCGTATAACCCCATTCCTCTGAAGTGATTTCCATCGTTCGTTTGTTCTCCAATCCTTATGGAACCTTCTTTGTCACTTGTTTAACACCTCATTACCAATCTAAGGGACATTATAATTCTTCTCCAAAGCATTATTAGGTCATCATTAACTCGATACTCGTAAATCTTTCTCGATACATAACGTATACCTTGCCTTTCTTGGCAAACTTTCTTCTCTAACTTCGAATGTCTTTGAAATCTCAATTAGGTTCATCAAATGTTGTTTCTTACTTATTGAAACATCGCATACTTAGTGCCCTTCGTTATTCTATTCACTGTGCATCAACGGAATTGTTTTTTCCGAGGTGTAACATTTTTCCCCCCCTTTAGAACATTCGTCCTCGAATGTTAAGCGCTCGGAAATTCTATGAAAATTTACCAGAGTTTCCCCTGTAATGTGGCACTACCACCCTGTCACAACAGCCCATAATAACAATGCCTCACAGGGCCACAACATCATAGCAATAAATTATGGCCACACACGACCAAAACAGGAAGAGAAAGCATAGATACCTCAATATGTTAACGTCTCATCTTGAGTCTCCTCCGGGGGTGGGAATAGATGCGTCTGCTTGGGGTTCGTACCCTCTTTCATTTCCCAGTGCATCTCTTCTACTTCAACGTTCTTTTCTAATATCTTCATCAAGCTTACATTAGTTCTTCCCTTACCACTTTAACCCATTTAAAAACAACAAAAAATTCTCATAAAATCTTTCAAGAATCTTCTCCAATTCCCTCGAATGTATCGGCTTTTAGGTGCTGGTAGAGAACCAAGCATTTGGACAATTTTTCACAGGTAGCTTATATGATTCCTTACATTGCCACGCTTATTTCAGCTCTAAATCCATCCTCATCCTTGAGCAGTACCGCGAAATTTCCTCACACAAGTTTACTCCTTATTTCCTTCTTCATTCCCACTGCTCGCTTCCAGTTTCTCGTCTAAACCTATCTTACTACATTTACTGCGCTATGCGGTCCAAATTTTTCCTTGCATTTGAGTACCTTAAGCTTGAAATTCTCGCATAATCCATCAACTTTTTCTTCTAAATGATCACACATATCTTTTCCTTTGAATGTAGGTTGCTACCTTCTAGTATTTACACACTTTTTAAAATAATTCATTTCCATTTCGGCCCTCTCTTATTGCTAGGGCCGCACCTTTTCGTTAGCAAAGGCATTACTAAATTCTGAGTCAAGCACTCCGCCTTTAAGGCTTTCACTGTACAATACTTCCTAAATTGTTATGTGACATTGAAACTTCGCATCTATGTAACTTGCTCGTGGTGACTATTGCCCTTGACTTCCCATCTCAATCCATCATTCACTTCCCCCCTTTTAGTCCGAATCTTACCCTCGCCACTTGTAACTTCTCGCTATAAAATCATTCGTATGGGCCCTTATTATATGGAAACACCAGTTTATTCTTGTCTACCTTACGCTTGAGCTAAAGCCGCGATACTCACGCGATGTATGTCCTTGGGATTAATGCTGCTCTTCCGTCATATGCACATCTGTTAACTCTACCCCGTAATTTATTTATTATTGTACGACTGCCACGTTGGATTCTCCGCCCGTTTTACGTTCTACGGCCCATATCCTGTGTCATCTCATTCTTGCGCCTTCGGCGGTCACATTGCCTCGGATAGTCGGAGGCTACTTCTTTGATGGTCTCTGTTGGTTACCCGCTTATTGCCACCACTATCAACTATAAGGGGATTGCCTTTAGCCGTATGTTTCTTTCATTACTTCTATCAACACACATAGACTATCTTGTATACTCTCCATTTCCATTAATATAACTCATATTCACTCTATACTCTCTATACCGTATCGTCCTCAACTTAGCCTCTCTTAACTCACATTTTCCTCGAAAATCTTTCTTTAAGACTTTCACTGCATAACTCACCGAGGACGCGACTCCATTTGTTACTGTCTTGATATATATCTATAAAGTCAATTCATTGATCATTCACAATCAAACCTTGTTTCTTCTTTTGTCTTAATTCTCATCCTTTTTCTCAAATGATTTCATTCATAGGACAATAGTCCTAAACATTGAGTATCATTGACTCCCTTTTGATGAAGTTGCAACTTAAGATTCAACGTCGCTCTTTCCATAATCTCCTCTGATCAATTCACACTTCCATAGAAGTACTATCCTCTACCACCTCAATATATTAATGGCAGGGTAATATATGGTCCTTTTAGAATTCTCCGAAAAGATGTTGTATAAAGTCGCCCTCCAGACACAAGATATCTTACTCGATAGTTGGTTCCATACCTCGGGTCATAATTTAATTAGCCACACCACTCTCATGGCTTGATTAAAAGTTTCAATCGCTTCACGACACTCATTAACATCTCCTCGTGGTATTAGAAGATCCGCAGGGTTTGGTTCTCTTCTACCCTCCGTCTATCGAGTTACTGCTCTAGTGGGCGTCCCTCTTATTTGACTCGCTCCTACCCTTCCTTATTTGTTCCTAACACCTCTACCCAGTGCATCACATGTTCTAAGCGTTCATCACTTGTCATCCTTTTGTTTCGCCGATCACTTTTATTTTATTTCCGCTTTTCCTCATATCTATAATAGCAATCCCGGCCGTAATATCGTCCGAACAGATTCCTGGAGGTATAACTTAAACTATAACGCAGAACAGAACCGCGATCACAAGGTCAAGCAATTACCAGACGAAAAGCTTTTGTGAACACATCTCTTCAAGTCTCTTTCCTCAAAGTATCGCCGAGGTCATTAAGGTTAGCTTATAGTGACATGAAAATCTCTCCCACTCTATTCCTTAGGCGAAGCATAGCTTAATAATCTGATTCGGCGCATTGTGCATCGACTTACACACACACATCAAGTTTATCTCATAACTTAATGCTTCCCAAAGGCGAAGGGAACTAGCCAAACTTTCTAACTTACAACTTCTTCTAGAGTGCTTATCCCTTTAATTCTCCTTAGTATATAAAAATTCTTTCTACCTCAAGCACACCATTCTCCCTTCCCATGTTCTTTATTCCATTATAACCTTTTCATCCTTTCCTTAGTATAATACATACTTGCTATGTTTATCCCACATTTTGGTCACTAGTTCCGTCCTTCATCACTCGTTGCTGCCCTTCTTTTCTTTTCACGGTAATTCTGTCTACAGTTCCCACAATTTCTTTTAGATTCTTGGGAGAATTTCAGCAGAGTTTCTCTTGTAAACATAATAATCCCAAACCTGCACATAGCCTAGAAAACATGTCCGATGCCTCAATAGGACATATATCGGGATACACATAATATGCAACTCAGCAACACAAGATCACTTACCATTAAAGGATATAAATAATAGAGCTTGTCTCATAAGTTGTGCCTGCACACTCGGTCTAGAATTCCAATATATATACATACACATATTATTTATGTTCACTCACTATCAATCAACTTACTCATAAATCACGATTCTGGCTATCACTAGGTCACTAACAAATATAGTCATCTCAAATTGTTGGATTGGCTTAGATTTTTCACCTCAGCACAATCATCACATCGGGAGTAATATATGACAGTGTAGGACCCGAGTCAATCGACGCATATATATCATAACAGATTACTGACAATGTACCTGGGACAATATCAGAGGGATACTCAAGATCCTGTCGCCCAGCTAATGCATAGGAATGGCGTTGGGATCTACTCGGACTGGGCACTTCTCTTTGATTTCTATCACAACCTGCTACTATCTGCGGCCTTCGCCTAGGAGGGCGTACTAATGATAAAGAGCCAGCTACCACTCCCATAAACTGGGCCTCATCTTTACCACGTAACGATGGACAATCACGCCTGAAATGGCCTGGTCGAGCACATGCATAACAAACATCCAAACCCAAGCGGCACGGTCTAGAATGTAACTTTCTGCATTGACTACATCGTGGTACGGGTAATCTCATCTGGCTTGAATCACCCCTAACCCGAGAATTGGGAACTCTGAGACTCTAGGGAGGCCTAGAATAAGTAGATCGATCGAACCTGGGTCCAAGGAACTATGGAGGAACGCTAGTTGTTGAATGAACTGAGTGACTGGAGAATTGTTGTCTCGGACTCATGATCAAACCCTGAAGAATTAACTCTCTTTCTCTGACCCCTGTTACTGTGGCCCACATCCTGTCGTTAAGCCTGAGCGGCTACTAACTGGGTCAGTAAAAGAATGGCCTGTCTCATCTCTTGCCCCGAGGCATCTGGTGGAGGGACTGCGGGTGCGGGAGCTAAAGTTGAGGCTCCCCTCTGATCCTCTAAAGTAGGCGAGGTACGGGAAAACTGAGATAGGGCCTTATTTTGGGGTACACTCTCCTCCATATCCGTAGATGGCCCCCGTTCAAGCCCTTCTGCAATCACTTCCTTGCCCTTCTAGGCTGCAGTAGCTTTTCCTTTCATTAACGTTGCTGAAATCATAAAAGCACCATTAGGGAGGGGAAAATATTATAACATGGCTCTATAGCACGATCTAATAAGAAGAAGAATAGTCATTTTTCCTAAATGCCCTATAGCCTCCTGTTTATTAGTGTGGCGCGCAACACATCATAAACAAGACTCTACTACACAGCTCGTAGATACTTCCCAGGACTGAACTGCTCTGATACCACTTTTGTCACGACCCGACTAGGGGCCATGACGGGTACCCGGGGCTGACCACCGAGCACCACTCATACTATTACCCATCGTACTCATCAAGCGTTCATTCATTAATCTTATGCACAAGTCATAGGAAAAACCATTTTTCACTTCGAAACATAATTACCTTTATGTACATAAGCCCTTCGGCTATCAAAATAATGTACATACAATAAGGACATCGTGAGACCATACTACCCACACATACGTATCTATGAACCTCTACGAGAGTACTAGACATATGGATGGGACAGGACCCCGTCGTGCCCAAAACATATATGTACACAAAATTGTAAATCAATGGTACCTCCGGAATAATAGAGTGCTCTCAAAATTCTGCTTATCGGCTTCTATAAATCTGGGTCGCCTCCTTGTCTACCTGTGGGCATGAACACAGCATCCAAAGAAAAGGACGTCAGTACGAGCATTGTACTGAGTATGTAAGGCGTGAATAAAATGAACATAATAGAGAAACCATAAGACATGAGATGAGGATATAACCTGTTTAACTTTTAAGAGTAAGTGCATTTTTATCATATCACATATACTATGAAATCACATATATCATTATATTACGTTTATCATATCACATATGTCCTCATCGTTAACCCGCGTCCGAGTAACCATCATACGCCGCCCACTAGTGGTGGTCATGTCCGGCCCTCTAGGCACGGTGTACTCATACGTAGCCCACTAGTAGTGGTCATGTCCGGCCATTCAGGCACGGTGGAACCATAAGCAGCCCGCCCTAGCGGTGACATGTCCGGCCATCTAGGCACGGTGGAATCATATCATCACATATCTCATAACTTTTCATAGAGCATGCACCGCTAGAGACAATCTAAGAAAATCATATCATATTCGTAGCATGAACTTCGTAAAACAAATATCGTATGATAGGCTTTTAATCTCTAAACTTAGGCTCATCATTACCATTATCGTATTTATGGCATATCTCTTAACTTTATCTCATATGAAATCCTCTATGAACATAGACTCGTAATTCTTCCGGAACATTTGTCATAGGGCATGCATTAGAGCTTATAGACAATCTATGACAATATCGGGGTGACATAAGGTCGAGAACCCCCGATTACATTATGGAGTGATCATATTCATTATATCTTACCTTGAAGGAACTAACATTTTAAGGTGAGTGTAACACAACGAGCAACCTCAAGGGATCGTAAATAGGGTCATTAGATTTTTGAAACATCATATCGTATTCATAGCAAGAACTTTATGGAATTAGCATATCATGAACTTTAGAACTTTTAGGCTCAACTCATAGTCATCATCATCATACTCACATCGTATCTCTTTTCTTTATCTTATGAAAAGCTCTTTATAACCATAGACTCATAATTTCCGATGTGTAGGAAATTCATGGAAATATAAGAGAATTCATGATATGGAGTCATACCTTAGAAAGAAAAGACTAGCCTTACATACCTTTTCGTTTAACTATTCTATCGCTTGATCGTTCTCCTTCAATGCTCACGTCTCTACCTTCAAGAGAGTTCGTATTAACATTAGCTAATCAATCACATGAACATGCTCTACTAAATCTAGAGAAAATTGGGCAGCATTTCTTTCGTTTATACAACTTTCCTCATATCATATATCAACTCCCAAACATCTATAATAACATTCACAATATTATAACCAACAATCTTCATTCACTCCACATTATCCACATTTCACAATTTCACTTCAATTCCTCCATAATCATGGTCATAGTTAACTATTACATTTACTCACATATAATGCTTATCCCATGTCCTTAATATCATTTATAACATAATCATAATCACAACATATCAAGAATTATGCCTCATTCCAAGCTACTACTCAAAATCTCATCATTCTCATCTTTGTGACCCATTTCATATCTCCTTTCATAATCTAAGTCTTTCAACCTCTCAATATTTTAAAAAACGTGGAATGATCATAAAACTTACCTTAGATAGTGTATGAATGAGCTTTGAGTGGAAATATTTCACTTGAGCCAAAACCCTAGTTCTCTTCCAATGGAATTTCTTGACTTGGATGAACCCTAATAAGTTTCTTACACTTGATTCACTTGGTTTGCTGAATTTGATCATGAATTTCTCTTGTGGTCTTGAGGAAGAAGTGTGTGGAACCCTCTAGAAGCCTTGAGAGAGATGAAGAAGTGTGAGAAATTAAATTAGTGAAGTGGGAACAGGTATTTATACTTGCAACTAATCAGCCCGTCGGGCATTATACGGACCACTTATACGGTCCGTATAAGATTTTACGGTCCGTATAAGTGTCCGTGGTTCACCATTAGCCAAGACACCATTTCTGTTAGGTGTTATACGGACCCTTATACGGACCGTATAATGTTATAAGGACCGTATAAGTCGGTCGTATAACCCCATTCCTCTGAAGTGATTTCCATCGTTCGTTTGTTCTCCAATCCTTATGGAACCTTCTTTGTCACTTGTTTAACACCTCATTACCAATCTAAGGGACATTATAATTATTCTCCAAAACATTATTAGGTCATCATTAACTCGGTACTCGTAAATCTTTCTCGATACATAACGTATACCTTGCCTTTCTTGGAAAACTTTCTTCTCTAACTTCGAATGTCTTTGAAATCTCAATTAGGATCATCAAATGCTATTTCTTACTTATTGAAACATCACATACTTTGTGCCCTTCATTATTCTATTCACTGTGCATCAATGGATTTTTTTTTTCGAGGTGTAACATATAATATGATGGTACGAGATATTCCAGCAGAATTAGGCACCTTGTTGAAACTCCAAGAACTTTTTCTTGTTTCTAACTACTTTACAGGAGGCATTCCGCCTTCTCTTGGTAATCTTTCTTTACTTGATACCTTTTTGACAAGCAAGAATGGTAGGGAAAATACTTGATGAATTATGCCAATTGCCAAGCTTAAAGTACTTAGTTGTGAAGGAGAACAATTTGAGTGGAAGCCTGCCTCCTTGTCTTTTCAATCAATTGTCTATGGTTGCCATTGATGTTGGAACAAATCATATAGAAGGGAATTTGCCTTCATTGCTTGGTATTACTCTTCCTAATTTGTCGTTCCTTAGCATTCACAGAAATAACATAACTGGAAATATTCCAGTTACATTATCAAATGCCACAAATCTTCAGTTTCTTATCGGTGGTTTTAATGGACTCACAGGAAAAGAACTGGCCCTTGGAAAGCTGTTGAACATATGGAGATTTTAGTTGATTTCAATCATCTCGGGAAAGGGGAGGATGATGATCTTAGCTTTGTCAACACATTTGTGAATTACACCTGCTTGGAGCTTTTGGAGCTCAATACAAATAATTTTGGTGGAGCATTACCTCCATCTGTTGGTTATCTTTCATATGAGCTTATAGAGTTTTCACTAACTAACAATCATATTTCTGGAGAAATCCCAAGAGGGATATCTAATCTCAAGAAGCTAGCGGCTTTCTTTGTGGCTTACAATAGATTTCATGGTGAAATTCTTTCTGAAAACGGTGATATGACATATTTACAGGAGTTGGCATTACTAGGAAATCAGTTCTCTAGCCAAATACCAATCTCATTTGGAAATTTAGCTTCTTTAACCAGAATCAGTTTCAGAGAAAATAATCTCAAGGGGAGAATTCCTTCTAGTTTAAGCAAATGCCACAATTTGGAACTGTTGGATCTTGGTTCAAATAACCTTAGTCGTGTCATACAATAAAAAATTCTTGAACTCTCGTCCTTTTCAAAGGGCGTGGACCTTTCCCAGAACTGGTTGACTAGTTTCCGTCCTCTGGAAATTGGGAAGCTGAGAAATCTTGGCTACTTAACCTGTCTGATAACAGGTTGCAGGGTACTTGTGTGAAACTTGAAGCACTAGAATTGAACAGCAACAACTTTCAGGGTAGTATTCCTTCAACCATGAGGAATTTGCAAGGCCTGGAACTTTTAGTCCTTTCTCACAACAATCTGTTAGGTGGAATCCCAGGATTCTTGAAGGACTTCAAGTTTCTGCAGATTTTAAATCTGTCTAGCAATAATCCGGAGGCATCTTTAGTAATGTTACTGCTGTCTCCATCTTTGGAAATAAAAAGCTCTGTGGGGGTATACAGAGTTGGACCTTCCGGCTTGCAATGCAGAAATTAAAAAAAGAAAGGAAATCAGGTTTTCCGTTGAAAATATTAATTCTTCTAGTTTGTGGGCTTATAGGGTTGACATTCAGTTTTTTTTTTCTTTGCCTTAGACGGTTAAGTGGATTGAGAAAAGCACCACTTACAGATATACCTGAAAACTCGACCTTAAGAGTATTTTATCAGTCTCCTTAGGGGAAGTGATAGATTCTCCGCATCAAATTTGTTTCGCATAGGGTGCTTTTGGGTGAGTATATAAAGGAATTTTTGAAGACGATGGTACAGTTTTTGCTGTTAAGGTACTGGACCTTTCACACCATGCAGCTTCCAGAAGTTTTTTAGCAGAAAACAATGCCTTCTTTACTTATTGTTTTGCATAAGGGGCATAAGAGAACTGCTATTCAACCAGGTCCCTCCATACTGCGTTTGGTGGAAGCATAGCCTACATCAATTGTTATCAGAGCACGTGTTTTCTAAAGGATTAAAACCCAGAAAGATTCTGTAAAATGGCAGAGCTACCAAAAATGGAAAGAGGACGGTTTTTCACCATGCCACCTAGATTTAATGAAAAATATTATGGGTGGTGGAAGACAAGAATGCACCACTTCATCAAGGCCGAAGATTCAGAGCTTTGTGATATCATCTGTGATGGTCCCTATATCCCAGTTCACATAAGTGAAGACAGTAAAAAGTCAAAACAAGAAAAGAATACAATGAAGCTGACAAGAAGAAAGTGGAGAAGAACTATAAAGCCAAGAAGATTCTTGTGTGTGGAATAGGACCGGATGAGTATAATCGAGTCTCAGCTTGTTCATCAGCAAAAAAGACCTGGGAAGCTCTCCAACTGCTCATGAAGGAACAACTCAAGCAAACAACTCCAAGATCGACATGCTCACCACTGAGTATGAGATGTTCAAGATGAAAGATAGTGAATCCATTCATGAGATGCGCACCAGATTCACCTCCATAATCAATGAGCTCTACTCTCTCGGATAAATCATCACAACCACCAAGCTGTTAAGGAAGATGCTTGATGTGTTACCTGATTCCGGGGATAGCAAGGTAAATGCTATCCCTAAAGCAAAAGATCTAGATACGTTGACTGTGGATGAGCTTATTGGAAACATTAAGACGTATGAGATGAAAATGTCCATGAAGAAGGCAAAAAAGAATGAGGTGAAGAAGTAGAAGAGCCTGGTTCTCAAAGCTGCAAAGGGAGAGTCCAGTGATGATGACTCTGAAATGGCTTATATCACACAAAGATTTCACAAGATGATAAATAAAAATAGCATGTTCCCCAAAGTAGGAAACCCCAGCAGAAACGACTACTCCTGTCATAAAGGTGGGAAACCTTGGCATTTCATGAAGGATTGTGTTACATTTCGGAAACTTTTGGATTTTTTGTGAGTAGACTAATGTGAGCTTAAGATGAATATGATGTCCTTACCAGGTTAAGGAAAGTACTAGATAACTTAAAGTGCATACCATAAGATTTTGAAGTCATGTGAATATGTGAAATTCAGTTCGTTGAAGGAAGTGAAACGTAAGTCGTGTTCGGAAAAGTTTTGCTATAATGGAGCTAATATTTATTTGGTTATACCTTGAGGGAATGCTATAGGGCCTATTGTATGGTTAATGAAGTGTTATATAAGTGCCAAGAAGGTTCTATGTCACCGAGAGTAACTTCGGAAAGTATGGGTTATACGACCACTTATACGGTCCGTATAACTTTATACGGTCCATATAAGGGGTCCGTATAACGCTTCTAGAGAAGGTTATTTTCATGGTGGGATTATACGGTCCATATAAATGGTCCGTATAACCCTTCCAGAGAAGGGTATTTTCATGGTGGGATTATACGGTCCACTTATTCGGACTGTATAAGTGGTCTGTATAAGTCCATCGGGCAGCTTTTTTATTTTTGTATAAATAGATGACCCTTGTTATTTTATTTCATTTCCCACATTTCCACAAGTCTTGAGAGCTCCAAAACCCTTCTCCACTTAAACCCAACAGAAATCAAAGATATAACATCAAGAATTAAAGTGTTCATGTGTTGGAAGGCTCACTAAGGTTAGTAAACGTCAAGATTAACTTGAGTATTGAAGCTAGGGTTTTCACCCAAGGTGATATCTTGCTCCAAGGCCCATTATTATAAGATAAAAGGTTAGTTTTCATGCTTATTTCACGTTATCAAGAATGCATGGTTGTTGAACAACTTGGGTAGAAGAAGAAAGTAGAAAATGAGATCTAAATGTAGCTTTTATGATGTTTGTGAGTTATGTTTCTTAGTATAATATGGGTATAATCTTGTTATGGAAGGGAATCATGATGATGAGGAAGTGTTGTATGAAAATATGCAAAGGGTTGATGTGAAGTTGTTAGTATAAGTTGAATATGGGAATGAATATTGAAGACTCAATGGAATGTGATTACTTTATTATGATATTGTGGATGTTGTTATGGTTTTGGGAGTTGTATTGTAATATGGTGGAAGTCGATGAAATAGGTGAAATGCTACCCAGTTTTTGTTAGATCATGAATTATTCTAGTTTGAACTTAAGAGTACCCTTAAAGGCTTAACCATGGTATGAATCATTTTAAATGTAGATTTCTTAAGCTTGAGCGGTGAACGTTAAGTAGTTAAGAAGACAAAGAGGCATGTAAGGCTAACCCTTTTTTCTTAAGGCATGATCCCATTGATGTATACCTTCATATGAAATCCATTGTATCTTCCATGATGATTTCATTCCTAGAATCACTAAAGCTCATGACTTTTTATTCTCACGATACCATTGGTCCCATCCTATAATAGTTGATCCCCTAAGGAAGGATATAATGAAAATGATGATGATGACGATGATGTTGAGGGTATGTATGTACTTCTATGTATCTATATTTATATATTAAAGTATGACTATTAATAACACCGAGCTTATATGGCCGGGTATGATATCTATCAAGCGCGCACCACTGCAGTTGGGTACGAATAACATTAAGCCTTGGTAGGGCCAGGTATGTATAACACTGAGCGTTGTCATGGCCGGGTATGTGAAACACCGAACCTTTATGGTCGGGTATGGTGCTAATATATAAGTAAGCATTAGAAATAGAGGGTTCCTATTAGAAAAAGGGTAAGAAAACATGATGATTTCCACTAGAGTTACAAATGGCTCTATTATCTCATGACTCTCCTATCTTATATTATTTCTTATGCTTCTATTATGATGTTGATTATGCTTGACATACTCAGTACATTATTCGTACTGACGTCCTTTTATTTGTGGACGCTGCGTCATGCCCGCTGGTGGACAGGGAGATAGACTTGATCCTTAGGATGCTTATTTCAAAGATTGCTTAGAAGAGCTTCGTTTGATCCGGAGCTGCAGCTGTGGGTACTATTCTTTTGTGTATATATGGGCATGGCGGGGTCCCGTCCCGTCCTTATAATGATATTTCATACTTTTCTTAGAAGCTCGTAGACAATCATGTTTAGTAGATGTATTTTGCCTTGTCAGCTCATATTCTAGTATATTATTTTGTTAGCTTCGTCGGCCTGTGTATATGTGTATGGGCGTAGTGGTTGATGTTGATAAGAAAGGTGTTTTAGCCATTGGAAATGGAATTGTTAAGGCATATAGTTTGTTATAAGCCACGTGGCTCACCTAGACATGAATGTGGATGTACGATAAGAGCTGCCCGGTGGGTTAGCTCCGGGTGCCCGTCATGGCCCTCCGGTTGGGTCGTGACAGATTGTCTCAAAACAGGCAGGACAATTATGACAGAACTGTCACACCCCAACCTTGGGGGTGTGGCCGGCACCTAGCACCCGAAGGGCCGAGCGCACCAACTGTGATATTTAAACTCTGTAACGTGAATCATTGGCCGACGAGGCCGCTGAATAACAATAGTAAGAAGTATATCATAACAACCTGCAAGCAGAAAAGGCCCAACAACACATATATGCATTACAAGGGCCAACAATGCCACAACCAAGAATACAACTAGTCAGAAGGCCAGCAAAGCCAAACATAATACATGTACACTGACTGATAGTCTGTAAGCCTCTAAGAGCACTAATATCCATCAATTGGTCAGGACAATAGCCCCGACGTACCCATAGCCATAATCTCTCTCTATATATGCATGCATCCTATTTAATGACTCTGACCAGCAACTCCGGAGAATGGAGTGCGAACATCCCTGCTGAACTTTGGTATCCCTACTGAGAAAGGTACAACAATCCGTCTACCATACCTGTGGGCATGATCACAGCGCACAAAATGCGTCAGTACGAAAGATGTACCGAGTATGTAAGGCAGTAAGCATAAACATAACATACGCATAAGAGATACAGATAACTTGGGAAAAGATGTAGAGATAACCTGAAACTCTGAACGAAGCCACTGAGGACGATCAAAATCATGCCATAACTGTAAATGCATGCCCGTAAAATCATTCCTCACTGTGGAGGCATATATCATATCATATAACAATAATAAATACCTCTATGGGTGAGCTCATCATCATAACATCATCTCTGCCCAACTGATCAGTGGCAATGCACAGCTACGTGCCTATCCGACCGCCTACAACACGACTCGGTAAAGAAAGAAATACATCTAGGTGCACAGCTACGTGCCTACCCGGCCACCTACAACACGACTTGGTAAAGAAAGAAACATGTCTAGGTGCACATATAAGTGCCTACCCGGCCGACTATAGCGCGGCTCGGTAATGAAAATAAATACATATATATAAGTGCAATGAAAGACTGACCTCAGAAGAAATATCATGGAAAGAGTCGGAGTGACCTATTGTCGTTATCCTCCGACTATCATTATTGTCGCTACGTTTATCATTATTTGATCATTAGGCCAATGAAGTAAAAGTACAAGGTAACATCTTGTTATAAATTATTCACGAAGCCAAAGTTAGCCAAACTCTTATGAAATATGATCAACACAACTTTTATCGGAAAAAGTGTGCCAACGAGAGGTTCGTCACCTTGAAGCAATAAACAAGAAGATAAGGATTAACTCAATTAAAGGAAGTACAATCAACTCAACTTTGATGTGAAGAGTACCATAACTAATATCATTCTTCATTCAATAAACAAGAGGGATACGAAATTTGAAAGGTACTTCAATACAAGCTATTCATGAGAAAAGGGTAAGCTTAACCATTTTGGGACATAATTGTTATATTCCGTATTTTTGAACGTCAGATTATTTGCTGAGGTGGGACCCACACATCGAGATTTTTTTTTTGGGACATCTAAAAAAAAAATTCATATGAATCACATATGAGAAGTTAAACACGACTCAAGAAGGACCCTTGGGCCAAATCAAAGTGGAAGTCCTCCAAACAAATATTTTTAAGAAAACGTTTTCGGGTGATCTGACTTCAAGGGGCCAATACGGTATTATAAGTTTGGAATTTGGAAAAGTACCAAGAAATAGAAGTTGTAGATAATTGAATTAGCTTTCCGACCATAGGTCGTGGGTCCCCAGGTGACGTCGGTACAAGGAGATATGAACGTTTTAAGGTTGAAAGGTCAGTGGGCTAGGCCCAACTCGGGACCAAACCGAGTTGGCCCAAAAAAAATCAAAAACAAATAATAAGGCCCAAATTTGTGAGGCCCAACCGGCCATGGTTATGGCCCAAGCCAATATTAAATAAAATTTGGTCAATAAAAGGATGACTAAGTCATCCTTATCACAATAAGTTCTAGAGGTTTCAAGAAAAGAAGAACAACAGAAAGAAGAGAGAAAAGCTTAAGGCCATTTCGGCCATAGAGAAAGTCCATGAGAAAAATTGATAAAAATTCTTCAAAAATCAATCCCTACCAAGTAAAGGGTGCTTAACAAGGTGGAGTTGTTGTTGGAGCAAGAAAGATTCAAAATCATACAAGTTGCCAAGTTGTAGTCAAGTGAGAAGTTGAAGAAGAAAGGTGAGTTTTGATCTTTCTTTATGTGTTATGAATGGTTTATATGTGTTGTAGTATGTTAAAATGGATGAAATTCATGAAAGAGATAAAAATAGGGGTGTGGCCGTGAGGTATGGAACATGTATATGTGTGTAGAAATTGTGTTTTAATTAATTTATCTAGTGTTTGGTTGTTATTGTTGTGAATGATATGTGGAAAATGGAATTTGAATAAATTTGGAGAGGTTGTAGTGTGTATGCTTGATGTTGGCCGTGTAGTTGTAGAGTAATATGGAAGAAAAGGAGTCAATTCTATTTAATGTTTTGGTTGTAGTTGAATTGTGGATGCTAGATTGCTAATGAATGCATAATAATCTTGTGAAGTTGAAGTAGGTGGAGGTTTGTTTTAGAAGTTATGTGAATTGAATGTAATGTTCTTGCATGCATGGAAGGTAATGTGGTTAGTATGATGTTGTTGGAATATAGATCATGAGGTTGTGATTGTTTTCATTAAAGTTAGAAAGTTTTTGGAAGAAGTAGTAAGTTGATTGAATATGGAAGTTGTTAGTATTGTTGTTGTTGGAATTGTGGTTGATATTTTGGCCGGGTTTGAATTCCCGGGATTGTTGTTGATTGAAATTAGCCAAGTTGAACTTGGTGGGATGGAGTATTTATAGGGGAAGTGCTGCCGAAATTTCGGTAGCCAAATGTTTCCTTAAGAATTCAACTCTAAGTATCCTAATAAGAGTTTTGGTAAACATGACCAATTTGCAGATTTTGACGAGATTGCAACGTGAATTCGGAATAGCAAAAGAAGCGGAAAGAGGTATGTAAGGTTTCACCCTTCTTTCTATGGCATGTCTTAGACGGAATAAGTTGGGTACGCGCCTCGGGGACAACTCTCTTCCCCAGAATCCGCATCCAAAGTTTTCCACTTTTTGTTCAATAGAATTGAACTAGAAAGTGTGCAAATGATGGAAAGACCCCTTAAACCCCTAGAACTTGCATAAGTGGGACCCAATTACCCTAGGACCCTCACAAGTAATGACATGACACGTAATATATGTAAATCATATACGTCACCCCATCCGGCCCGAGGTGGGCCCGCTACTCTCGGATTTTTCCTTACAGTCTTGCTTGACTTACTTGAAGTGAATCCAAAGGGAACCTTTGATCCCGATTTCGTTACCAAATGATAAATACTATGACTCCTCTAACGAGGGCACTTCCATGACGATAATGATAACAATGATGTTAGATAAGAGAATATGCCTATGATACGTACTACCGGAACGACTCTATGACTAAGATGACTAAGCTAAGTATCTTATGTAAACATGAAAATGATAAACTAATTTTTGAATCTTATTTATATTTCCTAGCTATGACTTTATTTTCTAAAAGATTTCAAAGTCTATGAACTGTCATCTATGATGCCCCGATTTCATTCTACGTTTACTTTAATATTATTCCCCGTTGGTAGTCTCACCTTAAAATACTCGTTCCTTCAAGGTGAGACAAAGCGATCACGAGTATTCTATAATATAATTGGAGGTCACCGACCTTACGTCACTCCGATGACTACATGATTCTTCTTTGGGCTTTCATGCATGCCTATGAGACATATGTATATAGGATACGTAAATGCATATAAGACATGTAAATGTATGTAAGATATGTGTATATATTTTTCAAACATGCACATGACGAAAGAGCTAGAGCGCTATAGACGCTGATGTACCTACACGACACACGTATATGTATATGATAAAAGAGCTAGAGCGCTATAGACGCTGATATATGTACATGATATATGCATGTGTATACGGGGAAAATGGAGGTAAGGGCAGAGCGTTATGAACGCATATCCACCTGATCAGTTGGCATTACATGATATGATATCGTCCCGGACGCGGGATGCCCGGACGCGGGATGTGTATATTTATGGTTAAATGGATCGGCTGCCGACGCCTCGGCAATATGAGATGTCCTATTTTATATGTATATGTATATGAACAAGGAAAGATTCTTAAAGGAAAGCTAAGTACGCATAGCACCTGCCAAGGGTATATATATATACAGGTTATGTTTCTACCTCAGGACATGTGCTATTATTCTCTTATGTCGTTATTTCCGTTTTATACTTTCCGTATGCTACTATTCATGCCTTACATACTCGGTACACTATTCGTACTGACGTCCCTTCTTGTGGACGCTGCCTTTCATGCCGCGCAGGTCAGCAGACAAGCGGATTTGATCCTTAGAAGCTCTACCAGCAGTGTTGACAGTGCTCCAATTATTCCGGAGCCTCACTTCCTTGGTACTATTTTGTGTATATATATTCGGACACGGTAGTACTCAGCCCTTTCTATGTATAAACGTACTATGTCTAGAGGCTCGTAGACAGATATGTACAGTCATTTAAGTATAGTTAGGTATATGGTGTTTTGGCATGCTAATGTTGATGTATAAGTGATAACGAAGTTTATTAGTCTATGTTCAGAATGACGCCGCTAATGTTAATGTTAAAAAAAATGGCTCTGTTTACATGGCTTGCTAAGAGGTAAAGGTAAAACGATAGACAAGGGGTGCTCGGTACAAGTATCGGGTACTCGTCACGGCCCCTAGACGGGTCGTGACAATAATCAACACAAGTTGAACGGAAAGTCTTTTAATCGATAGCCAAAAGGAGATGTGGACCATAATTTGGTACAAGTCATAGATGAAGTATGTGTCAGCTCAATTATCATGGAACGCGATCGATCCAAGTTAACGGAACAAATTTTTCAATGAAAGGTCATTTGAAATCTAGTCATGCCACAAAGAGAATAGAAAGCCCTACATACCTCGTCGATGGAGTTATATATGTTTCATGAGTCCTTAAATGCCTTACGAACGATTTCCTACATAATACAGACTATTCAAGATCAAAACCAAGGTCATAGCTTATAGAAATCTTTATTTTGACATTTAATCGAGCAACTCATGGGCATGAATTTATAGGCCCTTTTTGTAGCGAAATTTTCCCGTAAAACGCTACCAAATTCTACTTTTCTACTCCTCCTCGTCAAGACGATCCATAACATATCAACACAACTCCAAACAACACGTTAAAACCACATAAAATAGCCCAACTATCAAGCCAAGTCCATAAGAGTTCACAAGAATTGTCAAAGCTTATTCTATGGGGTTTTCACCAAATTTCTAGGTTTAATTACTTGTAGAAGTTCAAAGATATCAAAAGGAAGTTAAATGATCAAAATCACTCCAAACTCCAAGTTACTTCAAGGTGAAATCCTTATTCAAGAAGCAAATTAGCGGAAAAAAAATCACAATTCCGTAGTTGCCATGTTGTTCTTCATGTTAAAGTTGATATATTTGCTCTTGGTTTGGATTGAGATTGATGGAGGATTAATTGGAGAGGGTTTGAGGGTTTTCTATATCATGTATGGTGAGGAAATGGAGAAAAAATCGTGAAGAGGGGTCTCTTATATAACTTAAAGTGAGCAGCCACCGATCTTGATCACTGTTCCCGCGGCAGTTTGCATCTTTGGACGAAAATGCGAATATCTCTCTACTCCGATGTCATATCGATGAACGGTAAAATTCCATGGAAACTAGACTCGTAGACCTTTGATGTGGTAGGTGGATCACCCCGTAAATCCAAGTATATTGAGAGAAAAGCTCTGAGACATCTAACCTAAATTTCAGTGAAATTTCCAAACTTAACAAGAGACCATTATACAATTCAAATACTTCATATCATTACTTTCTTAGCATGTGGAGCACTCCTAATCTCACCCAAAATACAAGTTATCGTATTCTCAACTTGCCGACTTTTGACGAAACTCATGCTTCTTTGATTCATTCACCCTCTAAATCTTCCGCCACTTACTAGTATTATTTATAGACTCTTGTAACCATTTTATTAATAAAATCAATCCCTTTTATCCTCAACATAATTTATTTTTGAACTTACGTCGACTAACTTATGATGCGACTTTAACATGCCAAAATTCGAGGTGTAACAAGAACTGCCAAGAGGAATCAGGTCTCGGGCGAAGTTTCAGAAGGAAGAGGCTGCTGATGAGAAATATGAGGCAAACACTTGCAGCCTAGGAAGACTACTCAAGCGAGTCTGAGGATGAAAATGACAAAGGGGATGTAACGACCCGCTTGGTCATTATGCATGCTTTGACAATTCTATCCTTGCTAGTACTTTCCCGAGGCTAGAAATGAGAGAACCTAAATAATTTGGTTGTGCTGTATGTTGTGTTTTGTGACTTGTAAGTTGACTCTATGACGTGTTTTTAACTTGGTTTGTTTGTTGGCTTGTGTTTATAGGGCCTTAGAATGATTTTGATAGACTAAGTATTAAAATGTTAGAATTTCCATGCTCAATGATAAAATATCTACCTCTGTACACAAATGTTAAATGGTAATGTTTTTCCCAAATGGTGGGAGAAGAAAGAGCAAGCAGCATAAACTGATGAATGGTGAACGCTCCAAAGTGCAACTATGGTTAAAAAGTCTCCTCTCAAAACCCTTATAGCAGGATGTGTGTGGTGTGATGATAAAAGGAAGGATCTCTGTTGAACAATGCTGCCGAAAGGTATCACTCGCAAATGGCTATAGTAAGTGAAAAGGTACACTGTTGACAAGTGTTTTTGGCTATATCTAACTCACTTCTGTACCATTACAAGTGTGCATGCATGGAAGGATCAGGAGAATTCAAGCATAAGCAATTCTACACAGTTTACAGTGATGGTCTGATACTTCAAAAAGTCTGATCAGAGACCAGGTCTGTCATGACCCAAATAGCCGTGAGTGGCACTCACACAAATCCCCTTATGGGAGAATCTTCTTAACTAACCATCCAAACAATTGCCACATTACTTAGCGAATTTTAAAACATTCAAGGTTATAACAGATATAAAAATCTCCAAATGTCTAGTCATGCCATAAATAAATAAAATCTGCGGAAGTTTAACTATTACAACCCTAATATTAGAAAGTCATCATGCAAGGACTCTAACACATAAGTACCTAAAGAACGAATAATTGTCTAAAATAAACATAAATCTCCGAAATGAAATAGACATCTAAAATAACGAAGATCTTCAGGGGTCCCGGCATGGATAGGAGCTCACCCTGGAATCTGTTAGAAACTGGCCTTACACTAAATATGAGGTCTCTTAGAGGTCTCTGGATCACAATTTGCACTCAAAAGAATGCAGTAAGGTAGTATCAGTACAAACACTATGTACCGGTAGATTAGTATCATGCATACAATCACAAAACCAATAAAATAGACAGATAGGCACAACAACACATAACCTCAAGAACTATCAACAAAAATCATCCAATATTGAAATATTAGCCAACACAGGAATAAGATAAATCTACACAATTAGAAATCAATAAGAGTGACTCAACCCATGTAATCACCAACACAATCGTAAATCACAAGTCATCTCAACTCTGTCACGTATCCGTACACATATGCTAAATGGTAGTGTTTGACCCATTAGCCATGACCTGTAGGGGACCCATGGTGTCCATGCACCACTCGCTCCGAAACTGACCTCGGATCACGAGCCCATAATTAGGCCATATCCTCATCTCCTATCAAATGTGTCTTTTTATATTTATAATATCTTTCTTATCACAATGTATTTCCGTTCCACAATCAATAAAGAATGTGAACAATCAATAAATCAATATCAGGGAACACAAGTCACCATGTCACAAGTCATGTCTAGACTTAAGAATCAACTCTTCTTAAGTCATGAATAAGGGATTACCCCAACTCAGCAAGAAGAGTATTTATGAACTCCTTCTTTATCATTTCATAATAGTTCATCACTTAATTAATCAATCAATAACAACTGTAGGAATTTCCAACCACACTTATGTCTGAAGACCTAATCATGCTTCTCCTATCAATTTCGTAAACATACAATCAATTAAATAATGTCTAACTCAAGTAGACCATAACCTACCTCAAAGCCGAACTGGAATGAAGCAGTCACTCCACAATAGTTTTTCCCTTTCACAAAGCTTCCGCACGTTTAAAGTCTAGAAATATAGCGCTACATTAGTATTCAAATCATTACTCAAATTAAACAACAATTGAGGAAAAGAACCCAACTACATTCTATCCTTTTCAATTAGTGAATTACCCGCGTGAATTCATCATAACATCAACCCCAAACCATCATACTATTCCCATTCGTGGGTTTTCTAATCAATTTAACCCCTTTTCAAGTAATTTTTATGCCAAAGCTATTATCTTTATGAAACCCCCTAAGTCTAAGCCCCCGTTTGGCCATAAGAATTATTCACTTTATTCCGAATTTTTTTCTCACATTTTTCCGGAATCAGCATTTGGCCATGAGTATTCCGAATACAACTTGAAGTTGTATTCCGGAATACCAAAAACTCAAAAAACTTGTTTTTTCAATTTTTTTTCACTTGTTTCACTTTTTTACAACTACATTTCACCAAAAACTACAATTTCAAAAACATGGCCAAACACAACTCCAACTCCAACTCCAAAATTCCAAAAAAACTGAAATTTGTTTTGGTATCTATGGACAAACGGGGCCTAAATCAACAAGTTCCTCCATTAGCAGACAAGTTCTCATCATAGGAAGTGATATTATATACTCCTAGATGATTAAACAACAATAAAATTCATAACCTGTCCATTAATCAAGGCTTCCCCAAGTTCTAGGGTTTTAGCCTTTTCCATTCACCATTAACAGACCTTTAACTGTCATGGGATCTAACATGAAGATGGAATTAACGAAGTCAAGGGTTGAGACATTCCTTTTAAGAGTACTTTAGACCAAGCCTTAGAATTTTGCCACAGCAGTTCTTGGCAACTATTTTGGTGTTATGTGGGGAATAAGTTTAGAAAGAAGAATAGAAAACAGGGATTCTGGCTCCCGTCAACCACTGCAGCGGTCTCGCTATAGCTGAAAAGCTCCCGCTATGGCGTACCTCATTAAAGTCCCACCTCCCCGCAGCAGTGACCCTACACTCGCTATGACGGACTCAGTATAACGGTCTATCACCCGCTGCAGCGGTTCATTTTGGCCAATAGCTCGAGTTTTTGCACCAGTTTCCACCCAAAAATCCCAACACCAATCCAAGGCCCTACAAACTCAAACAAAACATACACAGACACATAAAAACACGCTACAGACACACCTGCGACCTTGAAATTCTCAACAAAGGTCTAATTTTCTAAGTCACCCTTATAACGACTTATATCACATGCCAATTAAACAATTGTTTGTCCCTGAACGGATAACAAGAAGGTACAAAGGGAAGGTACCTGACTCAGTGAAAAGCTGCAGATAATTCTTTCGCATATAAGATTTTGTCTCTCATGTAGCTTCCTCAACAGGACGTTTCTTCCACTGAACCTTCGCTGACGCGATTTTCTTCGACCTCAACTTACGAACCTCTTTATCCAGAATAGCAATAGGTTGATTCTCATCCAACAAGACAGAATCCTAACGAATGATAAGCAAACCATCACCATGATATCTTTTCAAAATAAGGACATGGAACACTGGATGGACACCTGACAAACTTAGGGGTAAATCCAACTCATAGGCTACATCCCCCACACGATTGAAAATCTCAACATGGACCAATAAATATGGGACTAAGCTTACCCTTCTTCCCAAACCTCATCACACCCTTCATGGGCGAGACCTTCAATAAGACCTGTTCTCCAAACGTGAACTCAAGATCTCGGACCTTTAGATCTGCGTACTTCTTCTGCCTACTCTGAGCAGCCAAGAGCTTTTCTTGAACCACTTTGACTTTATCGAATGACTCCCTCAAAAGATCTATGCCCCATGGCCTTACTTTAGATGCATCAAACCACCAGATAAGAGACCTGCATCTCCTCTCATAAAAAGCCTCGAACGGGGCCATATCAATGCTCGAGTGATAACTATTGTTGTATGAAAACTCAGCCAATGGTAAGAACTGATCCTAATGGTCATCGAATTCAATCACACAAGCTCAGAGCACATCCTTTAGGACCTGGATAGTTCGCTTAGACTGACCATCTGAATGAGGGTGGAAAGCTGTACTAAAGTCCAATCTGGTACCCAATTCCTGTCACGATCCAAACCGATGAGTCTTGACGAGTGTCTGACCTCTAGTGACCAAAGACCCCTAAACACATATCTGAACCAAACTGAACATCAAGGTCCCATAAATGGCATAAACAGATCTCATACTTGTCACGACCCGACTAAGGGTCATGACGGGTACCCGGGGCTAACCACCGAGCACCGCTCATACTACTAGTCATCATACTCATCCTGTTTCATTAATAACATGCTTATAATCATAGGGAAACCATTTTCATTTGAAACACAATTGCCTTTATATACATAAGCCCTTTGGCTATCAAAATAATACATGTATACACGTGGGAAAATCGTGAGACCATACTACCCACACATGCGTATCTACGAGCCTCTACTGAAGTACTAGACATATGGATGGGACAGGACCCCGTCGTGCCCAAAAAAAAAAAATATATATATATATATATACACACACAAAATCATAAGCAATGGCACCTTCGGCACAATGGAGTGCTCTCAAATCTGCTGAGAGCTTTTATGAATCTGGATCACCTCCCTGTCTACCTGTGGGCATGAACACAACATTCAAAGAAAAGGACGTCAGTATGAGCATTGTACTGAGTATGTAAGGCATAAACAATAACAATACATCAATGAAATAAGGAGACATCAAATAAGGAACAACCTGTAACTGACTGTCACTTAAGAATGAAATAATGCATGCTAATTTACTTCATAATCATCATCATATCATGTATGCATATATATATATATATATATGTATAAGCTGCCCGACCATATAGGTACGGTGTGATCATCGTTAGCCTACGTCCAGGCCTCCCACGTCCGGGGTAACCATCTCATGCCGCGCACTAGTGGTGTCTGCCCATGCCATCTAAACATGGTGTATACGCTGCCCGCTTTAGCGGTGTCTGCCCGGCCATATTGGCACGGTTTGATATCATCATGTACATCTCATAGGCTTATCATAATCTTATCATACTCTTATCATAATGGATGCATAGGAACTTAAAGACATCTATACTTTATCGGAGTGACATAAGGTCGTGAACCCCCGATTTTCATAAGCATTCTTCCTCACCTTGAAGGAATTACCATATAAGGTGAGTGTATACAATAAACAACATCAATGGATCATAGTTAGAATCATTAGCTTTAGGATCTTTAGACTTAACTTGTCATCATCACTATCATGCTCATAACATATCTCGTTTCTCTATCTCATGTGAAGCTCTTTATAATCATAGGCTCATAATTACCGGAATGTAAGAAAGTCATGGGAAATAGGGGAATTTATGCCATAGGAGTCATGCCTTGGAAGGAAGGGACTAGCCTTACATACCTTTTCGTTTAGCTATTCTATCGCTTGATCGTTCTCCTTCGATGCTCACGTTTCTACCTTTAAGAGAGTTCGTATTAACATTAGCTAATCGATTATATGAACATGATTACTAAAGCTAGAGAAAATTGGGCAGCATTTCCTTTTTTTATACAACTGTCCTCATATCATATATCAACCCTCAAAAGTCTATAATTACATTCACAACGTCATAAGCAACAATCTCCATACACCTACATTGTCTATATTTCACAATTTCACTTCAATTCATCCATAACCATGGCCATAGTACACTCGTACGTTTTCTCGCATATAATGCTTATCCCATGTTCTTAATGTCATTTATAACATAATTATAATCACAACATATCAATAATCATGACTCATTCCAAACTACTACTCAAAATCTCATTATTCTCATCTTTGTGACCCATTTTCTATTTCCTTTCATAATCTAAGTCTTTCAACCTCTCAATACCTTAAAAAACATGGAATGATCATAAAACTTACCTTAGATAGTGTAGGAATGAGCTTTGAGTGGAAATACTTCACTTGAGCCAAAACCCTAATTCACTTCCCATGGAATTTCTTGACTTGGATGAACTTCAATGAGTTTCTTACACTTGGTTTTCTTGGTTTGAAGAAGTTGATCATAAATTTCTCTTGAGTTCTTGTGGATGAAGAGTGTAGAGGGTTATAGATAATTCTTGAAGTGTGGAGAGAAAGAATGAAATGAATTAAATGAGATTGGGTCCTTATATCAACTTTTAAAATCTGTCCCGACATGAACATACAGACCAACATACAGTCCGTATCTTTTATACTGGCTGTATGTCTGGCCGTATGTTTAGTCAAGTGAAGGTCCCCATTCTGGGCAGAACATACGGCCTAACATACGGCCAGTATGTTGGACCGTATGTTGCCCAACTTTCCGGAATTCGTTCTCGTCGACTCATTTGATCTCCAATCCTTATGGAACCTTCTTAACACTTGTTTAACAGCTCATTAACAATATAAAGGACGTTATAACTCTTCTCCAAGACATAATTAAGTCATTGTTAACTTATTGCTCGTAAATCACACCCGACACATGACGTATACCTTGCTTTTCTTGGCAACTTTCTTCTCTTACCCCAAATGTCTTTGAAATCTCAATTAGGATCATCAAATGTTATTTCTTACTTAATGAAACATCGCACACTTCGTTAGTATATTCGCTGTGCATTAACGGGAAATTTTTCGAGGTGTAACATTCTTCCCCCCTTTTGGAACATTCGTCCTCGAATGTTGAGCACTCGGGAATTCTACGAAAATTTCGCCAGAGTTTCCCCTTTAATATGGCACTACCGTCCTGTCACAATAGCCCACAATAACAATGCCTCATTGGGCCACAACATAATAGCTATAGAATTTCACCACACATGACCCATATGCATAAAAGAAAACATACGTACCTCATAATCTTCCGGGGGCTGAAATAAGCGCGGGTACTTGGATTTCATATTCTCTTCTGCTTCCCAAGTCATTTCTTCTCGGTTGTTATTTCTCCATATGACCTTAACTGAGGCTACTTCTTTATTTCTAAGCCTCCGCACTTGCCTATCCAATATGGCAATGAGTACTTCTTCATAAGCCAACCTTTCTGTCACTTGAGCATCATCTATTGGAACAATCCTCGTAGGATCTCCAACACACTTGCGGAGCATTGAGACATGAAAAACCGGATGGACTGATTCAAGTTCTGAGGGTAAGTCCAATTCATAGGATACTTGTCCCACATTGCGAACAATTTTGTAATGTCTAATATATCGAGGACTCAACTTCCCCTTCTTACCAAATCTCATCACTCCTTTCATTGGCGACACCTTTAAAAATACCCAGTCATCAACTTAAAATTCTAAGTCTCGCTGGCGGTTGTCCGCGTATGATTTCTAGCGACTTTGGGCTGTTAACAATCGATCTCGGATTGTCTTGACCTTTTCCACTGCTTGTTGAATCAACTCAGGGCCTATTAGTTGTACCTCTCCTATTTTAAACCACCCAATTGGGGATCTATACTTCCTTCCATACAGAGCTTCATACGGAGCCATTTAGATACTGGAATGGTAGCTATTGTTGTATGCAAACTCAATAAGAGGTAAGTGGTCATCCCAACTACCACCAAAATCTAGAACACATCCTCTTAGCATATCCTCCAAGGTTTGAATGGTACGTTCGGCTTGCCATCAGTTTGAGGATGGAATGCCGTGCTAAGCTTCACTTAGGACCCAAACCTTCTTGGAAAGATTTTCAGAACTTATCTGTAAATTGTGCTCCTCTATCTGAAATAATAGACATCAGGATACCGTGGGGTCGTACAATCTCTTTGAGATACAACCTTGCATAGTCTTCTACTGAATATGTGGTTCTAACAGGAAGAAAATGAGCTGCTTTCGTGAGTCTGTCCACGATCACCCATATGGAGTCATATCTACTTCGGGAACGAGGAAATCCCACAATAAAATCCATATTGATCACTTTCCATTTCCATGTAGGGATTTCCATTGCTTGTAATAATCCTCCTGGCTTTTGATGCTTGATTTTCACTTACTGACAATTTGGACATTGAGCTACAAATTCTGCTACGTGTTTCTTCATTCCATCCCACCAATACATTAACTTGAGATCATGATATATCTTTGTTGCACCTGAATGAATAGAATACCGAGAATAATGAGCTTCTTCTAGAATTCGACGACGTAATTCTGCAACGTTCGGAACACATAGCCTGCCTCGGTATCTAAGAACCAAATATATAGATGTTTCAAATGGAGACTTCTCTTTTTCATGAAATGTGTCTCTATAGTGGCTCAACTGAGGATATTCATATTGACGCTCTTTCACCTCCACATCTAGGGATGAAACAGTGGGATTATTGATATCAATTCCTACACTGCCTGAATCAATTAGATGAACACCAAGATTTGCTAGTTGATGGAGCTCATGAGTTAATTATTTCTTCTCCGGAGGAACTTCACATAAGCTGCCCATTGATTTGCGACTAAGCGCATCAGCTACTACTTTTACCTTTCCGGGGTGGTATAAAATACTCACATCATAATCTTTCAATAATTCTAACCATCGCCTCTGCTGCAGATTTAACTCCTTCTGTTTGAAAATGTATTGAAGACTCTTATGATCTGTATAGATATCAACATGAACACCATACAAGTAAGGTCTCCACATCTTTAGTGCATGAATAACTGCAGCCAATTAGAGATCATGAGTTGGGTAGTTTTTTTCATGTTTCCGCAGCTGTCTCGAAGCTTAAGCAATGACTTTGCTGTGTTGCATTAATACACATCCTAACCCAACGCCAGAAGCATCACAATACACAACATAACCATCTGGCCCTTCTGGGAGTGTCAAAACTGGAGCTGAGGTTAATCTGTCCTTCAACTCTTGAAAGCTATGTTCACAAGCATCATTCCACTGAAATTTAGCTGACTTCTGAGTTAGTTTCGTCAATGGGGCTGTAATAGAGGAAAATCCTTCTGCGAATCTTCTATAGTAACCTGCCAATCCCAGAAAACTACGGACTTCCGTGGGCGTTATTGGCCTTGGCCAAGTCTTCATAGCTTCAATTTTCTGAGTATCAATTCGAATGCCATCTTTTGAAATAACATGACCCAAAAATCTCACGAAATTTAGCCAAAACTCGCACTTTGAAAATTTTGCATACAATTCTCAAGTTCGAAGGATTTCAAGAACAATACGTAAATGGTCTGCATGTTCTGATTCTGTCCGAGAATATACCAGAATGTCGTCAGTGAACACAATCACGAACAGATCTAAGAGAGGTCTGAATAAATTATTCATCAAATTCATGAACATTGCCAGGGCATTAGTTAACCCATATGACATCATCCGAAATTCACAATGGCCATATCTCGTTCGGAAGGCTGTTTTGGGAATATCTTCTTCTTTAACTCCCACTTGATGGTAACCTGACCTCAGGTCTATTTTGGAAAACCACTTGGCACCT
Source organism: Lycium barbarum (assembly GCF_019175385.1). Lineage (NCBI taxonomy): Eukaryota > Viridiplantae > Streptophyta > Magnoliopsida > Solanales > Solanaceae > Lycium > Lycium barbarum. The sequence goes on along the minus strand of NC_083337.1, from coordinate 131,800,532 downwards.
TGTAATTGATCAAACAAATCATCGATTCTCGGGAGAGGATATTTATTCTTTATCGTCGCCTTATTCAACTATCTATAATCAATACACATTCGTAAAGAACCATCTTTTTTTCTTACAAATAGGACGGGTGCTCCCCAAGGTGATGAACTAGGTCTAATGAATCCTTTTTCAAGCAAATCTTTCAACTGTGCCTTTAGCTCTTTCAATTCTACAGGAGCCATTCGGTAAGGAGGAATAGAAATAGGCTTCGTGTCCGACAACACATCAACAACAAAATCAACCTCAGTTTTCGGAGGAAGACCTGGAAGTTCATCTGGAAATACATTCGGAAATTCATTCACTACCGCAACGGATTGGAAAGTTGGCGACTTTGCTTCGGTGTCATGAACTCGAACTAGATGGTAAATATAGCCTTTAGCTATCATCTTTCTTGCCTTAAGGTAGGAAATAAACCCACCTCTTGAAGACGCTGTATTACCCTTCCATTCAAGCATGAGCTCTGCCGGAAATTGAAACCGAACTACTTTCATGCGACAATCAACATTAGCATAATATGAGGCAAACCAATCCATACCCATAATCACATTGAAATCTATAATTTTCAGCTCAACTAAATCAACTTTAGTCTGGCGGTCACATATCACAATTACACAATTTTTGTACTCCTGTCTGGCTATCACGGGATCACTAACCGGAGTAGATACCTCAAAAGGTTTAATTGGCTCGGGTTTCACCCCAATAAGATCAGAAACATAGGGAGTAATATAAGATAGCGTAGAACTCAGATCTATCAATGCATATACGTCATGAGAAAATACGGATATTATACCTGTAACTACATTCGGGGAGGACTCAAGATCCTGTCGTCCGGCTAAATCATAGATACAGGGCTGAGTGGCACCTGAAGTAGATGCTCCCCCTCTGCCTCTACCTCGACCTGCTGGAATATGGGGAGTCTGCCCTGTCGGGCGCACAGAAGAAGAACCAGCCGCTGATCTTGTGGGCTGAACCCCAACTCTATCACTCATCGACGGGCAATCTCGCATCATGTGCCCAACCTGACCACAGGCATAGCAAGAATCTGAACCTCGGTGACACTATTCGAAATGTAATCTATCGCACTGGCTACATCGCGGTACTGGGGGTCTCCTCTGGCTATAATCACCCCCAAACTGGGAACCTGAAGCTCTCGAGCTCTGCCCCTGTCCTGAATAAATGGAGCGGTCAAATCTCCTTCCAGCAAATCGTGGAGGTACACTAGTTGCTTACTAGCCTGAGTGTCTAGAATATAGGCCTTGATCCCCCTCTATAGTCGCTACCGATACCCATAGATCTGGCCCTCTTACTTTGCCCTTTATCAATATCATGCTCACCCCTTTGCGGATGTTGTTGCTCTTCTAAGTTCTAGGCATGGGTCTGAATGCGGGAAATATCCATCCCATCTTGAAATGAAGCTATCAAGCAATCTTTAAATAAATGCGATCCTAGGCCTCTCACAAACTTGTGCACTCTATCTCCCATGTCGGCCACCATAGTCGGAGCACATCTAGCCAATGAGTTAAACTGAAGGTTATACTCCCGGGCACTCATATTTCCTTGCTTCAAATTTAGGAACCTATCTGCTCTAGCTCGGCGGACCTCGGGTTGCAAATAGTGGCGGATGAAGGCATCTACAAATTCTTGCCAAACCGGAGGAGGCGCATTCTCTTTTCTTGATGATATCCAATTATTATACCATAAGACCGCCACATCCCAGAATCTATAAGATGCTAACTCCACAGATTCAGTCTCGGAGGCATGAATAATCTTTAATGTCCTCAACATTTCATCAATAAAACCTTGCGGGTCTTCATCCGGCTTTGACCCGAAATACTTCGGAGGATTCAAACTCATGAAATCACGGGCTCTAGTACTAGCTGCCCTATCACTTGAACCTGTACCAAGCCGCTGTGCCTGAGCAGCAACTAATTGTGTCAATAGATGAATAGCATCGGTCATTTGTCAACCCGAAGCAGCCGGTGGAGGAACTGTAGGCATAAGCGCTGAAACCGAAGCCCCCTCTTGTTCTTCTAAAACAGGCAGAGTGGGAGAAGTATTTGATGGGGCCTCATTATGTGATTCGTCCTCTTCCATATTCATTGGAGGCTCCCTTTCTACTAGCCTTTCAACCATAGTTTTACCCTTCTGGGCGGCTATAGCTTTTCTCTTTACCGGCATCTCTAAAATCATAACACACTATTAGGGAGGAGAAATCTTATAACATGGCTCTATCGCATGATCTAATTAGAAGAAGACTGGTCATTTTTCCTAAATGTCCGGTAGCCTCCTGTTTATTAGTGTGGCGCGCAACACACCATAAACAAGACTCTACTAGACACGGCTCGTAGACACTTCCTAGGACTGAACTGCTCTGATACCACTTTTGTCACGACCCGACTAAGGGTCATGACGGGTACGCGGCGCTAACCACCGAGCACCGCTTATACTACTAGTCATCATAGTCATCCTGTGATTATTCATTAATAACATGCTTATAATCATAAGGAAACCATTTTCATTTGAAACATAATTGCCTTTATATACATAAGGCCTTTGGCTATCAAAATAATACATGTATAAACGTGGGAAAATCCTGAGACCATACTACCCACACATGCGTATCTACGAGCCTCTACTGGAGTACTAGACATATGGACGGGACAGGACCCCGTCGTGCGCAATATATATATATATATATATATATATACATAAAATCATAAGCAATGGCACCTCCGGAACAATGGAGTGCTCTCAAATCTGCTGATAACTCCTATGAATCTGGATCGCCTCCCTGTCTACCTATGGGCATGAAGAAAGCGTCCAAAGAAAAGGACGTCAATACGAGCATTACACTGAGTATGTAAGGCATAAACAACAATAATACATCAATGAAATAAGGAGACATCAAGTAAGGAACAACCTGTAACTGACTGTCACTTAAGACTGAAATAATGCATGCTAACTTACTTCATAATCATCATCATATCATGTATGCATATATATACATATATATATATATATATATATGTATAAGCTGTCCGACCATATAGGTACGGTGTGATCATCGTTAGCCTGCGTCCAGGCCTCCCGTGTCCGAGGTAACCATCTCATGCCGCCCACTAGCGGTGTCTGCCCATGCCATCTAGACATGGTGTATACGCTGCCCACTTTAGCGGTGTTTGCCCGGCCATATAGGCACGGTGTGATATCATCATGTAAATCTCATAGGCTTATCATAATCTTATCATACTCTTATCATAATGCATGCATAGGAACTCAAAGACATCTATACTTTATCGGAGTGACATAAGGTCGTGAACCCCCGATTCCATTATGGAGCATTCATAAGCATTCTGCCTCACCTTGAAGAAATTAGCATATAAGGTGAGTGTATACAATAAACAACATCAATGGATCATAGTTAGAATCATTAGCTTTAGGATCTTTAGACTTAACTTATCATCATCACTATCATGCTCATAACATATCTCGTTTCTCTATCTCATGTGAAGCTCTTTATAATCATAGGCTCATAATTACCGGAATGTAAGAAAGTCATGGGAAATAGGGGAATTTATGCCATAGGAGTCATGCCTTGGAAGGAAGGGACTAGCCTTACATACCTTTTCGTTTAGTTATTCTATCGCTTGATCGTTCTCCTTCGATGCTCACGTTTCTACCTTCAAGAGAGTTCGTATTAACATTAACTAATCGATTATATGAACGTGCTTACTAAAGCTAGAGAAAATTGGGCAGCATTTCCTTTGTTTATACAACTTTCCTCATATCATACATCAACCCTCAAACGTCTATAATTACATTCACAACATCATAAGCAACAATCTTCATACGCCTACATTATGCATAATTCACAATTTCACTTCAATTCATCCATAATCATGGCCATAGTACACTCGTACGTTTTCTCGCATATAATGCTTATCCCATTTTCTTAATGTCATTTATAACATAATTATAATCACAACATATCAATAATCATGACTCATTCCAAACTACTACTCAAAATCTCATTATTCTCATCTTTGTGACCCATTTTCTATTTCCTTTCATAATCTAAGTCTTTCAACCTCTCAATACCTTAAACAACATGTAATGATCATAAAACTTACCTTAGATAGTGTAGGAATGAGCTTTGAGTGGAAATACTTCACTTGATCCAAAATCCTAATTCACTTCCTATGGAATTTCTTGACTTGGATGAACTTCTATGAGTTTCTTACACTTGGTTTTCTTAGTTTGATGAATTTGATCATAAATTTCTCTTGAGTTCTTCTGGATGAAGAGTGGAGAGGGTTCTAGAGAATTCTTGAAGTGTGGAGAGAAATAATGAAATGAATTAAATGAGATTGGGTCCTTATATCAACTTTTAAAATCTGTCCCGACATGAACATACAGACCAACATACCGTCCGTATCTTTTATACTGGCCGTATTTCTGGCCGTATGTTTGGTCCAGTGAAGGTCCCCATTCTGGGCAGAACATACGACCTAACATACGGCCAGTATGTTTTATACGGCCTGTATGTTGGACCGTATGTTGCCCAAATTTTCGGAATACGTTCTCATCGACTCATTTGATCTCCAATCCTTATTGAACCTTCTTAGCACTTGTTTAACACCTCATTAAAAATCTAAGGGACGTTATAACTCTTCTCCAAGACATCATTATGTCATCGTTAACTTATTGCTCGTAAATCTTACCCGACACATGACGTATACCTTGCTTTTCTTGGCAAATTTCTTCTCTTACCCCAAATGTCTTTGAAATATCAATTAGGATCATCAAATGCTATTTCTTACTTAATGAAACATCGTACACTTCATGCCCTTCGTTAGTCTATTCGCTGTGCATCAACGGGAAATTTTCAGAGGTGTAACAATACTGCCTCATGAAAGGATAACATCATAAACTCTGTACGATCTGTACATACACGTACATACTGAAGAACAATGCAAGCTAGCTAGGCCGCTACATATATTGTACACAAAAAAAATGGAACCGACAAGGCTACATCATCTGACTAATTCATACAACTGTCTACAGACCTCTACTGGAATAAAAGTTGTAGAAAGGACGAGACAGGCCCCCGTCATACCCATATGCATGTACATCCCAAAAAGGCAAGCATACCAAAATAAACTGCAACTCCGGATCAATGGAGCGCACTGACCACTGCTGGATAGAAGTCCTACTAAGCTGGACCACCTGTCGGTCTACCTGAACTTGCGGGCATGAACGCATCCCCCCGAGCAATAAGGAGTCAGTACAAATAATGTACTGAGTATGTAAAGCATAAGAGTAACGTATAAATACGCATCATGAATGAAATCTGAAACTCATAAGTTGAAATGATTATCTGACTACATGTGAATGACTGAATATCTGATCATATCTATGCAACTCTATATGCATTCGTATGAACGAGTACTTGTAAGTATTTTCATGAACCCATATAACTGACTATGCCTCTATGGGCGCATAATATGAATGCTCTCAATGATAATCATGCTCATATACATAATATAGGTCATAGTGCTGAGGAATGTTCAGCCCGATCCATATCTCATATAATAGTAATGCCGAGGAACGGACAACCCGATCCATATATCACCATCAAGGTGCACCAGCTGATCAGGTGGTAATGCGTATATAACGCCTATCCATTTTCCCATACCCCATATACATATAATACTTGCGTATATAACGCCTTCTGGTCACGGGTCAATATACATATATATAAATGAATGTAATGCATGTATAACTGTATACATAAAACTGGACCCATGAACAGAAAGAGCGATCATAAACGGGGTACATGAACATCAAAGACTGAAGTACTCCTAATGCTTCTAAGAGTAGAGTAATATGGAAGCTCGCTTACTCGTTTGTTGGTTCATATCGTAAGATCATGCCAAAAGAAGGAAAGGATAGTCTTGACATACCTCGAACTATATCCAATCGTCCAACTTTTAATCCTCGAGCTCGTAAGTCTACAATCAAGATAACATAGGCCTTAATTAGACTATTTACCTCGCTTACTAATCATTTTAAATACAGATAGAGCTTAACAAATTATGGGCAACATTTCCCTTATAAGCTTAATAACCCTTCAACTTCCCATTCACTCCAACACCAACCACAACAACAATAACAACACTTATATATAAAAATATACTCAAATCTATTCCCAATCATCTCTTAAAATAGCCTCAAATCATTATCTTACCCTTCACCAACTTACCACTTCCATAAGTATCCTCTCTTCACTTAAAACCACTAAAACTCTTAATAATCAACTTAAATATAAGGGTAAAAATCATTTACATACCTTGAGGAGTCTATGATTCCAAAGATCAACTCCAACCCCCTAAGCTTCACAACTTGAAGAAACCCTAGAAACAACATTCTTATTCACAAGCTTGGGCTCACGGGGCTCGGATCTTGCCAAATCACCACTATAATGATAGGAAATGTTGGGAGTAAATATTCTAGGGTTTTATCTGACTTGGAAAAGAGAAAATGAGAAATGAAGTCGTGGACCACATATTTATACTTGGAATTAAAAAGTCCCAGCGGTGCGGTTCGACGGACAGGTCGACGGCTCGTCGACGTGTCGACGGTCCGTCGACTTGCCCGTCGACTTGCCCGTCGACTTGCGCCTGCAGATTGCAAGGCTGCAGAACACTGTCGACGCCGCACAATGACTGTCCATCGACTATGTCGATGACCCATCGACGATGACTGGTGCCTGCAGATTTTCAGATTCAGCTCAGATCGCGTACACGGGGTAAGGCACTTTCTATCTCCAGAACTTGGACATGAGTCTCAATTCCAAGGGCATACCCGACTATGAACCATTGGTTCTACTACGACGAGAACAAGGGACGTAACAATTCCAAATGCAAATTCTTCCAAAATTGAGATGTAAACGTTGTGCCTCCATCGGATATGAACCCCATGTAGATGAACAATCTCCTAGATATAAATCTAGGCCAACTTTTAGGCAGTATGGGTAATTGGAACTGGTATGAAATGGGCTGACTGGGTCAATCTATAAAAAATGACCCAAATTGAATCAAACTTACCCAAGGTCTTCGGAAGAACAACCACAAAATCCATCGCTATCCTTCCCAACTTTCATTCTGGAATTGGCATCCTCTGAAGTGTGCCCCCAGGTCTCCGGTGCTTGTACTTTACCTGTTGGCTATTCAAACACTGTGCAATGAACTCAACAATATCCCGCTTCATCCTAGACCACCAGTAGTGCACTCATGGTACATCTTGGTACTACCAGGATTAATGGAATATCTAGAACCGTGAGCTTCTACCAAAACTATCTCAATCAAATCATCAACACGGAGAACACAAACATGCCCCTTATTTTTCAAGACTCCCTCATCATCAATCATGGCCTCTTTGGCCTTATCACACAAGATCTTGTCACGACTTTTACACAGACCTGTATCCTCAAATTATCTGGCCTTAATAACGATGATCTTGCCTCGATAAAAGCCAAAACCTGCACGAACCAGACACATCAAGCCTCATGAAACTGTTAGCCAGAGTCTGAACCTCCCTGGCCAACGGACACTCTGACACAATCAACAGAGCCAAACTCCCCATACTTGCTGATTTTCTACTCAAGGCATCTGCCACCACATTTGCCTTGCCAGGATGATACAAGATAATAATCTCGTAATCCTTAAGTAACTCTATCCTTCTCCGCTGCCTAGAATTATGATCCTTATGAGTAAACACATGCTGAAGACTGTGATGATCAGTAAATACCTTGTAATGAGCACGATAGAGACAGTGGCTCCAAATTTTCAATGCAAACACCATAGCCACCAACTCCAAATCATGAGTAGGATAGTTCTTCTTATGAATCTTCAGCTGTCTAGAAGCACAAGCAATCTCCTTCTTTTCCTGCATCAAAATAACACCCATATCAGAATGAGAAACGTCACGATAAAACACAAAGTCCTAGCCTTCCACGAGCAAAAATAGAATATGAGTTGTGGTTAATAAAGTCTTAAGCTTTTGAAAGCTCTCCTCACAGTCATCGGACCACTGGAAGGGTACCTCTTTCTAAGTCGTACGGGTCAAATGCGAAGGAATAGAAGCAAGTCCCTTCACGAAGCGATGGTAGTAACTAGCCAATCCCACAAAAATGCGGATCTCCGTCACGGACGTGGGCTTGGTCCAATCCCTCACTGCCTCAATTTTCTTCGAATCCATTATAATCCCCTCTTTCTATCACATGTCCCAATAAAGGCACGAACACAAACCAAAAGTCACACTTAGAGAACTTGACATACAACTCCCTATCTCTTAACAACCCAAGAACAACTCTCAAGTGTTTTTCATGATCCTTTCGACTCTTTGAGTAAACCAAGATGTCATTAATAAACACTATCACAAAAGAGTCTAGGTATGGCTTAAAAATTCCATTCATCAAATCCATAAAAGTAGTTGGGGCATTAGTAAGCCTGAACGACATAACTAGAAACCCATAATGCCCAAACCTTGTCCGAAAAGCAGTCTTAGGGATATCCTCTACCCCAATTTTCAACAGATGATACCCTGACCTCAAGTCAATTTTTGAAAACTCAGATGCCCCCTGCAGCTTTTCAAATAAATCATCAATATGAGAGATGGGGTATTTATTTTTTATGGTGACCTTATTTAACTGGCGATAATCAATGCACATCCGCATAGTCCCATCTTTATTTTTCACAAATAGAACAGAAACGCCCCACGGGGAGATACTTAGACGGATGAAACCCTTACTAAAAAGATCCTGAGATTGTTCTTTTAATTCCCTCAACTCTGCTGGTGCCATCCGATATGGTGGAATAGAAATAGGGCAGGTTCCTGGCTCTAATCAATGCAAAAATCAATGTAACAATCTGGTGGAATGCCTGGTAAGTCTACGGGAAACACCTCCGCAAACTCCCGTACCACATGAACTGACTCTAGAGATGGACCGTTAACACTGGTATCATGAAGATGTGCCAAATAATCCAAATACCCCCTGTCCACTAGCGTTTTTTGCACGAATAAAGAAAATTATTTTCTTTGGGGAGGGATTAAGGTTACCTTTTCACTCAAGTCTAGGCACCCCGGGCATGGCTAAGGTGACTGTCTTGGCATGACTGTCAAAATCTATCATGTCTAAAATCACTAGGTCAATCCAAGTGCCATACCCCATAAGTGTGACAGTACAAGATTGAAAAACTCTATCTACAACCACAGAATCTCCAACTGGAGTAGATACATGTATAGGGGCATCAAGTAAATCACAGACCATATCCAAACTCATAGAGAAATATGTAAACACATAAGAAAACGTAGAACCCGAGTGAAACAATATAGACTGAGATGTTACCTCTAATAATAGCATCTGGGCCCTCAGTCTCTTTCCTGATAGGAAAGGCATAACAATGAACCCATCCGCCAGTAGCCTGTGAGCCATTGCGATAAACTTGCCCTGCCTGAGCTCGCCCCTGCCCGACTGATGACCACCTCTACCAGACTAAAACCTGCCTCAGTTAGGCTAGGGGCCACCTCTACTAGTTGTGTGACCACCACGCCCAGACTGAGCACGATTTACACCATAAGATCCTCCTTATCTCCATGTTACTGGGGCTCGAGGATCCTGAAACTGAGTACCCTGGCCACCTTGCTTAAGTCTGGGATAATTTCTCTTGAAGTGCCCCGTATCACCACACTCAAAGCAACCGAGGCTTAGCATCGGAAGCTGAACAGAAAAACGGACGAAGCTGAATAACCACTATAATCTGGAGCTCTGGTCTATGAACCCCCTAGCTGATCGGAATAGTACAGACTAGCCCCTGATGGGCCTCCATCTGAATCCCGCATGGCTGATTGAACAGGGCGTCCCGACTAAAATTGAAAACTCTGGCCCTTAGAGAAAGAGTCGCTGTAACCACCACCCTTTTGGGCCTTCTTCTCCGTGTGATTATGATAACCCTCCTGCCGAGCTCCCTCGACAGTCCTAACATTATCCACCACTTCTTAAAAGGAAGCACCTGTTGTTGGAATCCGAAGAGCTGACAACTGAAGAGCTGTGTTCATCCCCTTTACAAATCTCCTAACCATCTCCTCTTCAGTAGGTACAAGGTGGAGGGCCTAGCGAGACATCGAATGGAAACAAGCCTCATAAGCATCCATAGACAAATTACCCTGCTCAATATTGCTGAACTCATCACGCCTGCGGTCTCTCAGAGTGCGAGGAATATACTTGTCTAAGAACATCTGGTAAAATTGATTCCATGTCAATGGAGGTGATCCCACTGGCTTGCACTCTACAAAAGCCCTCCACCATAACTTGGCATCACTTAAGAGCTAGAAGGTCATGAACTCAACACCATATTGCTCCTCTGCCCCATCTTATGGAGCCTCTCATGATAGTCTATAATGAACCCGTACGTATCCAAAACAAATCATACTTATCCCCAGTCAACACCAGACCTCCCACTGGTCTAGGAAATACCTTCAATCCTAGAGCCTCATCCAAACGAGGAGCCACAGCTGCAATATGCTGTAATCTTGGAGCATGAACTTCACCCAGATCAGGATCACCCACTCTAGTACCCTATGCACCTGGAACAACTAGTAACACACCTACCTTTGTCAAACAATTCAGCAGATTCAACACTCGAACCATCACATTTGGCAACACTGGAGGAGCTATAATATCTAGCTGTGTCGGTGTTGCTGCAAACTCTACCGCCTCATCTGGAACTACCTGAGGCACAGGGTACTAAATGTGTTTCTAATCAGCTACAGGAGCCCCACCCTTGGCTGGTGTTGCTGCTCTCGTGCCTCTACAACAACTACGAGCTCTGGCCTGGCCTTCTCCACGAACTGCGACCCTAGCGGCTAGCGCGGATACCTCATTAGCTGCTGCTGCTGCATGAGTCCTCACTATCTGTAAGAGATAGAAGTTATAGTTATAATTGTAACTTACTTTGATAGTAATGTCGTGACTTATTTTGTTTTGATGATTTGAGAAATATAAAGAACCAGATGCACTAACAAGGAAGCTGATGAGATATTTGTGCTTAGTTATTTCAGAATCTGGAAGAGACCAGGTAAAGGATCAGGTCCTTATTCGTACAAAGGTCAACACTACAGCTTTAAAGTTGCTGACACACACACAAACACACACTATTATAGCAGAGCAATAGTGAAGTTGTAGTATCCTGATGCGTTTTGTTACTCCCATCTTAAATCTCCTCTTATATAAGCAACATATACCAAGAAGAAGACTCACTCTTGTACAAAAAGGTAGATCTCAAATTGTAAGTCTCTACTCTCCCAAGGGTGTACAAGAACAAGGTAGTAGCAGATCCACTGTTCTCTACAACTAAAGATGTGTTGAGTTCTAGGATTGACTATCACTAACCGTGAATTCATTATAACATCAACCCCAAACCATCATACTATTCCCATTCAAGGGTTTTCTAATCAATTTAACCCTTTTTCAAGCAGTTTTTATACCAAAGCTATCATCTTTATGAAACCTTAAGTCTAAATCAACAAGTTCTACCATTGGTAGACAAGTTCTCATCCTAAGAAGTGATATTCTATACTCCTAGATGATTAAACAACAATAAAATCCATAACTCATTCAGTAATCAAGGGTTCCTTAAGTTCTAGGGTTTTAGCCCTTTCCATTCACCATTAATAAACATTTAACTAGTCATAAGATCTAACATGATGGTGGAATTAACAAAGTCAAGGGTTAAGACCTACCTTTCAAGAGTACTTTAGACCTAGCCTTAGAATTTCACCACAGCAGTTCTTGAAAACTATTTTGGTGTTACGTGAGGAATGAGTTCAGAAAAAAGAATATAAAACATGGATTTTGCCTCCCGTCAACAGCTGCAGTGGTTAAAGCCTCGCTATAGCGGTCACGCTATAGCGGAAAAGCTCCCGCTATAGCGGACCTCATTGAAGTCCCGCTTTCCCATGGCGGCGACCCTATACTTTCTACGACGGATCCTCTACAACGGTCCATTTTGACCAGTAGCTCGGGTTTTTGCACCAGTTTCTACCCAAAAATTCTAACACCAATCCAAGGCCCTACATACGCAAACAAAACATGCACAAACACATAGAAACACGCTACGAACTCACCCTTAGTCTCGGAATCTCCAACAGAGGTCTAGTTTTCTAAGTTATCCCCATAACGACCTAACGACATAGCGGGTCGTTACAAGGTCTCTATATCTCAGGTCAGTAATTCTTTCAGTACTCATAAATGTATTTGAATTGTGAAAATTGCCAGATATGTCATGTGTCTTTTCCTCTTCCAAGAAATTTCAAAAGAGTGTCTGTACCAAATCGTCACTTCCTCTCCAAATCTTTGAAATTCAGGACTTTATTTGTACATCTCTCTCGTACAATACTCGCCTAAACTCTTAACGTTTTTGTCCTGTCACCAAATCCTTATCAAACATCACCAATCCTCGTCAAGCCCGAGCAAATGGAATCCAAATCATCACCCTCAAGGCACTCAACTTCCTCTGATCATGGCATAAATGAAGCAACTTTAGCCTTCTCTATACTTATTCCTTCAAAACTCAGCAAGAGTAGAATGGCTAGGAAATTTGGATCCCTGTCGGCTATCTTTAGTCAAAAGGAATCCTATGATAATATGGGTGGCAAGAATGGAAAATCACTGAAAACAAAAAGGGGAAACTATGATGCACGAAAGCCATGAGCTGAGAAAAAGAAATTGAGGTCACTCGGTAGTGATTTAACTGGATTCAATGACTCAAGTTCACGCTATACCGCAGAAATGCCAATGTTGAGGACTCTGAAGATGAAGAGGAAACACCTTTAATATGGAAAAATTCAAAGAAATAAATGGTAAGTGAAAATAAGCATTTGCTTGACCCAAAGTTGGAAGGTGATCTGAGTGAAATGTAGGTCTTCAAAGCCAAGAAGAGAAGAGAAGAGAGGAACCCAATGCCCTATTGTTACTCAAGAAAAGAAAAATGAGTACAAGTGAGAGATTGGGTTCCTCTAAGAGGAGAAGTAGTGAAGTAGAAGGAACAAAGAATAAAGAGAACCTATAAAAACAAAAGGTTCTCGTTGGAAGAGTCTTTGATGTCAATATAAAAGAGGAGCCTGGCATGAAAGATTTGATGGAAATGGTGAAGTTCTAAAAGTGGAGCCATCTCTTTACTCAACCACTATCATGTGTATATGAAGCCGAAATGGTTGAATTCTATAAGAATTTGCTCTGTATAAATGATATTGCTCTAGCCCTAAGAGTGAATCTAAGAGAGTTGTGCTTACTGAGTCGGCACTTGGGAAAATCTTGGAAGTAATGACAGCGGGACTGAGAGCTGTAGTAGACAAAAGATCTCCAAATTTCAAATAGGTCATTGTTAAAGTTGCAAAGTTAGCAACAAAAGATAGTCTCTGTAAGAATGAGCTTAAGCCTGAGCATCAACTAGTCTTCGTTTGTCAGCAAAGTGCTTTTGCCAAGGATGGAGGGACGATCTATCGTCAAGGTGGCAGACCTGGTTCTAATGTAGAAATGTGTTGTGTTGCTGCTAACATATTGCAGCTACTCTAAAATGATGGTCTGCTTTGCAGGAGGAACAAGTGGGAAGCTGGTTTTTAGGGGGAACATCATCTATGAGTTTTTTATCATCAAAAAGAGATAAATGGATGAGTCCAAGTGCATTTGTGTTTTGATGATTGTAAAACTATTTTAGAACCAGATAGAGGCCTGTCTGTGACCTGCTCTCTGTGCACCTTGCACCATTAATAGAGAACAACTATAAAGCCAAGCCACTTGCTGCACACAAGTACAACTGTGAGTTGGCCCATGCTTTAAGTCAAAGGGAATAAGTGGTCTCTATCCATCCCACATGCTCCCACTATATATATAACATGTTGCAACATAGTTGGTGTCACTTGAAAAATGTTATAGCCCGTACTTTGTACGTTCTGATATTTCGAGGTAGTCGTGGTGAGTTAAGGAAATGACCATCTCCCAAAATTATTTTAATGTACAAGTTGGTTATGAATATTATTTATGAACATTATTAGTATGGAAATATTGAGAGAGGCTAAGGGCAAAAAGGAAAAATTCGCAAAGTGGCTCATGGTAATATTATGGAAGGCTAGGGGCAAAATGAGAATTTCACAAAAAGTTCAAAAGAGTTCTTGGAGAACCCCTTTGGCCGTGTATATATATGTATATATATATATATATAAAAAGTGATGACAAAAGTAAAATAATTAGTCATCTTATTTTTAATATTAAAGAAGCTTCAAGAAAGAGGGAATGTGCCCCTCACATGCTTGTAGGAACTATATATATATACAAGTAAGTGGGAACAATCTAGACATTTTTCATCTTCTTCATAACTTAGAAAAATAGAAGAAAAAAAAAAGAACCATACTCGGCCATGGCAGGCCGAATTGGAGACCCTTTGGATTGATCAAAAATAATAATTTTCTTCTAGTATTTCAACCAATTGGAAGGTCCTTATTAACATGGAGGAGTTGTTGGAACAATCAAACCATTCATTTGTGCAAGTTTCAAGCCTAGCCGAATGAAGGAGATAAGTGAAGAAGGTATGAATTCAATCTCCTTTCCCATGTTTTGTGGATGATTTGTGAGTGTTGTAGCATGTAGAAAGGGATGACATTCATGAACTAGATGTATGTGGGTGGTGGCCGAATGAGATGGTATGATGGTAGGATGTGATGAATTGATTTTACTTAGAATTTTAATTGTTGTTGTAATAGATTCTATGATGAGAAATGAGGATTTAATGGTTAGAAATGAAGTTGTGATTGTTTGTGGATATGGAAGAAGTTAGTGTGACATTAGTATGATTTCTTATATTTATAGGAATGATATTGCTAATGTGTAGGTTGTAAATATAATTCATGAACTTGGAAGTGAGACATTTGTTTGGAAGATTGTAAATTGGGTTGTGGTGATTGAATTTGAAAGAAGGAAATAGGTTGTTATTGCTCTTGTTGAATTTGGAAGGTGTCGGGTGAAGTAGTGTGTTGATTGAGTCGTTTTGAATGTTATGTGAATTGAATTGAACAAAAATGAAATGTCGTTAAATTGTATGACAAAGGTTGTTAATGTTAGAATGCGTCTTGAATTGATTGTTGATGTTGTTGGTATGATTGATGGTATTGTTGTCGATAGTTTGGCCGAGTTGAATTCTCGGATTGTTGATTGATGATTTGGGCCAAGTTAGATTCTCGGGGATGGTGTAATTACAGGGGAGATGCTGCCGAAATTTCGGCAGATTATAAATGAATTCATTTGAAGGATTAAGACAAGTATATGGTGATGAATCTAATGATTGCGTCAATCTTCTTGAATGTAGAATAGCGGTAGCGAGCTTGGGAAATTAAGCGTAGCTAATAGGACGCGGAACACGTATGTTAAGGCTCGTCCCTTTCTTTCAAAGGCATGATCCCGATGTTATGATTTCATAATTGCTTCCACATTCTCCTTGTTTTCAAAAGTTAGATGGTTATGATTTCAAAGCATGATTCTTTTCCGATAACCCGTTAATATTTTCCAAAAATGTCCGCATTTTTCCAAAACAAAGGTTTATGATATTGTAAGCTTTTATGACAAAAACGATGGATATGTTTTACAACGACATTGATGATGTCGAGGATGAGAATATTTCTATGATAACTATGATAAGGATGATTTCAGGTTCGAAAGGTATTTGATATGATTATTGCTTTGATTTTCCAAAAATGACTTCTGAAATGTTCGTAAAAGGTTCTGTACTTCAAACGCTCATAACTTTCTTATACTAAATCGGATTGACCCGAAACTTGTTTCTGAGCCTTCAGGTGTCGGTTTACGTATGCTGTTATTCGTTGCTCGTCTCATCTTATAATAATTGTTCCTTCAAGGTGAGACAAAGCGACCATGGTTATTCCATAATGTAATCAGAGGTTACCGACCTTACGTCACTCCGATGGATACATGACTTTCTTGGGCTCTCATACATGCTGCTTATATGATATATGTATATGGGGAATATGGGGAAAAGGGACATATGTATATGTATATGGGGAATATAGGGAAAAGGGACATATGTTGCGCTATAGACGCATTGCCACCTGGTCAGTTGGCGTAATATCATCCCGGACGCGGGATGCCCGGACACAGGATATATATGGGGGAGCCGACGTATTCGGCGCTATGTGGGGGAGCCGACGTTGTTCGGCGCTATGACATGTTCTATTTTCTTTGTATATGAAAAGAAATTTTTCAAAGGAAAGATAAGCATGCATGGCATCCGCCCTAAGAGGCACTCATGCGTACAGGTTACTCTTCTACCTCATGATATGCTTTACATTTCTATTCTGTTATTAATCACATTTATATTCCTTACTATGTTACTATTTATGCCTTATATACTCAGTACATTGCTCGTACTGACCCCCTTTTCTTCGGGGGCTGCGTTTCATGTCGCGCAGGTACACCCATATGAGCTGAACCTATTAGAGAAGACGGTCCAGCGGAGTTGGCAAGCTCCACTTGTTCCTGGAGTGCTGCCGAGTCAGAGTATGTGTGCTATGATGTCTTGTTCGAAGTTAGAGACTTTGCAGACAGAGTCGTGGGTATAGAGTGTCGATATCGTAAACGGCTCCACCAGCCGATGTGTCATCTTATGTTATGTTATAAAGTCCATGTGATTACAGATTCCATTTGATCTGAGTACGAGGGAAAAGAAAGATTTTGAAAGCTTACTATGTATTTCATTCCTATTCGATTTAAGAGTCCAAAGATATTATGCATGTAATAAGAGTCAGTGGTTTCGCTCGGCTCTAAGTAAGGGTCGGGTGCCCATCACACCCTAGTAAGGTCGGGGTGTGACAAAGTGGTATCAGAGCAGGTCGTCCTAGGGGTTGTCTGCAAAGGCGTGTCCAGTAGAGTCCTGTTTATGGGTGTGAAGCCGGCCACATTTATAAACAGGAGGCTGTGGGGCATCTAGGGATTGTTGACCTTCTTTCTGTCTTAGATCGTGCGATAGAGTCAAGTCATAGGAAAATGGAATTCCTTATACAAGCCTTACCTACGACGGAAGAAGGTCAGAAGTGATATGGAAAGTCATAGGGGTAAGTATTGATATTTTGTTCTGTTACCTGAAACTGGAGGCTCTGGATGGCTGAGATGTGTCGTATACGTATGTATGCCCTGCAAGGTATTGTCGATATTTGCTGCGTACAGATTTGGAATAGTAAGGATTGCAAAGGAGATTTTGTCGGAATTGTTCGAAAATCAGGTCATTTAGTTAAGTATGTCCAACAGAAGGAAGCGTGGAAAGGAAATATCGTAAACGGACAATAAGTGGGATGAGTTGTTTCAGAAAGGTTATGGATTTGGTATGACACGAAGAATAATAGCGAGAAAGACGATTAGCAGCCCAGAGGATTAAAATGGATAACGTTCGAGGCTTATTAGGAGTAAGGTCTGCTAAAGGATTCAGAGAAAGTCGACAATTAGTTTTGCTGTGGATTATTAGGTAAGGATGGTAAGTGGAAGTCCGAACTGGCTGATAATCGGGTATGCGTAAGTAACGGCGACGAAGGTATATTCGTTACCATCAGGAATCTAGGAATCTAGGACGAAAGGTAGTGATACACGAAGGTGAAGGGTAAAATAGTAATTGTAAAGGGAAGGACGTGTTGTGGGAATGTCTCGGAATCTATAAGACCTCGACTTGCTCCAAATCATGTAATAAAGGTCATGCGAGGAAGTGGACCCGGTTATATCAACATTAAGGCACCGGATTTCATCAAAGTTACGAGGTTAAACGTGCTAAAGTGGGAGCAATTTTAGGATGGGTGACCCCCTGGGAAGTATGCAAGAAATTCTATATATCCAGACATAAGAGACAAATGAGGAGTTAGAGTAACCTAAGGGAAACTAGAGTATACGGAATGGCTGGAAACCTTAAGGGGTCGCGTAAGACGAGGTAGGCTAGACTGGAGAAGAGACAGAAAGTACGTCACAGCTTTGGAAATTTGGATAGGCTTGAATAGCGTTTGGAAGTATTTTGTGGGCTAGTTGATAGTAAATATATATGAATGTGTAGGATATATATATATATGAATGTGTAGGATATCCCACATATGATTGTATCGGTGGACATGTGAGTTCCAGCAACCGGCGCTACGGTAAGGAAGGCATTGATCACGCAAGGGTACCGAAGTTCGAGGGACGGCAAAAGTAAATGGTACCAGTGTTACGAGGTAAGCTGCTATTATTTTTACTACAGGTTAAGATCGGAAATTCTATTATAACGATATTTGGAAAGGAAAGAGAGTGAATAGATGAAAAACAAGGAGATCAAAGTGTCGGAAGGAGGTGAAAGGTAAGAAACCTCAGTAAGTGAAGCTCCCGAGAGAAATTACCGGCAAAGTACGAGACTAATTGGATAAAAATTCAAAGGTAGGCACGTGAAAAGGATAAAGTATGGTAATATGGAACAAAAGAGGAGTATATGAGGTTCGAGAACCAATTTCAATGGACATGAAAGTGAAGATTTTGGATCTCCTCCCGCAGGTGGAGCTAATCCACACGTCTAGCCTCCATACTTGTTCTTTAGCTTTTATACTAGGATTTCTATTTTAAGCCCGTCCCTTTTTTGTTTGGACGATAATTTACTTTTATAATAATTCATCATGCTTTTTTTTTTGTTAGATTTTAAAACTGGGCGGAACATGGGACCGGGCATGCCAGTTGTTACGGTTCGCTTTAACGCGGCTGTATAAAAGGTACTACGAGGTTGTTGGTGCTCTAATTAGATTTTATATGTTTTAGAGTCGCCACCTAATTTATTGGTAAACTAGGAAAATCGAGTTAAAAGGGTTTTATCAAACAAAGAAAAATCCTTTTTAACCAGAGTTTGAGGTAAGGGTTCTGATGATCCCCTAGGGAAGGTTTTAAGCACCCTACTATTAAGAATCCGTAGAATGGGGTTGACCTTCGAGCTTCAATGTGTAATTAATGTGGTTATTTGTTACACTGTTTTCTTTCTTGCAAAAATTGTCATGCTAATCATAAAACTCCATTTTTCTGGCAAAATATACTTTAAGGAGAAAATGTTGATTTTTTAGGAAAAGAGTTTTTATGATGGTTGAAGTCATTTCATTTCCGGACCAAAACACACTTAAGATTTTTTCTTAAGTAGATTTTCTACTAACTTGGTCCAATGTCATGATTTGAATCCTTATAAGTTTGTGTGTATATATAAACATATGAAGTATATCTTCCTTGAAAATAGCATAAGTTTTTTTTGTAAGTTTAATAAAAGAAGAGACTTTATTTATCTTATTTTTCAGCTCATTCGGGTCAACCATTCTCTACTTTGGATCCCTTTCTCAAACTGTATTTAAATAGAATTCCTCTTGTTCATTTAGCTTTATGTGGGCCAAGGCTCAAAAAACTATTTTTGGTTGCAACTCAAAGCATTTTTATCTTATACAGGATTTTAACTAGATTCTAAAGGGTTTCAATAATACTCAAGTATTTACCAAAAAAGAAAAAAAAAATGGTCATACAAAATCAATGTAGACATATAAAATAAGCATGTTTACACAAAATAAAGTAAATGGGAAGAAAATTTAGCTTTCTCAGCCTTGGGCCCAAATCCTTTAGCAATCCTATGCTCTTCTAGTTCTTCTATACTTTTTCCGGTTCTTCATCCCCCGAATTTGCTTCATCCGTACCTCATACAATGAAGAGAAAAGTAGTTAGTCAAAATGATATGCAACACCATAGGGTGACTTTTATGAACATAATAATAATATCCCTCGGACTCATATCAAACTTCGAGAGCTTTGACTACGGAGGCTCAGATATATGCTGCCAAATTTTTTGGCTGGCAACCAAGTCAAGTCGCGGTTGCGAGTACTAGTTTGCTTGTTAGCCATACTAGTTCGTGATTATGAATACTAGTTTGCTTGTTAGCCATACTAGTTCACATCCATACGCTTGTCAATGTCTACCTTGTGATTTTATTTATAAGCATCATCATTGCCTAAACCGAGGGATAACCTTTCCGGACAAGGCATAGCCTCAGAAATCATTTTTTCATTGGCCCCAAGTGTAGTATCATATCTGAATTAGTCATCTTCCCTAACTATTGCAATCGGTTGATATCAAAACTATAGCCTTTAATTTTCAAAAAAAATCGCAACAACTACTTAGCAGTTGAATCTCCGCCAATGCACATCGACTTAGAAGCTGAGTTTCATCAAAACGCAGCAGCTATTAAGCTCAAAAATGGAAACCAGTGCAACAGTACTTTGCATCAATGTGCAGCAGCAAATAAGCTCAAAATGTCTCGAGAGTGCAGCCCTTTCCAAGTTTAAACAAGCAGCAGATTTGGCCAAAATGCAACAGTTAACTTAGTGGCGTACTCAAAAGTATTCAACATTCAACAACACTTAGGGCCTAAGTAGCAGCAATAATCTGCGCTTGAAAGGAAGCAATAAATGGCCATAAAGTGTAAACTTTTTGCCTTAAAGAAGCAGCAATAATCTCTCTAAAGTGCAGAAATAGTTTGGCCAAAACAAAGTGGTAATTTCAGCCCAAAATATAGCAGCACGTTGGCAACAATCATAGCAGCAAAGTAGCAGCAATCAACCCAAGTATAGCCACAGTGATAGCAAACTTCAAACTCAAGTACAACCCTTGTTTTAGTCTTAAGTGCAACAACTTATCCAAAATACAACAACTCAAATGAAGCCTCTACTCCCAAGCTCAATCGCCCAAAATATAACAGCTTTCCACTAACAACATGGGCCTCAAACATAGCTCCCTAGGCCCTTAAAAATGTAGCAGCCAGCCCAGTAGAGTCACTTCATGAACATTTAGGATTTGAAACTCCCCAAGTCATGCACAGAAAGGGAGGTGTAGGATGAGTATCCCGAGATGAGAAGTTTGAATAAAAGTATCCACAGAAATGTATTTCATTTGTTGGATGACTTTCATAACTTAATCAAGTTTCAATATATCAAAAAAGGTTTAACAAATCTGGATTCTCAGAGTAGATGAGCACACACAAACAGTACAGATAGCAAGCATTCACAACAAATTTATTGCATTAGTGACTAAGATGTGAACAACTAGGGAATCATTATAAGGAAATGAGTATATCAACTCAATATGATGCTTTAGAGAGAAAAAAATTAAAGGTGAACACATGATAGTATTAAGTACGAACTGATTTTGAGAACATGAGGACTGGACTCATAAGCACATTAAACTAGTCACTGATCTTTTAACAAATAAATTGTGACAACAAGGTATTAGTAAGTGATAAAAAAAAAACAGAATTCTACCAAGTAACGAACTTTGAACTGACTATCTTTACTTTAACAGAAACCTAGACTAGGCTTTACACACTTTTAAAAATCATAGCAACAAACACCACAAAAGAGTCTCTGGATGATCCAATCATTCGAACATACAATTCTGCTAATCCTTCTTCAGAAGTAGAAATGAGAGAAACAATCGAAAGAAAAAACATACAATTTTGAACTCATTCCCAAGCTGTGTGAGCATGGTTCTATTCTCAAAGATATCATTCCAGGCCTAATGGCAACAGATTAATCCCTTAAATATATTTCGAACTATCAGCGATCCATTCAACAAGACTATAAACTCTTTAAGTTAGTCTACACTTCCTCTTGGCATTTTTCATTACTTCTGAATACACATCACTCCAAAATACATAGACCCTAAAGCACAGGATGGTTCGATGTTAATCGATACAATCATACTCATGTGACTCAAACAGAAAAGGACAGTAACAAAAAAAAATCGAGCATCGATTCATGTTTCGCACACGCAAGGCTAACAGAAAGCTAAACATTTACTCAAAGACTGAACTAAACTAACTAGACAGAACTGGAAAGTGAAAATGCCAAAATGAAGAAGGAGAATTGTTTCTCTTAATCCTATAACTTCTAAGTGAATGAGAGAACTAAAGGCAGAAGCAAAATATCACAGTTGACTAACATTAAGCAAACGATATTCATCACAAAAAACTGAAGAAAAAAGCATTTGATAAACTCGAACCGAATTCTCAAAGTTAACCAATTCAACTATGTATCATTATCTCCCAATTAAAGATATTGCAAATAAGAGGTTACAGAGCTAAAACTTGCAGGTTGAATGAACACATAGAGCAAATAGAGAACGAATAGAGGAAAACTTAAACAGCTAATTCACATACTAAGTTTTCGCATCTACATCAAGCAATGCTTATCAAAACTAGAGCTAAGCTATACCAAACCAGTATACAACCTTAAGCACATACCTTAATCCTTATCCTTAAGCTAAAACGTAGTTAACGTTACACAATTTTAAACTAATCTATTTCAAATAAAAGCAAATAAACAGCAAGCATACTTAACACATACTAACACATGATTAAGGCGGAAATTAAAAGAAACGGACTTAAAAATTACCTTTTTGTCGAGCAACGACACGGGCGACGAGAGTTGACGAGAAACACTCTTTCACACAAAATCGACTATTCCGACGAATCGGAAGACTTTAAAAATTTAACTACGAGTAAGAAACTTCCTCAAAACTCAAGGCTTAGCCGAGTTTCTAAGTGTTTCTACTCTTTCGGGTGTAAAAACCCATTTTGGTGGTGTCCACCTCCCTCAAAATGAAGAGAATGAGGTTCTTTAAATAGAACCCCAAAATGTTCAAATTTTAGGTTAAAATTCGATGTCAGACGGATTTCAAAACTGAATATTTGTTGAAACATGTTTGAAATCCAAATCTTCACCAAAGAAAAGGAGAAATCAAAATAATTTTGCAAAAAGAGAAGAAGACAAGCCAATTGAAACCAAAATACCCTTTCTGCATTTCAATTAAAACCAAAGCTTGTCCAACATAGCCAATTGAAACCCAATCCTTGTAAAATTCAACCAACCTAATTAAACTAATTGGAGTAAATTTGAGATGAAATACAACAACCCAGTGAAATCCCACAACGTGGGGTTAATTTGAGATGAAATAATTATTCAAATTAATTAATTAAGCCTCCTGACTAAAACAAAGTAAAATATTTAACTGTAAAAGAGATTAATTATAGATATGAATTTTAAAATAGATATCATATATATCGGGGTATTTTACCAATAAAAATGGCAAAATATCACCAATTAGAAAGTATTTTTATGAATAATTATTTTACTCTGTTTGCAATTCAAAAGGTTTGACTAGTTAATTTCAATTTTAGGAGGGAAAAAAATGGGGTGTCAACACCAGTACCTTCTGCATGTTTGTAACATCTCGTACCCCTACCTAGCTTATGTTCATGATTCGCGGACTTAGAAACCAAGACAAAAGTGTTAGAATTGGAAAATTGACCTCAGGATGTACAATGATGTACGGGTCGTACAATGATGTACGGGATGTACAATGGTAGTCGTACATAGAGCGGAACTGGCAGAGAGCATTGAGACCTTTTAACCCAAGTACGGGCAAAAAAAGTACGGGTCGTACTTTGAAGTACAGGACGTACCTTGAGCTTGTACTTCCCCCGTCAAAATTAAAGTATCACTACAAAGTTGACCCAATGTACGGCCACGATGTACGGGCCATACTTTGAAGTACGGGATGTATATCTAGGTCGTACTTCTCCCGTGTCAGCCAAAAACTATAAAAAAAAAACGTGGGTTCAGTTCTATTTGTCGCTTTTCACATTCCCTCCAGCCCTAGGACGAAATCTTCTCCTCCATCCATTGAAATTCACCAAGGTAAGTTATTTCAAGCCATCTCAAGTTAATTCTAACATGTATCCATGATTCCTTAACAAGAATTCACCCTTTTTAACTTAGGGTTTTCAAGAAAATCCATTTAAAGGATTCAAGACTAAAGTTTTGGGATTCTTCTACAAAGTTCAGATTTTTATTATGAGTTTGGAGCATTATCAAGTATGTAGGGTTGCTATCTACGTGTGGGAACATCTTTTTTCTTCCCCACGCCACTTCTTCCATGAAGTATGAAGTTATAGCGAAACTAAGGTTTTTAACCATGATTATGATAACCTTAGGTCCATGTACTATGTTATACTATGTCTTGAATTATTATTAATTTGTAACTGTATTCTTAATATTCCATTTGGTTATTGAGAATCTATCCGTAATCCATGAAACCCATACCTTGCATTCCATGGGTTCCTACATGAAGGTTATAAATCATTATGTTATTTTCAAAAAAACACTCTACATGCTTTACACATTTTCATGCAAGTATATTATGTAACTATATCCATGTATAATGCAAGTCATGTTTTGTGGAAAACCATGGGATCAGATGCCACCTATTTTCATGTTCATGTTTTTAGGAGTTGCACAGATTACCGAGAAGGCTCAGATAACCTGAAACTACGTTAGCCACCATAAGATAAGGACCGCTCTGCCCAGTTAGGATGATTCCTTCATGTTATATTGATTGGATTCTTTCATGTCACGTTTTCATCTCATACCCTAGCAAGGTGTGGGAGTTCTGCTGGTCCGGCGAGGTACCAGACTCCACGTACCCACGTGGTGATATCATGTTGTCGGTTTAAACAATGCTCTCCCTACTTATAATGTTTTTACTTATGTTATATCTATATGTATTCATGTTCATGACCAGACTTCAGTTTTAGTTTTAGTTTTACGATGTTATATCATGTCCCATATTATTTCATTTAGCTGCTTTACATACCAGTACATTCAATGTGCTAACGTCCTTTTTTTACTGCCCGGGGGCTTGCATTTCACGATACATGTACGGCTTTATAGGATGACGCATTACTCCGTAGGATTTGCTCGTATCAGCATATTGGTGAGCCTTATCTCCTTCGGGGTTTAGTTAGTCATTTATCCTATAGTAGTTATGCATTAAAGGTATGCTGGGGGTTTTGTCCCATCAATTATGATTTCCATTTGAGACTCATCATAGAGGTTTCATAGACTAGATTAATGTTAGAAGTGCTATCAACATGCTCACTCAGTCAGTAGCAGCTCAGGCCCAGCGTCAGGAATATGGATTGAGTTTAGTGAATAATGAAGAGTCTTCTAAGAATAAGGACTTTCTCAGGATGAATCCCCCAGTCTTCAAGGGAACAAAGAAAGACGAGGACCCTCAGGATTACATTGATGCCCTCCAGAAAATCTTTAGGGTCATGACTGTCACAGAGACTGAGGCAACTACTTTTGGAGCTTATCAGCTGCAAGGCATTGCTAACACTTGGTATGAATCCTGGGAGTTGTCCTGAGGGGAGGATCCACCTAATGCTACATGGGATGAATTTGCAAGCGCATTCCTGGACCACTTCATGCTAATAGAAGTCAAAAAAGCTAAGGCTGAGCAATTCCTGAAGCTTAAGCAGAATGGCAGGTCAGTTCAGGACTACTATTTGGAGTTTGTTAGTCTGGTTAAGCATGCTCCACTTATAATACCGGACATGAAGGCAAGAGTGAAGAGGTTCGTTTATGGTCTTGATCCCCACTTGTACGATGGGGCCAATACTGCTTCACAGAACAGGGAGACAACTATCTCCCAGATGGTTGCTTTCGTATAAGACAATAAGACAATGCTAAAAGAAGATGAAGCCTTGCAGAAAGAGAAAGATAAGGAGTTTAACAAGAGGGTCAAGTCTGCCAGATAATTCAGTGGTAATGGGAACAGAAAATTCTTTAAGAACATGTCAACAGGACCTGCTCCATCCACAGCAGGTTCCCTAGTCCCGAAGTTCCGAAATGATAAAAAGCAGAATTTTAGGCCATCAAGTTCTTACTCTTAGGCTAGTGTAGGTCAGTCAACTTATACCAATCCGATATGTGGCAAGTGTAATAGGAGACACTCAGGTGAGTGTCGTGTGGGTACTGATACATGCTTTAGATGTGGTCAAAAGGGCCATTTTCAAAAGGACTGTCCATCAGCTAGGCAAGGTACTGGAGGTAACGTGGCGCTGTCTACAAATTCAGCAGCACCTCGTAACAATTGGGCCCAGCAAGGGCACAATGCAGCTAAGTTTGGAAACGCAGGAGGAGGACGAAACTGTTTGTATGTGTTGACAGGTCGTTAGGATACAGAAGCTCGTGCAGATGTGATCACAGGTACATTAACAGTTTTCACATTCGATGTTTATGCCCTTATTGATCCAGGATCCACTTTATCGTATGTAACCCCATTTATTGCTAAGAAGTTTGGGATTAAACCAGAAAAATTGCATGAACCCTTTGAGGTGTCCACCCCAGTAGGTGAGTCAGTCATAGCAAGCCGTATTTATAGGGGTTGCCCAGTTTTAGTCTACCACCGTAAAACCATAGATGACTTAGCAGAGTTAGAGATGGTAGACTTTGATGTAATCATGGGTATGGACTGGTTGGCTTCATGTTATGCCATTGTATGTTGTAGAACCAAAGTAGTGAAATTCGAGTTTCCTAATGAGCCAGTTATAGAGTGGAAGGGTAATTCAGTGGTACCCAGGGGTAGGTTTATTTCTAATTTAAAAGCCAGCAAAATGATCTCCAAGGGTTATATCTACCACTTAGTTCGAGTCAAGGATTCAGATGCACAGACTCTAACTCTCCAGTCCGTCCCAGTTGTAAATGAGTTTCCAGAAGTCTTTTCAGAAGATCATCCAGGAGTCCCACCTGACAAGGAGATTGAATTTGGAATTGATCTACTTCGCGGCACTCAGCCAATATCTATCCCGCCATACAGAATGGCCTCAGAAGAGTTGAAAGAATTAAAAGCCAGTTAAAAGACCTTCTTGGCAAGGGATTTACTAGGCCCGGTGTCTCACCTTGGGGTGTGCTAGTCTTATTTATCCGAAAGAGGATAGTTCTTTGCACATGTGCATTGACTACCGCCAGTTATACAAAGTCACTGTTAAGAACAAGTATCCTCTTCCCAGAATAGATGACTTATTCGACCAACTTCAGGGTACCCAATGTTATTCGAAGATTGACCTCAAATTAGGCTACCATCAATTAAAGGTTAAGGAAGTTGATATTCCGAAAACCGCCTTCAGAACTCGTTATGGACATTTTGAATTCCTTGTCATGTCCTTTGGATTGACGAATGCACCAACAACTTTCATGGATCTTGTGAATAGGGCCTTCAAGCCTTATCTCGATCTATTCGTCATTGTCTTTATTGATGATATTCTAGTATGTTCCCGTAGTGAGGTTGATCATGCAGAACACCTCAGAATAGTGTTGCAAACATTTAAGGATCGCGAGCTTTTTGTAAAATTCTCAAAGTGTGAATTTTGGCTCAAGTCAATGGCATTCTTAGGCTATGTGATTTCAAGTGAGGGTGTGAAAGTTGATTTTCATAAGATTGAAGTTGTTAAGAATTGGCTCAGACCACCTCAGTCGCTGATATAAGAAGTTTCTTAGGTCTGACGGGTTATTATAGACATTTTGTGAAGGGATTTTCTGCTATTTCTACTCCATTGACTAAGTTGACTCAGAATATGGTCACATTTCAGTGGTCAGATGCATATGAGCGAAGGTTTGAAGAGTTGAAGAAGAGACTAACTTCTGCTCCTGTTTTGACGCTACCAGAAAGAACTGAAGGGTTCGTGGTTTATTGTGATGCTTCGGGAGTTGGTCTCTCATGTGTCTTAATGCAGTATGGCAGGGTTGTTGCTTTTGCATCTAGACAGCTTAAGACTCATGAAAAGAATTATCCGACTCATGACTTAGAGTTGGCAGCTGTGGTTTTTGCACTTAAGATGTGGCGTCATTATTTGTATGGGGTGCATGTTGATTTTTTCACAGATCATTAAAGCCTATAGTATATCTTCAAGTAAAGAGAGCTCAATCTTAGGCAGAGAAAAGGGTTCAAGTTGCTTAAGGACTATGATATGGATGTTCTTTACCACCCGAGGAAAGCGAATGTTGTAGCCGATGCTCTTAGTCGGCATTCCATGGGAATTTTAGCCCACGTTGATTCAGATAAAAGAGTTATGACCAAGGAAGTTCATTGTTTGGCCAGTCTTGGAGTTCAACTTTTAGACTTTGAAGATGGTCGCGTTGTTGTTCAGATCAGAGGTCATTCCTCCTTGGTGGTAGAAGTTAAAGAAAAACAGTTTAGTGATCCCTTTTTATTGCAGCTGAAGGAGGGGATTCACAAGAATAAGACGACAGCTTTTACTCTATTTGCGATTTAAGAAGCTTGACTATTTAATTTAAATTTTTGGAGGGCAAAAATTAGGTGTCAACACCAGTCCGTTCTGCATGTTTGTAACACCTCGTACCCCTAACTCACTTATGTTCATGATTAGGGGACTTAGAAACTAAGACAAAAGTGAGAATTGGAAAATTGACCTTAGGACGTCAATTGTGCGTTTTACGACCGAAGTACGGGCCGTACATCGGTGGGCGTACATAGAGGGGAACTGGCAGAGAGCATTGAGACCTTTTAACCCACGTACGGGTAGAAAAATATAGGTCGGACTTTGAAGTATGGGTCGTACCTTGAGCCCGTACTTCCCCCGTCGAAATTAAAGTATCACTGGAAAATTGGCCCAATGTACGGGCCGTACTTTGAAGTACGGGACGTACATCTAGGCCGTACTTCTCTCACATCGGCCAGAAACTATAAAAAATGTGGTTCAGTTCTATTTTTCACTTTTCTCATTTCCTCCAGCCCTGGGACGAAAGCTTTTCCTCCATCCATTGAAATTCACTAAGGTAAATCATTCCAAGCCATCCCAAGTTAATTCTAACATGTATTCATGATTCCTAAATAAGAATTCACTCTTTTTAACTTAGGGTTTCAAGAAAACCCATTTAAAGGATTCAAGACTAAAGCTTTGGGATTCTTCTACAAAGTTCAAACTTTTATTACGAGTTTGGAGCATTACCAGGTATGTAGGGTTGCTACTATCTACGTGTGGGAACATCTTTTTTCTTCCGCACGCTGCTTCTTCCATAAAGTATGAAGTTATACGCAAAACTAGGGTTTTTAATCATGTTCATGATAACCCTAGGTCCATGAACTATGTTATACTATGCCTTGAATTATTATTAATCTGCCACTGTATTCTTGATATTCCATTTTGGTTATTGAGAATCTGTCCATAATCCATGAAACCCATACTTGCATTACATGAGTTCGTACAAGCAAGTTATAAATCATTATGTTATTTTCAAGAAAACACTCTACATGCTTTACACGTTTTCATGCAAGTATATTATGTAACTATATCCATGTATAATGCAAGTCATGTTTTATGGAAAACCATGGGCTCAAATGCCACCTATTTTTATGTTCATGTTTTAAGAGTTACATAGATTACCGAGAAGGCTCAGATAGCCTGAAACTACGTTAGCCACTGTAGGATAAGGATCGCTCCACCCAGTTAGGATGATTCCTTCATGTTATATTGATTGGATCCTTTCATGTCACGTTTTCATCTCATACTCTTGGCAAGGTATGGGAGCTCTGCTGGTCCAGCGAGGTACCAGACTCCACGTACCCACGTGGTGATATCATGTTGTCGGTTTATGCAATGCTCTCCCTACTTATAATGTTTTTACTCATGTTATTTCTATATGTACTCATGTTCAAGACCGGACTTAAGTTTCAGTTTCAGTTTCAGTTTTATGATGTTATTTCATGTCCCATGTTATTTCATTCATTTGCTTTACATACTAGTATATTCAATGTGCTAACGTTCCTTTTTACTAACCAAGGGCCTGTATTTCACGATGCAGGTACGAATTTATAGGACGACGCATATGCTCAGTAGGATTTGCTCGTATCGGCATATTAGTTAGCCCCATCTCCTTTGGGGTTTAGTCAGTCATTTATCATATAGTAGTTATGCATTAAAGGTATGCTAGGGGCCTTGTCCCAGCAAGTATGATTTCCATTTCAGACTCATCATAGAGGTTTCATAGCCTAGACTAGTCAGTTATGTCATGTCAGATATTCAGAGTTGTTTAGCCATCTTTGGCTCATTCATGTTATTTGCACACTCATGTTTAAACTAGTATTTTTATTAAGTATTATGACTGATTATGTTTTATAATGGTTCATCATGCATTCACGTTATATTTCGCTCATGTATGCCTCATGATGATTCAGCAAGTCATATGGTTCGCTCAGTCACATGCAGTAAGGCACCGAGTGCCATTTTTTGCCTTGGCCATGGTTCGTGGCATGACAATGTTTGAACTTAAAGTCATTATTTATGATGTTTGGATGTACCCTTTGAATGAAAGACATAACCTTGTGTCCCTTAACATAAATATTTTCATCTAGCTGGAATTTCCTTAACTCTTGGATTTTCATTTTTCCCCTTTTTTCTTTTTCTTTACCTTGTTAAGTTTAATCCCTCAAGTACTCCTATCAAACCAAGATACAGCGGGAGTTGAAAGTAGTATTGTTGGATGACAGCCAAAGAAGAGAACATTTAAGAATTTCAGTTATAGAGGAGTAGATCTTGATGCTTTCTCGATATGTCCACTGATGAACATGTCAAGATCCTTCCTTGCTCGTCCTCACAGAAGGTTCTAGAAAGATTTGAAGAAGGTTATCATCGTCTAAAAGACTTCCAATTCTTCTTTATGGAAACTATTAAATCAAAGCTTTACATTTCGGTAATTAGAACAATAGATGCTCTCATCGATGATTAGCTTGAGGCCAGTAATTTG
Source organism: Lycium barbarum (assembly GCF_019175385.1). Taxonomy (NCBI): domain Eukaryota; kingdom Viridiplantae; phylum Streptophyta; class Magnoliopsida; order Solanales; family Solanaceae; genus Lycium; species Lycium barbarum. The sequence goes on along the minus strand of NC_083337.1, from coordinate 131,769,734 downwards.
CTGACACATTTGCAACCCTTTAATCATTCATTGATCTTATCTTTGGCTTATGTTACACCTTTGATCTCCCAAAGAATGTATTCCTGCTTCGAATCATTTTTCAATTACTGCCACTATGTTTTCATAATATGAAATCATAGTGTTTGTCCGGCTAAGCAGTCTTTAGATTTTTGTTCTTCCGGTAACTATTTCTTTGCCTCAATATAATAACAAACAATTTGCAATAAATAGAAGAGTTGGTTATACGAAACTTACTTTATTGCCTTATTTCTGACGTCAAAGAAGCAACCTCATTCATTCTTCAAAAGACTTTCGATCCTTATTCACTCTAAAACAAAGGAATTTTTAAAGTCTAAAATTTTATACACACTTAGTCCTTTTGAACAACTTCTGAATATTCAATTTGGACAATTTCATCCAGATCAAGATTTCCCGAACATATTTAAATATTTAATTTGCCGGTTTGGAATTATTCTTCCGATCCAATTTTTTATGTATAAGGCTTATAATTATGCTGATGAATTAGATATAACGACCCGCTCGGTCTTTATGGAGACCATAACCCTTTTATCCTCACTAGTATCTTCTCGAGTCTAGGAACGAGCTAATAACAACTCAAAAAGTATAAATTAAAGGTTTAAAACTTGATTTGATTAACTATGTGTTTTATTTGAACTTGTTGTGAGTTTGGTTGGGGGTTAACTAAATAATTCTGACCTCCGTTGGGAATCCCAAGGCCGTGGGTGAGTCCGTAGCATATTTTTACATTGGTTTACATGATTAGCTTGTGTTGTTAGGACCTCGGATTGATTGTGAGAAGTCGGGTGAAAGGTTAGTAAAATTTTCGTGCTCACTGCCCAGGGGGCATCGCTGGAGTGGAAGGATTCTTGCTGCAATGAAGTAGCTGTAGCGAAAGCTCGAACTTCCAAGGGTCCGGTGCAGCGGAAGTGGTCCTCGCTGTAGCGAAACGGGGACCGCTGTAGAGGTTCTCATTAAATCAGAAACCTTGTTTATATACCTTATTCGACCCCACTCCCCACATAACTCCAAGAACAATTCCAAGAACCCTTGAGGCGAATTTTCTAAGGCTATGTCACTACACCTTCATTAAGGTAACTTTCCACCATTAATTTTATTCGTTCTTCAATGATGATAACTTCTAGCATCATTAAAAGCTTGTTAATGGAGAATTGAGAGGTTAAAACGCCTAAGTTTATAAAACCCTAGAATAATGAATGGGTTATTGATATTATTGATAATTGTTCATCTAGGAGTTTATATAATCACTTCGTAGCATGATAATTTGATATTAAATGGTGAAATTGTTCAATTGAAACCTAGGTTCTCATAAAAATGGAATCTTTGGCCTAAAAACTATGTAAGGAGGGTTAAATCGATTAGCAAACTCATTAACTGGTTCAATATGATGACCGAGACTAGAATTAGGATGATTATGGTCCTAAGGATTAATTAACCAACTGAAAAGGGTAGAAGTAATTGGGTCTTGTTCTCTAAATTGTTGTTCTTGTTTGAATAGAAGGTTCATCACTTGCTTAGCATCATATTGCTAGACTTTGACTGTTATGTAGTGCTTCAGAAATAGAAGGTTCATATGGAGAAGTTTGTGGCTCCTGTTCTGCATTCGAGGTAGGTTACGACTTACTTTAGTTAGACTTTGATTAGCGAAATGTATATGTTGTGTAGAATTGACGGGAGAAAGCATGATTAGGTCTTTGGACATGGTGTTTAGTTGGATATTATCTAGGTTGGTATGACTTCTAATTATGTGGGCTTATCGCCGTTATTTACGCATTGTGAAGGTGTAGTTGTATTCATACTGTGGCGATTCGGAATGGCATTCTATTAGCTTAGCTGTTGTTGACAGTGGCTTGCTGCCTTGTTATTATGATTAGACTTACTACCTAAATGGTTTTGTTGTGCTACGTGTTATACCCAATTCTTGTTTATTATGACACATACATTTGGAGAAAGGAAGGATAATAAGTTTAGACTTGAATTGTGATATAAGCTTATCATAATACGCAAATGAAAACTTGACGTATGAATTACGGTTGATGGTGATATTATACTCTGCATGCATTCTTGTTCCATATATATATATTGATATTGAATTATGACTTGGTCTTGATGATGATATATGAGAAAAAGGAGCACCTTGGTGATACAAGACTTAGTTGTGAGGCGTACTCGTTATATTTGGAAGTAAAGAGGGACATAGACTCTTTATGTTGAGTGAGATAGTTTGAATGATTCATTCCACGGTTGGGCTGACTTATCTAAAGTTATGGAAGGGCTTATAGCATTGTGACTTGCACTTTTATTTGCACTTGATTTCATTGATTGAGCATGCTTATAGTTGAGTCGATTTATCTATGTCTTGACATGACTTAAGGCATTATGACTTCTCGTACCTTCATCATTATTTTTGTGCATTGATTTACAATATTTACACCTATTTCTGCATTCATACATTATGAAAATATTTTGGAATTGTTGAAAGGAAGGTGTTCATATATACCCTTCACCGATTGATTGAGATAGATGTATAAGTAGGCTATGGTTGAGCAGAGTTATTGGTGAGTCTTGTTATGACTTGTGTTACTATGACTATACTTCATTGTTCTAGCTTTTATATGTGTTCTTGAGTTATTTATTGTGATTCGATTATGAGGCATTGTTGATGAGATTTTGAGATGGAACACATACATCTATTAAGTCACATTTGACGGGGGTGACGATGTGGCCTAGCTATGAGCTCGTGATCCGAGGTTCTTTGCTGAACGAGTGGTATATGAACAACATAGGTCCGTTGCAGGTCATGACTATTTGAGAAAAACATTATCATTTAGCATGTGTACAGGTTTGGAGTATTGGGCCAGTGCATTGCATTGCATATCATTATATTTTGCATTGCACATCATTACATTTTATTCTGCATCATCACCTGGCTTCTTATTTCTGATTTTGTTATGGTTTGTTGAAACGACTGTTCTGGTATAGATATGATCATTGACTAAGTGAAATTGTGGATTAGCGACTCTACCTAAGGTCGGAACTTGGATTTGTGATTATCGGGTGGGATTATTGAGACTGGATATACTTGTGGTTTAGAAGCTTTATCTTAGGCTATGATTTAGTTATGGGTTATTCTGTGACTTGGATTTGAGTATTATGTGTCTATCTATTTATCTTGTTGATTTTACGCTTGTATGCGTGAACTAATCTTAGTCGTCCTATGATGCATACCATTACATACTGTTTGTACTGATACTATTTTGCTGCACCCTTTTTGAGTGCAAATTGTGTATCAGAGATTTCTCCCAGACCATATCTCTAACTTGAAGCTGGTTTGCTTGATCAGATCTAAGGGTGAGCTTTTATCCATGCCATGCCCCCTGATGATCTTCTTTCCATATGTCTACTTTCATTCCATACATTATTTAATATTATATTTGACAGATATTTCATTCTTTAGACATTGTTGGTTAGAGTCCTTGTACGATGACTTTCAGATTTGGGAATTTAATGGTTAGACTTCCGCACTTATATTATTTATCATTTATGACTTGGTTAGACCATTTATCTATTCACTTATTTATTAATTGTTAGAGTATAAATGTTTAAAGAAATCGAAATTGGCTAGTGTTTAATGGGTTAACGGGTAAGAGTTCGCCTACTAGTAATAATAAGGTAGGTGCCCGCACGATCAGTAATTAGGGTCATGACATTATATGTCTCTAATTAATTTAGGAATTTGTTGCTTTAAGTATAAGCTTATGATTTGTGTTTTCATCCGAGTACATAAAACTCTTGAACATAATGAAATTGAAGAGAAAAAGGTCTATTTGACTGATATATTCTTCTTTCGTTGATTTGCCACAACATGTATTAAGTTACTAGGAAAAATCTGACCAGGCTATCCGGATCTTTTAATGGACCAAAGACAAACCTGCCCTACAGTCCCCAATATTACAACATTGATTAATACAGATACTTTAGCTTGAAAGCTTTCGGCTCTGAGCGACCTTTTCCTCGCTAGTCCATAGTATACCATCGGAGTTCATTTTTAAGCTTCCAATGTTCCAAGTTAATATTGAGGGTGAAACTATAGAAAGGAATTAGGATTCTGGGTATGAAATAAAACGAATTATTTATCTAGAAGAGTGTTATTGAATATGAAGAACCAAAAAATTTCCTAAGCCACCACTTGAAATCAATTAATGTGGTAAACAAACACCACACGCTGCTGAAAATAAAGTTAAGACTATCACCACCTTACTTGGAACAAAAAACAAGGATAAAGACGAAGAAATAGAGAAAATAACTTTATTGCAAATTATGCCTATTCTAAAAAACGTGGATTGTATCTGACAAAGAATAAGAACCCTTTGTATAGGCCAAGGGTCTCTTCTTTGATGATTACAAATCTCTATTCTACTCTAGAAAGGAAATAGTTAAAAACAAGAAAAGTAAAATGACTATTCTACAAGAAAAAGAAGAAAGTAAAACCTACTAGGAAAAGGAAAATAACTAATCCTAACTTTTGAAGGAAATAGTTTTAACTTGGCTTCTTGGGCTTGAAATCATCCTTGGACTTCTGAATTTGCAGACAACGCCACACACTAATTCTTGGGTTCACAACAGCTTGTTCTTGATGACCTAAATAACAAAAGCCTAATATAACTTCTTGATTTTCATCACAATTCTTACAACACCTTGGGAACATATCAGCATGGATTTCGTGCTTGGATTACCAAGAACTCAAAAAGGTAATAATGCTATTTTTGTCTTGGTAGATAGGTTCTCTAAGATGGCACACTTTATCTCATGCAAAAAGACAAGTGATGCAACACATGTGATTTTTTTATTCTTTAATAATATTGTCAAGTTGCATGGTATTCGTAGAAGCATTGTTTCAAACCGTTATACTAAGTTTCTAAGTCAATTTTAGTGTAATTTTTGGGCTAACATTGGTACAGAGTTGAAGTATAGTTCATCTCATCACCCTCAGATGGTGGGAAAACAAAGGCAGTCAATTAGAGTTTGGGTTCAATTAAGAAGTTTGGTTAAGAATAAGAGAGTGGGATTCGTTACTGCCACCGGTTGAATTTTCTTTCAACAAGTCCGTGAATTGAACAACCGAAAAAAGTCCTTTTGAAGTGGTATATTGCAAGAATTTTCTTGGTCCGTTAGAATTACCTCCACTTCTTAAAAATCATTCTTTTAGTGGAGATGTAGATAAGAGAGTTAAGATTTGAAGAAGATTCATGATAAAGTTTTACAAGAGATTGAGAGGCAAACAAAAGCATAAAAAAAATTAGCTGATAAGAAGAGAAAGAAACAACTCTTTGAAGTGGGAGAATTATTTTAGGTATACTTAAGGAAGGAAAGGTTTCCCAAATAAAAGTATCCAAAGTTGCAAGCAAGAGGCGATGGTCCCTTTCGTGTTGTTCAAAAGTTAGGTGATAATGCTTACAGATTTGAGCTACCAAACTAGTTTGGGGCATCCCCGATATTTAATGTAGCTGATCTTGTGCCATTTATAGAGCCTTTAGACTCAAGGACGAGTCTTTTTCAACCAGAGGAGAATGATGAAAATCAAGAAGTTATATTGGGCTTTTGTTATTTAGGCCGTCAAGAACAAGCTCATGTGAACCCAATAATTGATGTATGGACTTGTCTGTAAATTCAAGAAGCCCAAGGATGATTTCAAGCCCAAGAATCCAAGTAAAAATTTCTCCTTCTAAAATTAGGATTAGTTGTTTTCTTTTTTCTAGTAGGTTTTACTTTCTTCTCTTCCATGTAGAATAGGCACTTTACTTTCTTTGTGTTTAGCTATTTCCTTTCTAGAGTATAATAGGGATTTGTAGTCATCAAATAAGAGACCGCCTATATAAATGGTTATTATGCTTTGTTAGATACAATTCACATTTTTGAGAATAAGCATAATTTTTAATAGAGTTATTTTCTCTATTTCTCTATCTTTATCCTTGTTTTTGGTTCCATGCAAGGTAGTGAAGTCTTTATCTTATTTTCAATAGTGTGTGGTGTTTCTTTATCACGTTAATCAATTTCATGTGGTGACTTAGGAACGTTTTTGGTTCTTAATAATTCTAGAACACTTTTCTTGATAAAAAGTCGTTCTATTTCATACCCAGAATCCTAATTTCCTTTCCATCATTTCACCCTCAATATTAACTTGATATAAACGAGTAAGTAGTTATTTCTGTAGTTCAGATCGTCATCTTTCACATAGTTTTTGAATCACTTAAATCAGAGGCCTATAACTTGAGATACGTCTATTTCTTGAATTATGCACATCAAATCACTTCAAGATCAAGATCCAAGTGGATTGGTTCTTTTTTAACTCGAAGAATCACATCGAATTGGCAAAGGTTGTTATAACCTCTAATTGCTACCATTCATCTTTTCCCTTTTACAAGTTTCACAACATTCAATCAACCTCAAAACATCTCGATTCAACTTGGGTCAATATATTTTTTCTTGAATCATCTTCGATGTCTTAGAATGGCCAAAGTGACAAGCTAATCCACCTTTATGTACTTCTCTAATAATGGACTCTCTTAAAGAGCCTTGTGGTATGCAAAGCTGCTTGCCATAGTAAAGAAAGCCATCTCTTTTTAAAAACATTCTTTGTGGACCTTCCAAGCATCTTTTCCAAATGACTCCAAAGTCTGGATCATCCTCATAAATCTCCTTGATGTGGTCGAATCCGAATATATTAGTTTCCATGATGGAAAGCACACGTGGTCTTCTACTAAGAGCATCAACAACTTGATTCGGTTTTCCCACCTGTGCTTGATCACAAAATGAAAATTCTAAAGGAACTCTACCCATTTTGCATGCCTTGAGTTGAGCTTTTGTTGATGATTGAGATACTTTAATGCCTCATGATTAGAATATAGAACAAACTCTCTAGGCAACAAGTAATGACTCCAATGTTGCAAAAAATCGAATAATAGCATAAAACTCTTTCTTATAGGTGGAATACCTTAAGTTAGTTCTACCCGACTTCTCACTAAAATAAGAAATGGGTTTACCTCCTTGACTAAGGACTCCTCCAATACCAACACCTAAAGCATCATATTCGACTTCAAATAGATCATTAAAGTTTTGTAACTGAAGGATAGGATCTTGTGTCATCTTTTTCGTGATCAATTCAAAACTCTTTTGGGCAGCTTCATTCCACTTGAATATGCCTCCCTTCAAACATTCGGTTATAGAGGCAACCAATGTGCTAAAATTTTAATAAACTGTCTGTAGAAGGACACCATTCTATGAAAGCTCCTCATGTCCGAAATTAACCTAGGAGCTGGCTAACTTAAGATTGCCCTTATCTTGCTTGGATCAACTTGAATACCAGCACTTGTACTATGTAACCAAGGAAGCAAACACTATCAGCCTAAAAGATGCACTTCTTGATTTATGCATACAACTTCTCCCTCCTTAAGGTTTCAAAAACCTTCCCCAAATATTTCTTATGTTCGACTTTCCCCTTGCTGTAAACTAAGATATAATCAAGTAAACAACAATAAACTTCCCCATGAACGGTCTATAAACATGAGTCATAAGTCTCATGAATGTGCTTTGAGCATTAGACAAACCAAAAGGCATTACCAACCATTCGTACAAGCCTTGGATAGTCTTAAAGGTAGTCTTCCATTCATCACCTTCTCTGATACGACTCTGGTGATATCCACTCTTCAACTCAATCTTGGAAAAGATTTAGCACTATGCAATTGATTAAATAGATTGTCTAACCTAGGGATTAGAAGGAGATACTTGATGGTGATTTTGTTGATTTCCCGGCTATCAACACACATCCTCCAGGTGCCATTTTTCTTAGGAACAAGCAAAGCGGGTACAGCACAAGGGCTAAGGCTATCTCTTATTAATCCCCTCTCTAATAACTCTTCAACTTGCCTTTGAATTTCAGCTTGTTGTGTAGGATTCCTCATATAAGCAGCTTTGTTTGACAAAGAAGCCCCAAGTATAAGGTCAATTTGATTTTAATCTCATGCATAAGTGGAAGTTCTAGTAAGACATCCTCGGAGATCACATTATCAAACTTAGTAAGTAGTTTTTTGGCTCGTGCATCTAACTCTTTCTCCTCTTGTTGCGAGTCTTCTATACCTACTGCAATATACAACGACTCTCCTTTATTAATGTGGCCAACGACTTGTGATAAGGTCAATAGGGCATCATGGGTTTGGTCTTCTTATTAAGCTCTCTTGGGTGCAATGGCTTCAAAGTTATCTTATGTCCATCAACTATAAATGAATAGATGTTAAGGTGTCCATCATTATGAGCACGACTATCATATTGCCATGGTCTACAAAGTAACAAGTAGCAAGCATCCATACTTATTACATCACACCAATCTGGTCTTTATAGATTTCACCGAGTGAAAAAGAGACCAAACATCTTTTTGTGACCTTCATACCTCCACCATCTTGTAACCACTTAATGTTGCAAGGCTTAGGATGTTTCTCGGTCTTTAAACCCAATCTAGTCACCATCTCTTTCGAAACAGCATTAGTGCAACTTCTACCATTAATAATCACAGAACATACCTTGCCATGTAAAGTACACCTAGTGTGGAAAAGTGTTTCTCTCTGACAAGTCTCTTCATCTTTATATCCAGCATGTAAGCTCTTTTGAATAACTAAACAATCACCTTCATCAGCTTCAATTTTGGCATCCTCACGTTCCTCATCAACTTGCTTAGATTCTTCGTTGTCTTCATTATCAGCCCCATCTTCTTCCACAACTATCATAATAGGTTTTTGATTGGGACAATCAACTTACAGATGGCCAAAACTGTGGCACTTAGATAAACTTCTCCTAGTTGAATCCCCTTGCGTTTTCCTCTCATCACTCTTAGCATTAGTTGAATTAGAAGAATTACCTCTATAAATTGCCTTGGAATTACCAGCACCAGTACTATTGCTCCCATGGTTGGAGTAGTTCTTCTTGGGGTAAGATCTTTTTGGCTCCTTTTGTTGTTGTTTAATATTGATAGCAAGTTTTTGTACATCATTAAATGTCCAATAAGGTTGCAGTCGAATAGCATCTACGATAGAAAGCCTCAAACCACCAGTATAGCTTGCTATAGTTTGCTCCTCATGTTCTTGAGTATCACACTTAATCATGAGATCTTCAAACTCCTGAGTATAGTCTTCCACGATCAGATCTCCTTGTCGAAGGTTATGAAACTTCAGATAGTTTTCTTGCTTGTACGTATGTGGAATAAAACGGCTGCGTAGTTCTCTCTTCATCTTCTCCCAAGTTCGAATCTTCCCACGATCTTCTCTTTTTCGTTTAAGATTTTCCAACCAAAGTGATGCATATCCTTTAAGCTTGGTTGCAGAAATCTTAACCTTTTTCTCCTCAAAACAGTCCTTGAACTCAAAGATTCATTCAACTGTGAGTAACCAATCCATAAACGCATCCCATTGGGCTTTTCCATCAAAATCAGGAACATCAACATTCACATCATCTCTCTTCTCCCTCATTCGATTCCTCCTTCTTATTAGATGATCAAAGTCATCACCTTGTTGTCTACTAGCAAAATCTGAATTATCACTAGAGTCATCTTTATTAACATCATGAAAAGGATTAATATCATACCCTTCATAATCATCCTGAGGAATTTTTCGCTGTTCTTTCCTTTAGTAACGTTGAAGTTGTGTTTATAATTGTTGTATGGGCCTTCTCATCTCTTCCATCTCCATGTCAAGATCCGATGCTCTTCCTTCGTCTTCTTGAATGCAACATCCTCTTCTTAACTTGCATATTATTAGCCATGATACTCCTCAACCGTGCTTTGATACCAAATTGATGTGATTCTTCAAGTTAACAAAGAATTAATTGACCAGCATCTTGATCTTGAAGTGATTTGATGGGCATAATTCAAGAAACAGACATATCTCAAGTTATAGCCCTCTGATTTAAGTTATTCAAAAAATATGTGAAAGATGACGATCTGAACTACAAAAATAACTACATACTTGCTTAAAATAAATTACTATTGAGGGTTAAACGATGGAAAGGAAATTAGGATTCTGGGTATGAAATAGCACAAATTTTTATCAAGAAAATTGTTCTAGAATTATCAAGAACCAAAAAAGTTCCTAAGTCACCACTTAAAATCAATTAAAGTGATAAAAGAAACACCACACGCTATTGAAAATAAGGTAAAGACTAGCACCACCTTGCTTGGAACTAAAAATAAGGATAAAGACGATGAAATAAAGAAAACAACTCTATTGCAAATTATGCTTATTCTCAAAAACGTGGATTGTATCTAACAAAGCATAAGGACCCTTTATATAGGCCTAGAGTCTCTTCTTTGATGACTACAAATCCTTATTCTACTTTAGAAAGAAAATAACTAAAAATAAGGAAAGTAAAATCCATATTCTACAAGGAAAAGAATAAAGCAAAACCTACAAGAAAAAGGAAAACAACTAATCCTAATTTTAGAAGGAAATAGTTTTAACTTGGCTTATTGGGCTTGAAATCATCCTTGGGCTTCTTGAATTTGCAGACAAGTCCATGTACCAATTCTTGGGTTCCCAAGAGCTTGTTCTTGATGGCCAAAATAACAAAAGCCCAATATAACTTCTTGATTTTCATCACTAATTCTACTAAATAAAAATTGAAATTATAATCGGATAACCTAGGATTTTCAATATTATTTGTAACTGAATCAATTATTGCAATTTTGAACTGCAACACCAGTCTACTTTGACCTGAATCAACTTTCTTGTCAGAATTTTCCCTCTCATATTGATTATTTCGATTCCGTACTGGTCTTAAATGAGACCTTTCCTGTTGACCATATGATTGATAGCTTCCTTTTACAAATCTGGAATCATAATCAACATTCCTTCTAGACCTGTCATGGTTTCGACTCTGACCACTGGACCCAGCCGGTAAACCAAATTAGTCATCTTCCACTCAAAATTTGATTCACCAACTCGTAACCTGAACTGGTCATCTTCCACTCTAATTTTTGATTCATACCTATTATGAACATCCACCCATATTGTAGCGGGAAATTCCAATAGGTTTTCTTTTAATTTTAATGGGGTGCTTGAACTTTTAGGAACTAATCCCTTGGTGAATGCCTCCACTGCCCATTCGTCCGGGACAGCTGGCAACAGTATCCGTTCTTTTTGGAACCTTATAACAAATTCACGGAGCAACTCGACATCACCTTAGGCAATCATAAAATATCCGTTTTTCTCGCTGACACCTTCTTTGCTCCAGCATGCACTTTAACAAAGGCATCCATAAGCATTTTAAAATAATGAATTGAATGCTCCGAAAGTAGAGAGTACGAAGTCATTGCCCCATTGGACAATGTTTCTCCAAACTTATTGAGTAAAACAGACTCAATCTCATCTAGCTACATACCTTTCACTTTAACAGTACATGTGTATGAGGTCACATGCTCTTGAGGATATATGGTCCAATCATATTTGGGTAGATCCGGCATTTTAAACCTTTTCAGGATCAATTTAGGCATTGCACTAGGTGGAAGTGTTAACTAAACACATCTCTTTGGATTCGTTCCTTCAGTACTGGTGGGGCCCTTGGAATATGGTCTATCGGGGAGTTGAATGCCTTAAATTCTTTTTTGCTTCGATCCATTCGACTGTTTAATTCTTTCTCATTATTCTCTAGCAAACTAGAAAGGGCATCCAGGTACTACATAACGTATGGTGTCGTTCTACAACCTTGCGCATCACCACTGCCTTCTCTATGCTCCACATCCGTGTTTGGTAGATTTGTACCAGGTTACTTCTCCCCACTTGTAAATTAGCAGTAGCTTTTTGCTGCTTTTCCAGCAAGTCAAGGATCTTCGCTAGCACTGTGTCATACCCCAAACCGAGCGGCATGACGGGCACTTGACTTTACAGGCCAAGTACCACCTGGCATAAATTCAACATACTCAACTTGTAATAACTACGAGGACCCATATGATATATGTGTAACATGAAGGAATGACCTGCATGTAGAAAAGGCCCAACACTATAATATCCATACGTATACGCAGGTCGACGAGCCTGCCACTAATATTAATATATGATCACACGGATGACGAGGCCGTAACATTAACACTAGCATCAAACTAAGGCCGACAAGGCCACGTATAACATCTAAACATATAACACCTGTCTATGAGCCTCTAAGAGAAAGAATAAATGCAACATAGAGGTCGAGACAGGGCCCCGCCATACGCAAAAGCTATAGATAAGGCATGTATATCGTAGCATACCAAAACCAAGCAAGTCCGGAATAAGCGGAGCTTGCAGACTATTCGCTGAACTGTGCAGGCCTAATCAGATGGTCCTCCAAGCTGCCTGTCAGGACCTACAACACGAAATGCAGTGTGTCGTGCAATGGGACAACAGTACGAATGAAAGTACTGAGTATGTAAGGCAGGAGTACAACAATTAACAAGAAAACATAGTAGAAGAAGAACCATATGCGATACATGTTGTAGTTTAAAATCATGAATATACATATATATACATAAGTAAAAGTAACATCATCATCTAACGTACCCGACCTTAATAGGACTCGGTGTGAAATGTGCCCGGCCACAATAAGGCTTGGTGTTATCATACCCAACTGATCAGTGGTGGAATATACATATGTACACATGCATGATGTACATATATATATATATACACGTACATATATATATATACACGCTCGTACATATATGTGTGTGTGTGTGTATGTATATATGTGGGTGTACGCGTGTGTGTTACACCTCAGAGATCTTTCCGTGCTTGTGTGACGAGTAGAACAATGAAGGGCTTGAGTGTATGATGTTTTATTAAGTCGGGAATAGCTAATTATGAATTTTTGGAAATAAGAAGGTGGCGGAAAATTTTCAGCACAGTGGTCGTAAAGAGCACTATACGGCCCGTAAAGTTATTTACGGACCGTATAGTGCAATCGTCCTCCAGCTGTCCAAAAATTTCAAGTTCTGTCAAGTATTGAAATGGCTAAAAACGACTAGGAGGACAACCCGTAAACTGGTTTACGGACCGTAAACCGCGGTCGTAAACTGTCATGTCCCTTAGCCAAACTTTCTGTTTTTGAAATGCTTAAAAACGATCGCGGAGGACGGACCGTAAACCACAATACGGTCCGTAAACTGTGGTTTACGACCACTGTTCGTCCCGACGAGAATTCATTAAACATCAGTTTTGAGTTACTAAAAAGGGACTTAAGCTTCATTACATTTCATTATTCATCCATACAACTCAAGAGACTTCTAGAACTCTCCAAACACTTCATCCACAAAGTTCAAGAGAATCAAGGGAAGACTAAGACCAACAACACTAAATTCATGAAAGCAAGTGTAAGAACACATCAAAGGATTATCTAAGTCAAGAAATTCCAAAGAGGGTGGAACTAGGGTTTTGTCTAAGTAAAGAAATTCAGCTTAAGACTTGTTCAACCATCATCCAAGGTAAGTTCCATGATAAATTCATGTTGTTTGAGGTATTGAAAGGTTCATATGCTTGAAATATAAAATAACATAGAAATGGGTCATGATTGAGTAAATGGTGTCACTATGGAATGGTAGTTGGATGGAGTCATAGAAGTTGACGCGTTATAATTATGAATACGTTACAAATGGTGTATAGGTCATGATATAAGTGTTAAACGCAAAGGAAATGCCGCCTAATTTTCTCTAGGGATAACGAGGCATTCTCGTAGTCGATTAACTAATGTAATACGAATTCTCTCATGAAGGTGACGACGTGGTAACGAAGGAGAATAAGTGGACATCAACTTAGCTAAACGACAAGGTATGTGAGGCTAGTCCTTTCTTTCCAATGGCATGAATCTTATAGTCCGAATTACCATCTTTCCATGAGCTCCTACATTCCAAAAAAATTAAATGTCTATATGAGATAAGTTATACGATATGATGATGTTAGTCCTTGCCTACACTCACCTTATGTATTAGTCCTTTCAAGGTGAGGCAGAATGTCCGTAATTGCTCCATAAGGTAATCGGGGGGTCACGACCTTACGTCACCCCGATAGAGTAAAGTTGTTCTCAAACCTTATGCATGTGATTATGATAAGATAAATATTTTACAATAAGTACATTATTATGACTATTTTATGATAAGCATGGCATGAGCATTGCATACCAGGCCTATTTGGCTGGGCAGACACCGCTTCGGCGGGCGGCGATACGGATACACCACAACCTTCGGACGTGGGCAGACACCACTAGTGGGCGGCATGAGATGGTACCCCCGGACGCGGGCTTATATTATTGATTATCACACCGTTCCGACATGGGCGGGTAGCTTGCATATGATGCATACATGTCACGATGATAAGTATGAGTAAGACAGCATGCATTATTCCATTTTTGATTGTCGGTCAGATCCATATGCTTTATGTTAATGCTCTCATTATATTATTGATGCCTTTCTTCACTATTCATGCCTCTCATACTCAGTACAATATTCGTACTGACGTCCCTTCTTTGGACGCTGTATTTATGCCCACAGGTAGACAGGGAGGCGAGCTTGATCCAGATACTTAGGAGCTGTCAGCTGTTGAGAGCACTCCATTGTTCGGAGGTGCTTGTGATTTATATTTTGGTACATATGTATATATATATATATATATATATATATATATATTCTGGGCATGACGGAGTCTAGTTCCGTCCATTGTACAGTATGTCAGTAGAGGCTCGTAGATGCGTAGTGTGGGTAGCATGGTCTCACATCTTTCATGTATATGTGCACTCATTATTTTGATGTACCAAACCTTTCTATATACACAGTATTTATGTTACCACATAAGTTATGATCTTTTTCCATGTTTCAAGCATAGATATGATGATAAGGCATTAATCAAGTAAGGAGGGTAATAGAGTGAGCGGTGCTCGGCGGTTAGCCCTGGGTACCCGTCGCGGCCCCTATCTGGTTCGTGACAGAAGTGGTATCAGAGCAGTTCGTCCTAGGAAGTGTCTACGAGCTGTGTCTAGTAGAGTCTTGTTCATGGTGTGTTTTGCGCCACATAAATAAACAAGGGGCTACAGGGCATTTAGGAAAATGACCATCTTTCTTTTTACAAGATCGTGCGATAGAGCCGTGCATAGGATTTTATCCTTCCCTAAAAGTGCGTTGTGATTTCAGAATGCCGCCGAAAGGAAAAGCTACAGCTTCCCAGAAAGGCAAAGCTACGATGAAGAAGCGGGCAGAATGGGAGCCTCCGGCGAATGTAGGGGAAAGTGAATCACAGAATGAGGCCTCGCCTAATGAAGGAGAGCAGGGAGGAGCCTCAGTCCCAATTCCTCCGCCAGTTGCTTCGGGTCAACAAGTATCCGAGGCCATACATTTATTGACACAGTTGGTCGCCGCTCAGGCACAACGACAGAATGCGGGCCCAAGTGATCGATCGGCCAGTACGAGATCCCGTGATTTCTTGACTTTAAATCCTCCGGAATTTTTCGGGTCGAAGCCGGATGAGGACCCCCAAGGCTTTATTGATGAGATGTCGAGGACGCTGAAACTTATGCATGCTTCTGAGACCGAATTGGTAGAGTTGGCCTCTTATTGACTCCGCGATGTAGCGGTGCTATGGTACAAAAATTGGATGATATCAAGGGGAGAGAATGCACCACCTCCCGTTTGGCAAGAATTTGTGGATGCCTTTATTCGTCATTACTTACCGCCTGAGGTCCGCCGAGCTAGAGCAGACAGATTCTTGAATTTAAAGCAAGGAAGTATGAGTGCCCGAGAGTATAGTATGCAGTTTAATTCTCTGGCCAGGTATGCCCCGACTATGGTGGCTGATATGGGCGATCGGGTTCATAGATTTGTGAATGGTTTGGGGCCACACCTATTTAGAGATTGCTTGACAGCCTCCTTGCAAGACGGGATGGATATTTCCCGAATACAGGCACATGTTCTGAAACTGGAGGATTGACAATAGCAGCAAAGAAGTGATCGGGATAATGACTGAAGGCAAGGTAAGAGAGCTAGATCTACGGGGGCAAGCAGTGAGTATAGAGGGGGATCGAGACAGATGCATTCTAGGCACTCAGGTCGGTCAGCGACCAGTGCGCCTCCCCGGTTCTCAGATAGGAGGTTTGACCGTTCTTTTCAATCAGGGCAGGGCCAGAGCTCGAGGGCCTCAGATTTTCAGTTCAAGGGAGATTTTAGCCAGAGGAGACCCCAGTACCGCGGTGTAGTCAGTGTGGTAAATTACATTCCGGACAGTGTCGTCAGGGTACCGATGCTTGTTATGCATGCGGGCAAGTTGGTCACATGATGAGGGATTGCCCTTCGGTGAGAGATAGAGCAGGGACTCAGCCCACAGGTTCAGCAGCAGGTTCTTCTTCGGTGCGTCCGACAGCACAGACTTCCCAGACTACAGCAGGTAGAGGCAGAGGCAGAGGGGGAGCATCTACTTCCGGCGCTGTTCAGCCCCGCGTATATGCTTTAGCAGGGCGACAGGATCTTGAATCCTCCCCCGATATTGTCACAGGTACCTTGACTATATTTTCCCGTGAGGTATATGTTTTGATTGATCCGGGTTCTACTTTCTCCTATGTTACCCCATATGTTGCTGATTATATTGGGGTGAAGCCTGAGCCAATTAAACCTTTCGAGGTGTTCACTCCGGTTAGTGATCCCGTGATAGCGAGGAAGGTATATAAAAATTGTGTCGTGGTGATATGTGACCGCCAGACTCAAGCCGATTTGATCGAGCTGGAAATGATAGACTTCGACGCGATTATGGGAATGGATTGGTTGGCCTCGTGCTATGCTAATGTTGATTGCTGGACGAAAATGGTTCAATTTCAGTTTCTGAGAGAGCCCGTACTTGAATGGAAGGGTAACACAGCATCCCCTAAGGGTAGGTTTATTTCCTACCTCAAGGCGAGAAAGATGATAGCCAAGGGCTATATTTATCATCTAGTTCGGGTTCATGATACGGAGGCAAGGCCACCAGTTTTCCAATCTGTCCCGGTAGTAAATGAATTTCCAGATGTATTCCCGGATGAACTTCCAGGTCTTCCTCCAGAAAGGGAAATCGACTTTGCTATCGATGTATTACCAGACGCCGAGCCTATTTCCATTCCCCCTTATCGACTGGCTCCGGCAGAACTGAAAGAGCTAAAAGCACAGCTAAAAGATTTACTTGAGAAGGGGTTTATAAGACCCAGTTCTTCGCCGTGGGGAGCACCAGTCCTGTTCGTAAAGAAGAAGGACGGATCTCTACGAATGTGTATCGACTACAGACAGTTGAACAAGGTAACAATAAAGAATAAATATCCTCTTCCCAGAATCGATGATTTGTTTGATCAGTTACAGGGAGCTAAGTGGTTTTCCAAGATAGATCTGAGATCGGGTTATCATCAGGTGAGAATTAGAGAAGCAGATATTCCTAAGACTGCCTTCAGGACAAGATATGGTCACTACGAGTTTCGAGTGATGTCGTTTGGATTGACAAATGCCCTGGCGGTGTTCATGATTTTAATGAATAATGTGTTCAGGCCATTTTTGGATCTCTTCGTGATAGTATTTATCGACGATATTCTGGTATATTCCCGCACAGAGTCAGAACATGCAGACCACCTAAGAATTGTTCTTGGCGTTCTCCGAGCCCGAGAATTATATGCAAAGTTCTCAAAGTGCGAGTTTTGGCTGAATTCTGTGGCGTTTCTAGGCCATGTTATTTCAGATGATGGCATCCGAGTCGACACTCAGAAAATAGAAGTTGTGAAGGCTTGGCCAAGGCCTATGACGCCTACAAAAGTTCGTAGTTTTCTGGGTTTGGCAGGTTATTATCGAAGATTCGTAGAGGGCTTTTCATCTATTTCAGCCCCATTAACGAAGCTAACCCAGAAGTCAGCAAAATTTAAGTGGAATGATGCTTGTGAGCGTAGTTTCTGAGAGCTAAAAGATAGATTGACCTCGGCTCCCGTGTTAACACTTCCAGAAGGGCCGGATGGTTATGTCGTGTATTGTGACGCTTTCGGTGTGGGACTAGGATGTGTGCTGATGCAGCATGGCAAGGTTATTGCATATGCTTCGAGACAGTTGCGGAAACATGAACAGAATTATCCGACCCATGATCTCGAATTGGCTGCAGTTATTCATGCCTTAAAGATATGGAGGCATTATCTGTATGGTGTGCACGTCGATATCTATACAGATCACAAGAGTCTTCAACATATTTTTAAGCAGAAAGAGTTGAACCAAAGGCAGAGGCGGTGGTTAGAATTGTTGAAGGATTATGACGTGAATATTTTATACAACCCCGGGAAAGCGAATGTGGTAGCAGACGCGCTTAGCCGCCGATCAATGGGCAGTTTAAGTGAAGTCCATTCAGAAAAGAAATAAATGGTTCGTGAGCTCTATCAACTAGCAAATCTTGGGGTACGTGTAATTGATTCGGTAAGGCAGGAATTAGTGTTAATGATCCTGCGGTCTCGCCCCTGAATGCGGAGATAAAAAAATGCCAGTACGAAGATCCACAGATGTGTCATCACAGGGATGTATCCCGTGGGAAAGAGAAGTCTCCATTTGCAGTTTCCATAGATAGGGTTCTTAGATACCGAGACAGACTGTGTGTCCCGGATGTGGCAAAATTACGCCAGCAAATTTTAGAAGAAGCGCATCATTCTCGGTATTCCATTCATCCAGGTACGACCAAAATGTATCACGATCTTAAATTTCTATATTAGTGGTATGGCATGAAACGAGACATAGCGGCATTTGTGGTGCAGTGTCCGAACTGCCAACAGGTGAAAGCAGAACATCAGAAGCCAGGGGGCTTATTGCAAGCAATGGAAATTCCTACCTGGAAATGGGAGGAGATTAATATGGATTTTATTGTGGGGTTACCCCGCTCCCGAGTCAAATATGACTCTATATGGGTGATCGTGGACAGACTCACGAAAGCAGCTCATTTCCTCCCAGTTAGAACCACGTATTCAGTAGAAGACTATGCCAAGTTATATTTAAAGGAAATCGTGCGCCTTCATGGGATCCCTTTGGCCATTATTACAGACAGAGGGGCTCAGTTTACAACTAAGTTTTGGAAATCTTTTCAAGAAGGGTTAGGTACCCAAGTCAAATTCAGCACAGCATTTCATCCACAAACGGACGGACAAGCCGAGCGCACCATTCAGACCTTGGAGGATATGCTCCGAGCGTGTGTTGGATTTTGGGGGTAGTTGGGATGAGCATTTACCCCTTATCGAATTTGCTTATAACAATAGCTACCATTCCGGTATTCAAATGGCCCCGTATGAAGCCTTATATGGAAGAAAATGCAGATCTCCAATTGGATGGTTTGAAACCGGAGAAGTACAATTAATAGGCCCCGACTTGATCCAACAAGCAGTTGAAAAGGTTAAAGTGATTCGAGACCGACTGTTAACAGCTCAAAGTCGCCAAAAGTCTTATGCAGACAACCGCCGACGGGATTTAGAATTTCAGGAAAATGACTGGGTATTTCTGAAGGTATCGCCAATGAAAGGGGTGATGAGATTTGGCAAAAAGGGGAAATTGAGTCCAAGATACATCGGACCTTATAAAATTGTCCGTAAGGTGGGACAGGTAGCATATGAATTGGACCTACCTTCGGAGCTTGAATCAGTCCATCCGGTGTTCCATGTTTCGATGCTCCGCAAGTGTATCGGGGATCCTACAACAATAGTCCCGGTTGACGATGTGCAGGTGACAGAGAAGCTAACATATGAAGAAGTACCTATTGCCATTTTAGATAGACAAGTGCGAAGGCTCCGGAACAAAGAAGTAGCTTCAGTGAAAATCCTATGGCGAAACAGCAATCGAGAAGAAATGACTTGGGAAGCGGAGGAGAAGATGAAATCCATGTACCCGCATTTGTTCCAGTCCCCGGAGGAGATTCAAGGTGAAGCGTCGATGATGTAAGGTATGTACACCCTAGTATTATGATTTTAGTTGTGTGTGGCCATGGATGTGTGGATAGTGTGATATAGCCCTGTAAGGCCATGATATTGTGGGTTGCTGTGACAGGTTGGTAGAGTCAAATTACAAAGGAGACTCTGGCAAAATATTTCTAGAATTCCCGATTGTCGAACATTCGAGGACAAATGTTCCAAAAGGAGGGAAGAATGTTACACCTCGGAAATCTTTCCGTGCTTGTGTGATGAGTAGAACAATGAAGGGCTTGAGTGTATGATATTTTATTAAGTCGGGAATGGCTAATTATGAATTTTTGGAAATAAGAAGGTGGCGGAAAATTTTCAACACAGTGGTCGTAAAGGGCACTATACGGCCCGTAAAGTGATTTACAGACCGTATAGTGCAATCGTCCTCCAGCTGTCCAAAAATTTCAAGTTCTGTCAAGTGTTGAAATAGCTAAAAACGACTTGGAGGACGGCCCGTAAACTGGTTTACGAACCGTAAACTGCGATCGTAAACTGCCATGTCCCTTAGCCAAACTTTCTGTTTTTGAAATGCTTAAAAACGATCGCGGAGGACGGACCGTAAACCACAATACGGTCCGTAAACTGTGGTTTACGACCACTGTTCGTCCCGACGAGAATTCATTAAACATCAGTTTTGAGTTACTAAAAGGGACTTAAGCTTCATTACATTTCATTATTCATCCATACAACTCAAGAGACTTCTAGAACTCTCCAAACACTTCATCCACAAAGTTCAAGAGAATCAAGGGAAGACTAAGACCAACAACACTAAATTCATGAAAGCAAGTGTAAGAACACATCAAAGGATTATCTAAGTCAAGAAATTCCAACGAGGGTGGAACTAGGGTTTTGTCTAAGTAAAGCAATTCAACTTAAGACTTGTTCAACCATCATCCAAGGTAAGTTCCATGATAAATTCATGTTGTTTGAGGTATTGAAAGGTTCACATGCTTGAAATATAAAAGAACATAGAAATGGGTCATGATTGAGTAAATGGTGTCACTATGGAATGGTAGTTGGATGGAATCATAGAAGTTGACGCGTTATAATTATGAATACGTTACAAATGGTGTATAGGTCATGATATAAGTGTTAAACGCAAAGGAAATGCCGCCTAATTTTCTCTAGGGATAACGAGGCGTTCTCATAGTCGATTAACTAATGTAATACGAATTCTCTCATGAAGGTGACGACGTGGTAACGAAGGAGAATAAGTGGACATCAACTTAGCTAAACGACAAGGTATGTGAGGCTAGTCCTTTCTTTCCAATGGCATGAATCTTATAGTCTGAATTACCATCTTTCCATGAGCTCCTACATTCCAAAAAAATTAAATGTCTATATGAGATAAGTTATACGATATGATGATGTTAGTCCTTGCCTACACTCACCTTATGTATTAGTCCTTTCAAGGTGAGGCAGAATGTCCGTAATTGCTCCATAAGGTAATCGGGGGGTCACGACCTTACGTCACCCCGATAGAGTAAAGTTGTTCTCAAACCTTATGCATGTGATTATGATAAGATAAATATTTTACAATAAGTACATTATTATGACTATTTTATGATAAGCATGGCATGAGCATTGCATACCGGGCCTAGTTGGCCGGGCAGACACCGCTTCGGCGGGCGGCGATACGGATACACCACAACCTTCGGGCGTGGGCAGACACCACTAGTGGGCGGCATGAGATGGTACCCCCGGACGCGGGCTCATATTATTGATTATCACACCGTTCTGACATGGCGGGCAGCTTGCATATGATGCATACATGTCACGATGATAAGTATGAGTAAGACAACATGCATTATTCCATTTTTGATTGTCGGTCAGATCCATATGCTTTATGTTGTTGCTCTCATTATATTATTGATGCCTTTCTTCACTATTCATGCCTCTCATACTCAGTACAATATTCGTACTGACATCCCTTCTTTGGACGCTGTGTTCATGCCCACAGGTAGACAGGGAGGCGAGCTTGATCCAGATACTTAGGAGCTGTCAGCTGTTGACAGCACTCCATTGTTCGGAGGTGCTTGTGATTTCTCTTTTGGTACATATGTATATATATATATATATATGTGGGCATGACGGAGTCTTGTTCCGTCCATTGTACAGTATGTCAGTAGAGGCTCGTAGATGCGTAGTGTGGGTAGCATGGTCTCACATCTTTCATGTATACGTGCACTCATTATTTTGATGTACCAAACCTTTCTATATACACAGTATTTATGTTAGCAAATAAGTTATGATCCTTTTCCATGTTTCAAGCATAAATATGATGATAAGGCATTAATCAAGTAAGGAGGGTAAGAGAGCGAGCGGTGCTCGGCGGTTAGCCCCGGGTACCCGTCGCGGCCCCTAGCTGGGTCGTGACAGTGTGTGTCTATATATATATATATATATATATATATAGAGAGAGAGAGAGAGAGAGAGAGAGAGAGAGAGAGAGAGAGAGCGAGAGAGAGAGACACACACACACACATGCATGATGGACATGAGACAACATTCTGAATCTTTCGAGGTGACATAAGGTAGGTAACCTCCAAATAACGTTATGAAACTCGTGATAACAACATAGAAGTAGTTCAATGAATCATTCATCACGTTAGGAGTCAATAAATATAGCTACAAGCATCATGTGCAGAGTACGGAACATTTTGAATGGAATGAGTTCATTATGGACGTTCATATAGCAAGTCATATTTAGATTTGTGGCAAGAAATAAAAAGAACGAACACCTTACATACCTTTTTAGCTTCCTTGCTAGTCAAATCTCGCAATTCGCCTAGTGGTTCAATCTTTTATACCTAAACTAGCTTGCATCAACTTGCATCAATCTTCAATTTCAATAATATCAAAATACAATTTCCCGCTATTAATTTCGTATCTCGCATCCCACAATTTAGCTATTACCTAGATAACTTTAGATATATAAGGAGAGGAGAATTCTTACCATATATGCCAAGAACTACTCTTCTTCCACATTACATCACTTTGAAGAAATCTCTGATTTGCTGTCTTGCAGAGAAACCGACATTAGAATCACGTAACCGGCGAGGATATAATATCCAAATCATTATGTATATAATTCTTGTGCGCAGAACATTATGTATTTTCTTGGACATCATATCAGTTATAATCCCTTGATTAGAAAGAACAATTGTGCATATATGTATCTTATCTTTGTTAAAAAGCTACTAAAACATGATCACATTTTAATTCTTACCATGGAAACTTATCCTACACGTGTCCAGCCCACATACCCTATACCTTATTAGTCATCAAGTGCTACTACACCTAATAAACATTAAATATTACCTTACTTGTCATGGTCTCACGTGGACATGACTAATGGGCCATTAAACGTTTTATCTCCCACTAAAATAAAATTGGTAATTAATTCCTTGTTCCCACATTACTTAAATATTAATCACTTTTAACACACTTCATATACCAATTATCATGATCATGTGATATAGCAATATTCTATAGCCCCTTTTGTCACGCATAAAATTATTATTTCCAGCTATTGTGGTCATACCTTTAAATGATTTTTGAAAATTTCGGGAGAGTTTCCCTGTAAACAGGACTATCCAATACCTTCCAAATAGCTATAAAGTAACATACTCGCCTTACAGGGACATATAACCCAACATAACATACCATTGGGTCCTATACACTCATGAAATATCAAATGACTCCAGCTCTTGCAATGCTAAATGCCTCAATTCTGAGTTTCACCCTTCCGTTTGAAATAAGTAGGGATGCTTGGACATCATTTCCTCCTCAGCTTATTATGTCATCTCTCCCACATTCTTATTCCTCTATAAGACTTTTATGGAAGCTACTTCTTTGTTCCTCAACTTACCAAATCAGAATCGTAACAGAAACTTCTTCGTAAGACAAGTATTTTGTAATCTGGACATTATCAATTGGCACAACCCGAGAAGAGTCTCCGATATACCTCCGCAACATAGATACATGCAAGATTGGATGAACAGACTCTAACTCTGAAGCAACTCTAACTCGCATGCCACTTGGCCTATCCTTCAAACGATTCTGTACGGCCCGATGTATCTTGGTCTAAACTTGTCTTTCTCACCGAATCTCATTACGCCGTCCCTAGGTGAGACTTTTAGAAATACCTAATTGTTAACATGGAACTCCAAGTCTAGTCGTCGTACATCGAAATATGACTTCTGAAGACTCTGAACAACATCTTCTTTTGAATAACCTTCACTCTATCTACGGCCTGACGGACCAAATCGGGTCCAAATAATTATGACTCGCCTACCTCAAAGCACCCGCTAGGAGATCTATAGTTTCACCCGCCCAAAGACTCATAAGGAACCATGGAGAACTGTATGTCAAGAACAATAGATCTCTGCTTTTCTTTTCTTTTTTCCAAATCTTCCACATACTCAAAACAATTCAACGGTCCTGATATCTGAGGACTCTATCTTCCTGAAGTTCACTTGTTGTCATCTTGCTTTGCTGATTACCCTTTCTGAGTCATAGTACAATAATCTTTCCAAATTAAGGTGTCGATTACAATGTTAGTGCCTGCTTGAGTGGAAAGTAGGCCCCCTCTCAAAACCTTCCAATCCCATAAGTCCTCTTGTTTGACTCAGATTCGACTTTCTCTATTCGGGGAATGTTGGAGACTTTTATGATAATAAGCATGTATATATCCACGTGAGTTCTTTATATAAGATAATATTGCCATATCTTGCCGTGTGGTACAAGAAAATTCCATCCTATTATTCGGGGTGTCATAAACAAAAGATTCCCCTACACTTCCTGGAAACGTTTACTCTGAGGTCGAGATCGTATTGTACTTAAGGCTTCAACTGATCATCCATTTTGCTAGCTTGACTGTTTTCCTCTAACCTCTTAGACCTTACAAAAATCATCTCAACATACATGCGGAAAGCTTTGTATCGAATCTTACGGCGCTTACTATTATATTAGAATGTTTAGAAATCTCGCTTGGAAGATACATATAATCTCATCTTTGAAACTGGTCACGATTTAATGTGAAAGAAGGCTATTTTAAATTACGAATTGTACGAACTCGGGAGAAGAAAAGATCTTAACATGAAGTATAATACTTAGGTATAGATGTGGCACGAATGCATCGAAACTGAGTTGAACCTTCCTGATACATATACCGTAGAGTACTCGAAATGGAATTTCTGGGATGTCGCGTTAATTTGAGCCTTGCGCTACCACTTTTTACCCTTACAAGCACATTGTTTCCATTGACTTTAGTTTCCATAACATCTAGAAAGCTTCATGCCCACATGACCTTGAAGGTCATCCCTTAACCTGATGGTTTTCCTACCTGAAGACCCTCGGCATCTTGCCTTCTCCTGTACATACGGAATCCTAGAAAAACCAACTTGCTGCAGTCCTCGAGAAATTACTCTTGATCTTTCATCACAGAATATCTCCCACCCAATGCTCCCTAATAGGATCTCAGTACTCACACATACTACAGGCTTGCCACAATATCTCCGGCTACTTCTGGATCACTAACAATCCCTCTTAGTTACCTGTATTGCCAGTCCTATTCTTATTCGCTTCTAATAATGTCAACTCTTAATATATCCTTGAATTCCTGATCGCATACACCAGGTTCGACGATTTACTTGAAGTTAAAGATACATATGTTGAACTTCATCTTCCTTATACGTATTTAGAATATTTCCTCGAAAGAACTATACCTTTCCGTCTGTTCTACTCTTTACACCTGTTCTCTAAATCTCAAGTACTCGGCTTTAGCTAGAAGGTTGTTACCATATCCTTCCTATCATTGCATTTACATGTTCTGCCAGAGTCATAACACATCCACAGAGTATGAATGGATACAATCCCATCTTTCTTGAATTTGCCGTTACCCACTTTGCAACTTATTATTAAACGAGATGCATAATTCAGTATTAGTATTTTACCATACCATATTTCCTCCTTAAGGAGGTCACTAACAGCTTACGCTTGAGGGCTTCATTCCGTTAGCCCAATCGTTCTTTTCTTATCTCTCGTCGTACACCTCAATAACCTAAAATTCCCATAAGGTCCTCTTCTGTCTACTAGAGACAACCAAGTCATTTACGTAAATGGAGTGCCATGCACTCACACCAACATCCCCCCCCCCCCCCCCCCCCCCAAATCCTGATAACCTCAGCTTGCCCCTGTCACTCGACATACGGGAACTTGTTCTTAATAGCCCTCGACGATTACTCTCTTGTTGCTTACCCTCTTGCTGCCTAAACATTCACCTTTCTATTTTCTGTAGTATGCAATTATTACAAAATTCTTCAAGCGTATAACACGTATTTAGTTTACTTCACGTTGTAGCATAGTACTGGTTTCTAGGGCCTAGGAGGCTAGATTGGTCTCCTGATGAATTTTATTGAAGTCGTTCAACTCACTTCTCGAAATGAGGTTATAGTCTTGTGACTTATACCTCTTTACAACTTTCACACTTGTATTCTCTTACCATTTTCTTTTAATTGACTATGATCCATGTCGCACTACCATACTTTGGCTTATAACTCTTATTCGTTTTTCATACGCTTCACTCATTCTCTACTAATATCTTGTTTACATAACGATTCCTCATTCTAATCCAGAGAATTCTAGCGAAATATTTCCTTGCTTCCAACTTTCCCTCTCCGTCCAACCCTACTCTTTGGTTGTTCACTACTCCTTTCTCACTTGCTGTATGGTTACTAAGGTGAACATTTATCTTATCTACAAAGATTCATATACCGAATCCCGAATCTTCTAAGCACTCGAGAAGTCATATCATACTATGCAACTCCAGGGGTTATCACATATATATTACACATTGAAGAACTACCAACATGCTCACAATGTTATTCGATAATTCCATCAAATTCTAACAATGTATTCGTTTCTGATCACAAGCCTTGCCCTCACTAGGTCCTGGGGTTTTCACCCTTTCTCGTAACATTGGTTGCCTCACTCCTTTCCAGCCCAAGGATTTCGTCCTTTATTGAAAGACGCATTTAGTTAAAACTTATAAGTCATGAGCTAGAACATATGGTGTTGGCTATGCTGTTGTTGTTACTGGAAGCGGAACCCTGGCGCTTGCGTTGCCCTGTTTGAGTTCCTGCAACTCTATCACCTCATTTACTTAAGTTCCTCGTGCCCTTTCCATATTTCCCCTTACATTTGACATTTCTACCTTCCTCCTGATAGGGCATGGACTCTTTTCTGCACAGATGAGATAAATGCTCATGTTGTAATGTTCTGCCATCGTACTCACACGCCTAATGCAAGAATGATCCTATGGAGGCATTATATTCACTTTTATTTGAAAAAAAAAAAAGAAGCAAAATTGAGTTCTTATGGTCTTATCCTTCCGCAACCCCCATCAAACTTCTTACTAACCGTCCGTTTCCAGTCATAGGTACCGCCGTATTCAAGCAACGAAGATTGGGAAGAAACTTCTTATAACTCATCTCTATCGCACGATCTAGATCAAGAATGAGTGAAAACAATCCTAAATGCCTTATAGCCTCCTACTTATAAGGGTGGCGCGCTACGTATCCATAAACAAGACTCTACTAGACACGGCTCATAGACATCCCTAAGACTGACCTGCTTTTATACCAATTTTGTCACACCCCAAACTAAGGGGCATGACGGGCACCCGACTTTACCGGCTGAGTACGACTTGGCGTACATTCAACATACTCAACTTATAATAACTACGAGGACCCATATGATATATGTGTAACATGAAGGAATCACCTGCATGCAAAAAAGGTCCAACATAATAATATGCATATGTGTACGCAAGCCGACGAGGTTGCCACTAATATCAATATATGGTCAAATGGCCGACAAGGCCGTAACACCAACACTAGCATCAAACAAAGGCCGACAAGGCCACGTATAGCATCTAAACATATAACACCTATCTATAAGCCTCTAAGAGGAAGCATAAACCAACATAGCAGTCGAGACAAGGCCCCGCCATACCCAAAAGATATAGATAAAGCATTTATATCGTAGCACACCAAAACCAAGCAAGTTCGGAAAAAGTGGAGCTTACAGACTATCCGCTGAACTATGCAAGACTAATCAGATGGTCGTCCAAGCTTCCTGTCAGGACCTGCAGAACGAAATGCAGCATGTCATGCAATAGGACGTCAGTACAGATAAAGTACTGAGTATGTAAGGCAGGAGTACAACAACTAATCGAAAAACATAGTAGAAGAAGAACCATATGCAATGCATGCTGTAGCTTAAAATCACGAATATACATATATATACATAAGTAAAAGTAACATCATCATCATAACGTACCCGGCCTTAATAGGACTCCGTGTGAAACGTACCGGGTCAAAATAAGGCTTGATATTATCGTACCTAACTGATCAGCGTTGGCAATACATATATATAGTGCATAGTAGGTGTCGTACCCAACCGATTATAGCTCAGTGGTGTGTAATAATATAACATATATACACACACACATGCATGATGGACATGAGACAACATTCTGAATCTTTCAGAGTGACGTAAGGTCGGTAACCTCTGAATAACATTATGAAACTCGTGATAATAACATAGAAGTAGTTCAATGAATGATTCATCAACTATAGGAGTCAATCAATATAGCTACAAGCATTATGAGTAGAGTATGGAACATTTCAAATGGAATGAGTTTGTTATGGACATTCATATAGCAAGTGTTAGTTAGATTCATGCCAAGAAATAAAAGGAACAAAAACCTTACATACCTTCTTAGCTTCCTTGCCAGTAAAATCTCGCAATTTTTCTAGTGGTTCAATCTTGTATTAGCTTGGACCATACCCAAACCAGCTTGCATCAACTTGCATCAATCTTCAATTTCAACAACAACATCAAAATATAATTTCCCGCTATTAATTCCATATCTCTCATCCCACAATTTAGCTATTACCTAGATGAGTTTAGATTTATAAGGAGAGGAAAATTCTTACCATAAGTACCAAGAACTACTCTTCTTTCACCTTACTTCACTTCGAAGAAATCTCCGATTTGCTATCATCCAGAGAAACCGATATTAGAATCACCTAACCAGCGAGGACATAATATCCAAATCGTTTTGTATATAATTCTTGTGCGTGGAACATTATGTATTTTCTTGGACAGCATATCAGTTAAGCTCCCTTGATTAGAAAGAACAATTATGCATATATGTATATTATATTTGTTAAAAAGCTACTAAAAGATGATCCCATTTTAATTCTTACCATGGAAACTTATCCTATACGTGTCCAGCCGACATACCCTATACCTTATTAGTCATCAAGTGCTACTGCACCTAATAAACATCAAATATTACATTACTTATCATGATCCCATGTGGACATGACTAAAGGCCATTAAACATTTTATCTCCCACTAAAATAAAACTGGTAATTAATTCCTTGTTCCCAATTTACTTAAAGATTAATCACTTTTAACATAGTTCATATACTCATTATCATGATCATGTGATATAGAAATAGTTCATAGCCCCTTTTGTCACGCACAAAGTTATTATTTCCAGCCATCGTCGTCATACTTTTAAGTCTAAAATCATTTCGGACTTCGTCTTTATATTTATCAAGCTCTTTATTTGCATACTTGAATATGACCCAAAATTCTATGGGTTTATGTTAGTCTACTCATGACGTACATGACGTAAAAGTACGAGGTGCAACACCCTGGGTTTACAACTTCCACTTCTTCTTCATGGTCATCATTAGGAGTCAACCCATTTCTCGTGTGCTTGGATCCACGAGGGGAAATCAGGGTTTGATCGTTCCTTGCCCTGACTTCTCCTTTTGTCAGATCTCTCTCTTAGGCATTGACATTGTTCAATGCCCCATCAGCTTGATTTCCAGTGTATGTCGTGATTACAAATTACCTAGTAGAAAAGATTTGAAAGTGATAGGTAAGGTAGCTAGAAGAAAAAAAAAATATCACTATTATCCTTAGCCTTACGGTGGACGCCAGACTGTTTACCCTAAAATAAAGTGCAGTTAAATTTGTTTGTGGTTTAAATGATACGTGAATTGATTTGATATGAATGAGTATAAAGTAATAGCAATTAGCAATGAAACCAAGTAAATATAAAGCTAGAAGACAATGAAATAAGCCTGGGCCGGAGCAGGTTTAGAGATTATCCTTTAATGAACATCTCCCCGTAAGAATTCTGAGCCTTTGCTGAAAGAAGAACTTGGAGCAATTAATCAATAAAAGAACAATTTTATTTGTTAAACTGTATAAGCTGAATTCTTTTATATAGACAAAAAAAGGTATTCGATGATCCATTACACAGAGCTTTAGGCTCCTTATATAGCTGTCATTCTCAGTATTGAGTTGTGATTTAATTCTAATAATGAGTAGAATAGACAATTAATGTTGTTTTAATTCTAAGACATAACGTTTGCTTCGAATTTGGGCCGGTTATGTAACGTTGATCCTCCATAAATGACTCGTGCCAATTAGCGAGAGAGAGTTGCTTTGGGTTTGTTTGGAACCTCTCGTTCCGACCTACATCGAATGACAACTAGATGTTTAACATCAACTGCCACGTGTTCCATTCTCATCATGCCACGTGTTGAGATATATTTTGCTATGTATACATTAACTAACATTTCCTTCCAGGCCTAGAAATGTACATTTGAAGCATAAACAATGTGAAGAACAACACTTAAGGCCAAACCACTTGAAGACATTGCGACCCATTTAGTCATTAAGACAGGGCCTATTAAGACCTGGCCTAAATGTATTTTTCTATTTATGTTTTGCATTAGTTTAATTCATTTAAGTTCATTTTGTATATAGACAGAGATTGTGGAAGTGACAAAGTCAACAAGTTCATTTTCTCATTTTACACCGGCTTTTATTTCTCTCTTCTTTTGACCCATTAGGGTTCATTTCAATTCTCCGCCATTGTTAATCGATCAAGCTTGTTGGACCATTTTAACATGGTAACAAAGCCCAGTATGAGAATCACCTAGCTATAAGCTTTGTTCCAATAGTAACCTGACGGATAATTTTGAACATTTCATTGTGTTTTACGGTTTGATTTTCGATTTCGATTTTGATTTTTTTTTATTTTCTTCTCTTTGTTTCATTAATCAAGGGTTTTCTCATCTGTCTTTCTATCTCGAGTGTTATTCAGGTTGTGCTAACTTTGATATACGGTGATTCTCAGCAATTTTGGGTTTTTTTTACGGTTTCTAGGGTTTCGAAGTTGAATAGGGCCTTTACTTTTTCATGTTGAAGAAAAAGCCTGGTATCATTTACTCAATTCTTCATCTCATCTGATAAACTTTTATTTCCGCTGCTTTACTGAGTTCTATTGTTTTTAGTATACTTGAGAATTTCTGTTGTGTGCTGTTGTGTGTATAATTTTGGTTTCAAATGCAAATCCTGCTAATACGACTGGTTCCACTACCTGACTGGTATTCCTACTACCCCTAGTACTGAAGGTTTTAGTCCTTTCACAGTTGATTCCTCCCATGCTTTCCATGTACATCCTTCTGAAAACCCTGATAGTCACCTCGTGGCTGTCCCTTTCAATGGATATGGTTTTGTTACTATGAGGAGTAGTATGTTGACTTGCGTATCTGCTAAGAACAAACTAGGGCTTATTGATGGTAGGAACAACAAACCAACAGATGACTCTCCATACTTTCCCTATTGGGAAAGATGTAATGACATGGTGAAAGCTTGGATAACCCACTCTGTCTCTGGGGAAATAGCCACTAATGTAGAATGTACGAAAACTGCTAAAGAAGTTTTGGAGGATATCAACCAAAGATTTAGAAACTCTAATGGTTCTAACTATATTCATATTCAAAGGAAAATTTCCTCCACAAGTCAGGGCACCTCTAGTATAGACACTTACATCACCAAGCTTAGAAACTTGTGGGATGAACTTAATTGTGCATATTTTGGGCCAGTCTGCACATGTGGTGCTTTGTCCAAGTTCAGAGAGGACCAACAAATTTTTCAATTTCTAAATGGTCTGAATGATTCTTACTCCACCGTCAAGAGCAACATCTTGCTGATGAATCCACTTCCTTCCATAAGTAAGTCATATTCCCTCTTACAGCAAGATAAGTGTCAAAGAGAATTCCCTTCCTCTAACCCAAGTTTTTCAAGTGACTCTTCTACTTTCCTAAGTTCTGGACCTCACAACAATCATAACAAATTCACTAAAAATGTGAATTTTGAACCAAGAAGGGCTGTAGGATGTTACACCTTGGGAATTTCATGACATTTGCCTTATGAGTGAACCAATATAAGCCTAAAGTGTACATGAAGCCTTTTTAAGGTTAATAAATGTATTTGATAATTTTAATTATATACCTTAAATTTTCAGAGTTATATGAGACAGTGGAAGCAAGTTCGTTGGAGAAAGTTGACGTTGAATCATGTTTGGAGAGAGTTCATATTATTTGAGTTACACATTTCATAGAATCACTTTGAGGGAGGGATATAGACCCCCTTAGATGTTTAATGAAGTTCTAGAAAAGTATCAAGAAGGTTCCATAAGGATTGGAGGGCAAATGAATCGAAAAGAACGTGATTACGCGAAAATGGAGAAATTGGGGCAGTGTGCGGTCGCACATTGAGTGTGTTGAGCCATACACTGGAGAAAAACTCCCCATTTTAGTTGTACTCACATTCCAACACCACCCCTAAGTGGTGGAGAGAGTGTGCTAGGTCGCATACTCTTCACCAAGTGGATCCGGGGGTGATTTTGCCACTTTTTTAAATCCCAAACGACCCCAACTTCATTTTCAACTTTCCAAACTTATTTCCTACATTTATAGAGGCTTCCTAAGAATTTTTTAAGGTTCTTAAACACTCCACACCTTTTCATATCATCCAAAGAGAGAATCAACATCAAAATCTCAAAGTAATCCAAGGAAGGTAACTGTTCTTTATTCCTTTCAAAGTTGTGGTGAACTTAATCTTAGAGGGAGTTGAGTGAGGTGAAGTTCCTTGATTATAAGGTATGTACTTCATATTAGTTATATGGTTGGATTGATGTAAAGATTTAGTGACCCCTTAGGAAGGAGAAGAATTAAAGTGGAGAGGCCATGAGTGTTGCAATGAAGAGGATGACTATGGGGTGAACTCAAAAAGGGATTTGGTTAGATTTGGGGAGTAAACTGAATATAATTCCTTGATTATGATATTGTGGATTTTCTTATTTTTGTTTGGGAGCTGTTTTACAATATGGTGGAAGTTGGCGAAATAGGGGAAGTGTTGCCCGAATTCCGCTAGCTTTTTAGTTGCTCTAGCTTGAAATTAAGCATGTTTTCAAGACTAACGTTGTTATGAATCCTCTTGAATGTAGAGTTTTCGAGCTTGGGAGAAAAACATTTAGTCGTTAAGAAGACGTGAAGGTATATAAGGGTAACCCTTTTTTTCAAAAGTCATGATTCCTATGTTATGATCCCACATATGCTATCCATGTTACCCTTACTCTTAGAAATGTTAAAGGTCCTTAATTCTCAAGACTCTTATGATGACTCCATGTTTAGTGGTTCCAAAGCCTAAAGTTCTAGATGTTCTCATGATATGATTGAGCTTACCATATAATTCTTGATTTCATTCATGATAGTTGGCCTCATCTTATGTTTTAGTTCCCTCAAAGTGAGGCAAGATAGTGATGATATTGATTTTCATTCTAGAAAGGCCAAAGCTTAAAGTTCTCAATGTTTTCATGATATTATTGATCTTGTCACATGGTTACCAATTTTATTCATTATTGATGATATCATCTTATGATAGTTGTTCCCTTAAGGTGAGATATAGCGATGGTGATGATTCCATAATGATAATTCGGAGGTTACCGACCTTACATCACTCTAATAGAGTAGAAATGTTTCATTGGGCTCTCATGCATGCTAAATGTGTGTGTCTCCCTCTCTCTCTATATACATATACATATATATATATATATATATATATATATATATATATATATATATATATATATATATATTTGTTTCACACCGCGCCACCCTATAGGTGTTACACCTCACACTTTCAGACCATGAGCACGCCACGTATTTCACCGTATTATTGGAGTATCGGAGACGTCCCATGAAGTTTTGAAAGGTAAAATCCATGGGAAGTACGTAACAATGAAGTAAAGGATGAATTATGATTTTGTAAGTCGTAACCAGGAAGGACAACCTTGGAACCAAAGGACATGAACCTTATCAAGTATAATTGATGATAAATATCATGTATGGAAAGTTTCGGAAGATTCCGGGATCAAGCAAATTGAAGAGAATAAGTTTTTCAAAAAAATTGAAAATTTTAGCAGAATTTTGGACAGAAATTTTGGGTCAAATTTAGAGAAGTATACCTCCTAGTATATCAGGAGTTTTGAGTTTTTTCAAAAGCCTAAAATGAATTTCGTCGAGTGTAGTTTCCAACGTAACAAACCGTTCGTCCATATGACATCGGAGTAGGGAGATATGGGTATTTCAAGATAAGTTGCCAAATGGCTCCGCGAGCCCCACATGGAAAGTCGATGGAACCGACTTTCAAAGGGTATAAATACCCTATTATTCCCCTTTTTTCATCATTTACACTTCTTTTGAGTTCTAGACACATCCATACACTTCTCTTAAAGACTTATAACCCCTTAAATCAAGAATCCAACAAGATTACACTAAACTAGTTCATGAAAAGTGATTGTTCTTATTTTTACTTGATGTTGCAGTGAGTTTGGTCTTGAAGAAAATTTATGTGGCTAAATTTCTTCAAGTATAAGGTATGTTCTTCATCCTTTCTCTTATGTTGAGTTGATTTGAAGGTTAGCAAGTCTTAAAAGTGAAAATAGTTATAGAGGAAAGGTCATAAAGTGTTGTGTTGTAGTTGTTGAGTTTATGGACTGTTTTGAGCATGTTGTGGTTGTGTTGTTGGGCTGATTTCCATGTATATGGATGGTATCTAATGTTGTTGGTGTGTTGATGAGATTATGCTCCTTGATTAGGAAGAAAGGAAGTGTATATTGTTATTGTATATTGATAAACATCGTGTGGGATGTTTTATGGAATATTTTGGTATTGATGATAATGCTGTTAGTGTTAGTGTTGTTGTTGTTATTGGTTGTTGGTTGTTGGTATTATGATTTCGGGCTAGGGATATAAATAGGGGAAATGCTGCCCGAATTTTAATAGATTCTAAAAAGGTTTAATTTGGAAACTTAAGACAAGCATATGACAATGAGCCTAACAATATTATGAATGGTTTTATATGTAGATTACGAGACTACGAACGATCTTAAGTAGATTGCAAGACAAGAGGTAGGTTGAAAAGCTGGGAAGTGAGCTTCCAGGTATGTTAAGGCTAAACCCTTCGTTCTTAAGGCATGATTCCTCTGTTGAGAACCTATACATGATATCTTCCATAATCCTGTTTCTAAAGATACCAAAGCCTAAAGTCCCCGATGTTCTTATGATATCATCGACCTTGCTTCATGACTACATATTTTATTCATTGATGTGGATCTCATCTTATGATTTTGTTCTTTCAAGGTGAGATATGTTCAAGATAATGGTTCCATAAAGTTAACCGGAGGTTTACCGACCTTGCATCACTTCGATGAGTTTAGAAATATGTACTTAAGGAATGTTTTGTAGGACATAGCGTGCTAGTAGAGGATTCCTAATGAGGTATCTGATGCTAGAAGAGAGGCTAATGATGTATCTCAAGATTTGATTATATTTACCATTAGTCTACGACCAGTTAAGCAGCGATGTAGTTACCACCGTGCTACGACCGGTCGGGCAGTTACCACTAATCAGTCGAGCAGTTGCGCTCTACCGTCGGGCGATAATCGGATGGGCAGTTACCACTGTGCTATGGCCGGTCAGGCAGTTACCACTGATTAGTTGGGCAGGTAGCTCCAGGATGAAACAGATATATAGAGTTAGTTGAAGATATGTGAGTATAAAGAGACATGCGTACTAGATTCTCATCAGTGAGACAGATTGTCTGGCCGATGGGTCAATGAGACATATTGCCTGGCCACTTGGTAAGTGAGATATATAGTAGTATTATGTTGCAATTTCATATGAAACAGGTCAGGTGAGATATTCAGGCTATTCTTTGGCCTCCAGATTGTTACATTTTCAGTCCAGTTACCGTTTCAGTTATCTGTTGCCTACATACTTGGTACATTGTTTCATACTGACATCCTTTTGGTTTGGGGGCGCTACATTCATGCCTGCAGGTACAGATCGACAGATTAATAGACCACCCCAGTAGACAGGATCTAATATCAATTGATTGGTGAGCTCCTTTTTTGTTTGAAGTTACCAGGTCGTTGGACTCTTTCCCTTTTGACTGCAGATTATATGGTACAGTCACATATTCCCTAGAGGCTTGTAGACGAGTCCTGTGCATAGTATGTCTGTGTGATAGCCTTGTCAGCTTGCATATATCTGTTTGGATACTGTTGGTTTTGTACAATCATAGTAGCCTCGTCGGCTTGCTCAGTTGTATAAATATGCTTGGGCGTGTGTACCCAGTTCGGACGAGATAGTCAGTATCTATATATATGTTTAGATTGTGGTTTTTTGGTATTGTCTGTGTGCAGGTAGGCGTTATTGGTTTAATCTTGGAATTACTCCCCTAGAGTTTTAGATTTAGAGTGGTTCGCTCGGGCTTGGTTTGGCTAGGGTGCCGGTTACACCACTCCGGAATTGCGGTGTGACAATAGGCGGCCGGGTAGACACCCCACTACAATGGGCAGCTTATGATATCATCCTGGCCGCGGGATAATAATGATAACACCGTGCCTATATGGCCGAGCAGCATAACACTGTACCTATATGGTTGATGTGTTGCGGATTTGTGGCACATTCGACGCCTTTTAATTCTGAATTTTGATTGTTTTCAAGTAAGTCTAGGTCATTTTAATGTGTTTTTATTGCATTTTAGGAATACGATGGCCCAAAAACAAAAACAAAGGAAAAAGGAAAGAATGCCCAGAATGAAGATTTGACGGTCCGTCGATTGATCGACGGACCGTCCTTTGAAGTGTCGATAAATTCAACTTTCTAGTGTTGTCCTTAGCTAAAAAGGAAAAAGGACGGAGGCATCGACGAAGCATTTAACTGATCAATGTTTCGTCGTTTGTATCGTCGAATAGATTTGTCAACAAGAAGAGAGAAAGATGGAAGACTCGACGGAGTGTCGAACTGGTCGACAGCACCGTCGAATGGACCATATAACTAAATAAACAAAGGACAGAGGCATCGACGGATCGTCGAACTGATCAATGGTTCGTCGATCTTGCTACTAGGGACAGTTTTGTCAATTGTTGTTGTGCGTTTTTGGAGCCTATTTAAAGAACATTTTAGGATTCTTTGGACATTCTCCAACATTTAACTTTAGTTCCATTGGTGGGTGAGCATGGAATACACCACTTTTGGAGCTTAGTGAAGACAAAACGATTCTATTTCCACCATCTTTATTACACTTTGTAAGCTTTATGTCTCTATTATTGCTTTCTACCTTTGTAAACAATATGTGTGAATAGTTTCTTTAATCAAAGTTGTGGACCCAAATGATGAGTGTTATGTAATGGGTGTCTAACATTGCATATATATATAATGGGTTGTGATGTATTTTATTATTTCTCATATTAATTGTTAGTTAGTGGTTGCAAACACTTACTTATGAACAAACCCTAGTTTTGTTTGGAAAGATGAACTAGGGTTGGAGTTGAAATAATATAACAAGGACACGGGGCGCTAACCCTCGTTTAATGAACTCACTTAGGGATAAGATGAGTTCTACTTGGCATATTTAATCGATTTTACTTGGAACTTTTCTATATTTGGGAAAATCATGAAAAGAAATATTTTCTAACTAGTGGAAAATATTAGGAAGTGCATTAGAGATTAAGTGCATACAAAACCACGACCCATTAGAAATATATCATATTGATACATTGATACCCATAGCATAACATCTAATCACAGCGGGGACACAACTTTGGTTCTTTTAATCCAAACAAATTCTAAATACTTTGAAATAACGAATACAAACCAAAACCCTTTTTCTATACTAGTCGGAATAGAACTAAAGTCTTTAGAGATAAGTAAAATATGTGATTAGTATTTGTTTCATACTTTATTCCCTGTGGGATTCGACCCCAACCTAGTTGGGTTACTATATTTGACATCGACCGCCTTACGCCACAATTTAGGTGTAATTTGAGCGTCTCAAATTTTGGCGCTGTTGCCAGGGAATACGGTTATGAATTTTATTAATTGGTAAATACTTTTATTTGAACCTTTTTCTATTCCATCACTCTATTGGTTATCTCTTTGTTATTAGGCAACAGATGGCTGGAAGAGCCAACCAAAACAATTGAAGAAATCAAAATCAAGGGGTGCTCCATATAAACCCTCATACACCTGTACCGGTAGCAGGAGAGGATGAGAATGTATTTGCGGATTTTATGAATGATGCGGAGTATGCGGCTGCGGCAGTTCCTCCTCGAGTTGGAAATGCAAACTTCAAAGTGGAGATTCATCTCTACCATTTATTGAAACTTGAGGGGTACTTTAAAAATTCTTTGGAGAATTTCCCACTTCGCCATCTCAAGAATTTCTTGCATGTGTGTACTCAAAAAACAAATGGCGCTGCTTATTCTGATGCTCTTCGGTTGAGGCTTTTTAAATATTCTCTTATCGGAGAAGCTCGTGAATGGTATGAGAAGATTCCAAGCAACTCAATCCATACATGGGCCTCCGATATTTTCTTGAAGAAGTGGTTTCCGCTGAGCAAAAAGGCAGAACTCCGAGACAAAATCTTTGAGTTCAAGCAATTACCGGGCGAACAACTACACAGTGCTTGGGATCGGTTCAAGTCCTATCTAACCCAATATCCCAATCATGGTTTCATAGAGAATGTGCTCATGGACAAGTTTTACAAGGGGTTAGGCACTACGAATCAAATTACGGTTAATATGGCCGCGGGTAGTTGTTTCATGGATCGGACTTTTGCAAATATTACTACTTTGCTTGATAGGCTCACCACTCATGACCAAGCTTGGCACTCCAATGATAGAGAAGATTTGTCCTATGGTAGTCTTTCTATTGCCGTGGTGGCCAAAGAGAATCATAAGCGAGATCATGCTTTTGCTCAATTGCAAACCACCGTGAATTTGCTATCAAAGAGGCACGCGGAGAAAGAAGCCAAGGGTGTAAATGTTATTGAAGAAATGTCATCTCATGCTCCTGGAAGGTATCAAGTCTCAGAGGAGACCTATCTAGAGCGGCAACAACAATGTGAGGATGCTAATTATATCGATAACTCTCAAGGGGGTTATCAAAAGCAATGGAGACCCCAACAACAAAGCAATCAATATGGCCGAAATGAATATGGTGGTATGGATAGGAGGATTACAACAACAACAAATATGGTAATCAGAATTCTAATGCCTATGTTCCACCGAAAGGTCGCTCTTCCAACTCTCAAAATTGGTGAGAGGGTCCTTCCAATGATCAAGGGACCTCTCGAATGGAATCTATGCTTGAGAAGATCTTGGAAAACCAAAACAAGAGTGACAAGAAGATGGAAAATTTGATCAAAGTGGCAGGCTCTCACACCACTTCGATTAAAAAACTTGAGTCATAAGTGCGTGATCTTTCTCATGAGCAACATCCTCCACAAAAAATAAGACTTCCTAGCGACACAATTCTGAACCCAAGGGGTAGCGGAGGTGATCACATTGCCTCATGCAAAGCTATTTCCACTAGAAGTGGGAAGATCTTTAATGCGGTGGATGAGAGGGTGGTTGAACCTTTTATTGTTGAGCTAGTTATTGATGAGGTTATTGAAGAAGAAATTGAGGCGCCAATTGAAGTGCCTATTATTATTGAGAAGGAGAAGGTGACACACCCTATTGTTGTTGAGGGTGACGAGGTGCCAAGTGTTGAAAAAACTACCATGGGTAGCACTCAAAAGAGCAAGGTCACGGGGGAAATTAGACCTTTTACTCAAACATATAAATCTCCTCCCCCATTTCCACAAAGATTGATGAAAAGAACGGAGGATGCCAAATGCCAACGCTTCTATGACCAATTGAAAGGGTTGTCAATGAATCCCATTTCTTGATGCATTCCAAGAAATGCCGGGATTTGCTAAATACTTGAAGGACTTGTTGACGAAGAAAAGACCAATCAAGCATGATACGGTGGGAGTCACCCACCGTGTGAGCTCTATTATTTCGTCCACAAAGGTTGAGAAGAAGGGAGATCCCGGGGTTTTCACTATTCCTTGCACCATCGGTCACCATGATTTTGCTCGTGACTTGTGTGATAATGGGGCCAGTATTAATTTGATGCCACTAGCCATCTATAAACAATCCGGTTTGGGGACACCTAGACCAATGAACATGCGTCTCCAAATGGCCGATAGAACCATCAAGAGACCGGTAGGGGTTGTTGATGATGTCCTTGTTAAAGTGGGGGAATTATTATCACCGGTGAATTTTGTCATCCTTGATTGTGCGGTTGACAAAGAAGTCTCAATTATCTTGGGAAGGCCATTTCTTGCCACCCGGAGAGCTTTAATGGACTCGAAAAAGAATGAAATAAAATTTGGGGTAAATGATGAATAGGTAACCTTCCAAGCTAACAAGGGGTTAAAATTACCAAGTGCTTATGAGATCATTTCGGTCATTGATTCTTTCGATGTGGTAAACGAAGCGGTGGAGCATAAATGAGAGGAGGAGCACTTTGACGAAGCACTTTCGGCTATTTTGGTGAATTTTGAGGTGGATCAAATGGAGGGGTATGTTGAAACGGTAAATTCTCTTATTGGCCGGGGTTCGTATTCTTATGAGCCAGAGAAATTATCTCTTGATCTTGACAAAAGAACCACTTCTCCGGCTAAGTCTTCGATTATTGAGCCATAAAAACTTAAACTCAAGCTACTTCTATCTCATTTGAAGTATGATTTCTTGGCCCGGATAATACTCTACCGGTTATTCTCTCATCTTTGTTAAATGAGGAATAAACTCAAAAGGTTCTTGAAGTGTTGTGGGCTTATCGAAGATCTATTGGGTGGACTATTGTAGATATTAGGAGGATTACCTCCGGTACTTGTGAACATAGAATCGAGCTTGAGGAAGATAGTTCACCAAGTATAGAGCATCAAAGAAGGCTAAACCCACCTATGCAAGAAGTGGTCAAGAAGGAGATAATCAAATGGTTGGATGCGAGTGTTGCGGGTGTTGTATATCTAATTGCAAATAGTCCATGGGTGGGTCGGGTACAATATGTGCCAAAGAAGGGGGACATCACCATTGTCCCTAATTCAAAGAATGAGTTGATTCCTACAAGGACGATCACCGGATGGCGAGTGTGTATGGACTATCGAAAGCTCAACACCGCAACTTGTAACGACCACTTCCCTATGCCTTTTATTGATCAAATGCTTGATCGGCTAGCCGGAAGATCTTATTATTGCTTTTTGGATGGCTATTCGGGGTACAACCAAATTAACATTGCTTAGAAGACCAAGAGAAAACCACTTTCACTTGTCCTTATGGCACCTTTGCTTTTAGCCGAATGCCTTTTGGCTTATGCAATGCCCCAGATACATTCCAACGGTGTATGATGTCTATTTTCTCGGATATGGTGGAAGATTTCTTGGAAGTCTTTATGGATGATTTTTCAATTGTTGGTGACTCCTTTGACGAATGCCTTGCCAATCTCGGTAAGGTATTGAAGCAATGTGAAGAAACCAACCTTGTACTTAATTGGGAGAAATGTCATTTCATGGTGAAGGAAGGGATTGTCCTTGGACATAAGATTTCCGAGAAGGGTATTGAGGTAGACCAAGAAAATTGACATTATTGCCAAGCTTCCTCCACCTATCTCCGTCAAAGGAGTTCGTATCTTCTTGGGACATGCCGGCTTCTATTAGCGTTTTGTCAAGTATTTCTCAAAAATTGCCAATCCGATGTGTAAGCTTCTTGAAAAGGAGGCTAAGTTTGTGTTTGATGAAAAGTTCCTTAAGGCATTTAATGAATTAATGGAAATGCTCATTTCTACTCCAATTATTGTCTCTCCGGATTAGTCATTGCCATTTGAGCTCACGTGTGACGCGAGCGGATTTGCTATTGGTGCGGTGCTTGGGAAAAGGCACAACAAAATCATGCACCCAATATATTATGCTAGCAAAACCCTCAGTGGTGCTCAACTGAATTATACTGTCACTGAGCAAGAACTTCTAGCCATTGTATATGCTTTTGAGAAGTTTTGGTTTTATCTTTTGGGATCCAAAGTGGTTGTTCACACGGATCATGCGGCATTGATATATTTGATGACAAAGAAAGATGCAAAGTCGCGGTTGATTCGTTGGGTTTTATTGTTGCAAGAGTTTGACTTTGAAGTCAATCAAAGCTTATCAAAAGAAGAAATTTTTTAGAGATAGTCATCAATACTATTGGGATGAGCCCTATTTGTTCCGCACTTGTGCCGACAACATTATTTGGCGGTGTGTGGCCGAATTCGAAGGCATGAAAATCTTAAAAGCTTGCCTTGACTCTCCCGTGAGGGGTCATCATAGTGGGAACCGCACCACGGAAAAAGTTCTTGAATATGGCTATTATTAGCCCACCCTTTATCATGATGCAAATTTATTGGTGAAATCCTGTGACCAATGTCAACGCCAAGGGTCAATTGGGAGAAAGCACGAAATGCCGATGAATTTTGTCATGGAGGTTGAAGTCTTTGATGTGTGGGGCATCGACTTTATGGGCCCATTTGTGAGTTCTCGTGTTTTACGATACATCCTTGTTGCGGTTGACTATGTGTCCAAGTGGGTCGAAGCGGTAGCATTTCCCAACAATGACGGTAAAAGTGTCACAAATTTTCTCAAAAAGAACATATACACAAGGTTTGGCACTCCTAGGGCAATCATTAGTGATGGTGGCACTCACTTTTGCAACAAGCAATTTACTAATCTCATGACGAAGTATGGTTTGAAGCATAGGGTGGAAACTCCTTACCATCCCCAAACTAGTGGGCAAGACGAAGCCTCCAATCGGGAGATAAAGAGTATCTTAGCCAAGACGGTTAATGCAAATAGAACCGATTGGTCATTAAAGCTGGATAATGCTCTTTGGGCTTATAGAACGGCATTCAAGGCGCCCATTGGTACTTCTCCTTATCAGTTCGTGTTTGGCAAAGCTTGCCATCGACCAGTTGAACTTGAGCACAAAGCTTTGTGGGCATTAAAAAAATTGAACATGGATTGGGACGAAGCGGCTAAGTTGCGGTTGTTTCAAATGAATGAAATGGATGAGTTTCGGTATCATGCCTATAAGAGTGCGGCATTGTATAAAGAGAAGATGAAGCATTATGATGATGTCAAACTTTTGAAGAGAGATTTTCAACCGGGTGATTCGATGTTGCTATTCAATTCAAGGTTGAAGCTCTTTCCGGGCAAATTAAAATCCAAGTGCTCCGACCCTTTTACTTTGGTGAGTGTTTCACCCAATGGATCGATGGAATTGAAGTCCAAAGATAGGACTCGTACTTTCAAGGTGAATGGCCATCGGGTAAAGCACAACCATTGGATGGTTGATGGGGACAAGGTTGTTGATGCCCACCGGTTGAAACATGGCACCGGACCTTGACACCAAAAGTGGTATTATGTCGTGCCGCGACGTTAAATTGTGCGCTTCTTGGGAGGCAACCCATGTTCATTTCGCGTTAGGTTTTTCGTTTCATTGGTTTTGTTCTTGTGTTATTTTAATGTTTGTTATTGTGTCTAGGAACCTAAGTGTTGAACGGAGAAATTGCAAAGGAAGCAGATGAACGATGCGTATTCGACGGACCGTCGATCTGTTCGACGAGCCGTAGAATTCGCTGTCAAAATGGACCACATGGAAGATTCAGCACTGGAAATTACAACCTTTCTACGTTGTTAATTGACGCGGCGTCGATCTATTCGACGGCGTCAAGCCTACCGTCAAACTATTTGATGAAACGTCCTTCACAGCATAGAATAGGATGACAACAACTGGGCACATTCCCGCTTAAGCTTATTCGACAACAGGTTTGACGCTCCATCGAACTGATCGACAATAAATTCGACAGGCTTTCTTTTCCCTTGTATTTAAAATAAGAAAGCAAATGACGTCGCAATCGACGGAACGTCGAACACATTCGACGCTCCGTCCTTATAACGCGACAGTTAGGGTTACATTTTTTTTTATATAAAACGATCGCCCCTTTCTTTCTCCCCATTTCTTCCTTCTTTTCAAATTTTAACTCCATCTCAACATTTCCCACTCCCATAACCTTTACTCCACCTTTCCCTCACTTAAACACACCCATTAACTATCGTTCTCTCTCCTGTTTGCTCTCTCATTCTGTAGTGTTGCAACCCTAGCAGTGGCTCTTTATGTGTTCATCACCCCTTAAGTGATAAAATCGAGTCCTCTCTCACTTTTAAGGTATGCTATATCATGTATTGATTGTTCATATGTTCATACTAGTTGTTTGTTTCGACTTCCATGTAGTGTTTTTGTTAGTTTATTTTTGCTAGTGGTTTGTTTGGATGTTTGATTCATTGGGTATAGCTGATTGCTAAGAATTGACACTTGTTGGAGCGAGTACATCGTCTTCCACCGAGTCGGAGGGAATTACGACAAACATACCTCATTCATGAGATTGTTGTTGTTTAGCTCGCCATCTGTTTGATGTAATGCCCTCCGACTCGGTGGAAGACGATGTACTCGCTCCAACAAGTGAAATTTCTTTTTTAAGTGGCGTTACTTGAAACTTTGGCTTGGAGGGCATTACGACCAAAGAGTTATTTTTCCTGCCAATTGTTTTCCATAATCTTACCCGAGCCAACGTTGGATAAAGTCTGAGTAACCCCAATT
This sequence comes from Lycium barbarum, assembly GCF_019175385.1. Lineage (NCBI taxonomy): Eukaryota > Viridiplantae > Streptophyta > Magnoliopsida > Solanales > Solanaceae > Lycium > Lycium barbarum. The sequence goes on along the minus strand of NC_083337.1, from coordinate 131,724,739 downwards.
ACGAGAGGGTTTGCACCACGACCCGAGGATCGTATCGAGTAGATATAAATGCTGTTGAATTAAGAACCAAAGTAAGCGTTATTGCTCTGTGATGTAAGAAAAAGAGCAGAAGTCCATTCGATGCTAAGTTTGACGGTCCGTCGATTCACTCGACAAACCGTCCTTCTTAACATCGAATGATTCCTCACAAAAGGTTAAGGCAAAACAAACTCGACGGTCCATCGAATCAATCAATAGAGCCTCCTTTCCACAGTCCATAATTTGCAATTTACAGTGATGAAAGATAGATCGATGGTGAGATCGACGACCCGTCGATCAGTTCGACGGACCGTCCTTCTAACCGTCGATCTTCAACGAACACTTCGACTCTCCGTCGATCTGTTCGACCTTACGTCGATCAGTTCGACGGAGCCACTGGCAGTTTTAAAATTCTCACATGTTTTGCATCTTTTTCTTGTTTTGATATATTTTTATGGTTGTATCAATGACGAATGGTGTTCTTTTTGCAGATATGCCTCTAAAAATCCAGTCAGGCGGGGTGGCGTTCTTTAAAAAAAAAATTGAGGTCGAGAACAATCGACCCTTTCTCTTAGAGATGAACCCTCCAACTCTGCAAGTGAGGAGGTGGTACCAACGACTACAAAGAGATCACGGACCACCACTCCTCATGCAGCATCACTTGTCCTAAACTCTCCCTAGTCTAAAGAAGGGGAGTCATCCCCCACACCAGCTAGTGCTAGCGAGGCAGCAACAGAGTAACAAGCCGCTCCTGAACAGAATTTAGATGAGGAACAACAACAGATGCGGTAGCAGAAAAGGGAGATAGCTGCAATCCGATTTCCTAATGATGGGTGCAGAAAATACTACATAAAGGGGGCGGCTACAATCACCGCGGGTAATCCGAAGAGCAATATTCAAGAAGAGGAATAAATTAGTATGAACGGATTAGAGAGTTACCCTCGGATTACTGATCTCATCCAGCACTATCATTTAGAGGCATTCACACAGCCTCCAGGGGACTATTTCCTGACCATGTTTCGGGAATTTTATGCCACCTACAGAGTGCTGCTACAAAAGCAGCACAAGAAAAAGAAAGATTTGAAAGTCGCCCCTCCGTTAGATGCAGTGTATGTTTGAGGTATGCATATTGATATCTTAGCCCGCACAATCAACAGGTTTTATTTTGGAGATGACGTCGTTCAGCCAGCCACAGTGGAATATGATGAGAAATTTGAAAGAAGAGTGGAGCGCTCTGTGAGAGAATGGTTTGCAACAATGATGGCTCGGGGTCCGGAAGACAAGGAACCATGGTTGAGTAGCTTGTCTGCAAAGATATATAAGGCTGATATTAGCTTGGAAGCTAAATTCTGGTGGAGTTTTGTCATATATCGCATTCAGCCTACGGGAGCGGATAACATACTCACACCGGATAGAGTAGTGGTTATGGCTGCAATGCTATCTAGATACCCGATGAATTTAGGAGAGTTGATCAGTAAAGCCATTCGGGCACGCGTACCATAAGAGGGGACAGCATTGATATTCCCGTGTCTTATCCGATAGTTGTGCAGGATGGCCCAGTTGAGACACATTCTGAACTTCGCCACCACTCTCCCAGCAGCGAAGGTGTATGACATCACACGGAGTAGGGATGAGACACTTCGTACATCTCAGACCACTAGTACTTCACTACTAGAGCTTCCGGATGAGCAGACTGAGCATGTTATAGATTCAGTGCCACAAGGCACAGTTGATCTAGGCACTGAGGGCCCTTCCATAGCAGCTGCCTCCACACCATCTGTAGCTGATGCTTCCACTTTTTTAGAGGCACTACCTTAGCCTGCTGTCCCATCTTCAGCTCATATTCCTCCTTCAGCCGCAGCATCATCCTTCGAGGATATCTTTGTCCTCAACAGGGAAAACATCAAAGAGTTTGCCATCAAGGCAGTGCGAGCTGATCAGCAGGTGACCCGGATATTACAGCAGTTGGGTAGGTTTGTTTACAAAGAGGTTGCACAAGAGTTAGAGCCTCTTAAGGAGGTGGCTTATGAGTTGGCCTTGCCACCAGGTTTGGCAGGTTTTCATTTGATATTTCATGTTTCCATGCTAAAGAAGTACCATTCAGACGGGTCTTATATCATTCAGTGGGATTCAGTACTACTAGATCAGAATCTATCCTTCGAGGAAGAGCCGGTAGCAATCCTAGATAGGCCAGTGAGAACGTTAAGGTCCAAAGATATTGCTTCAGTCAAGGTGCAGTGGAAGCACCGTCCGGTTGAGGAGGCTACTTGGGAGACCGAGGCGGATATGCAGAGTAGATATCCTCAGTTGTTCGCCAGTTCAGGTACCTCTTTTTCTCCACCTTTACCCTTGTCGCTCGATGACGAGCGATTGTTTGATTGGTATCTGTTGTAACGACCTGTTTAGTCGTTTAGCACCTGTGAACTCGTTTTCGCTAAAATACCCTTTCGTAGTTTAAAGGGTATTCTTGATTTGCGGGGATTGGTGGCATAGTGATTTAATTGGCGGATACTTTTTGAAATATCTTTTTATTTAATATGTGTGAATAGTTTATTTATAGGAATATAAGTTTCACACATATAAGGTCTAAGTTGGTAATTAAAGTATTTTGCGGAAGGACTATATTTCTACAGGTGGTTAAGTGAATAAGTAAATTGTAGAAATTAATGGAATATTACTTGCACAAATATATAAGGCATTAGGTGAGAGTATTTATTTTATTTTACTTTATTTGGCTAATATGCTAATGGGTTAGTGGACTAAAGTGCAATTGTTTGGTTATTAAATAAATGGTAAAAGAAGTGGGCCAAGCCCATTGCCTATTCTGGCTGAAACCATGTTATAGTGGTTGTGGGAATAAAATACCTAGGGAATTGATTTTCTTAATTTTTGAAAGAAAGAAGCAGTTAGTAAAAAACCTACTGGGCAAAACAATAGACAGAAAACGAGTGAAGGAAATATATTTTCTTGGAACAGTACATCAGCGTGGGCACCAGGTATGATAATACTTGATTTAAGTTTTATTTGGTTACTAAAAGAAGGTAGAGGAATCATTGTATAGTGGTGAGTAATAATGACAGAAAGAATGAGGATTTGTTGAGAATTGAAAAAAAATATAAAAGAGCGAATGTTGCTGTGTACAATTTTCTGTGTACAATTTTGGTTCTACTATTTGGACTTTACGGAGGGAGTAATAAATTTGTTAGGTAGGTAGTAACGATGAGGATAAAGGAAAGTTACAGGTTAAAAGTTTTGCTACAATTCTAGTTTCACTGTTTCGTTCCATTCATTCTTTTTATCCGAATGTTGACTAGATTTATTATTAATAATTATGGCAGTGGAAAGGACGAGCAGGTGGGGAAAGAATGGAAGCCCCCCCCCCCCCCTTTCGTCCTTCTTCCTTTATTTTAAATGTAATGTATGACTTTCTTTATATATATATATAGACTTTCACACGTTTTCTTGTTTTTTTTTTTTTTTTGTATGCACTGTAGCAATTTTCAGTTTTTTTTCAAGCTTTGGAAAGTGGCCCATGACTTAGCTATTATAATATTGGTTTGTTCACAGAACTTTTACAATGGTCAATTGAATTGAGGGCTAAAGGTAGGGTAGAAATTACCTAGACCACTAGTTGGCAGTAAGGAGTGAAAACTTGCATAGGAATTGATTCATACGTTTTTCTTTCTTTTACAAGGACACTGCACGAATTGTAATGTGCTAATCTAAAACTTCTTTTTATGTTTTTCGTGTTCCAATTTCAATTCTTATATATAGGGTATATTGTATTTTTAATATTAGGTGTATTGGATTATATGTGTACTTCCAAATTCATGTTATTTAAATTGTGGAAAGTTAGATTGTGTCCGAAGTTAAAATATTGGGGTAATTAAAGGTTTTGAGTCCTAGTCCTAAGAAAGGAGATTAATGATTTGAGAGTCCATTTATGGATGAAATTGTCCAATTTTAAAAATATATGATCCTTATATAACAAGTGAAATTATTTTTCAATAAAATTTCAATCTTGTCCTTGTGGGCCCAAGGCCACTTTTGGGGGTGCGTTTGGGTTTCGAATATAAATATAGCAATATGGGTGTCCTTGGATTCGTATTCTAACGTAGATCGCATATTTTATAGATTTTAATCATTCAGAGGCTCTACGCAAAGGGAAGGCACTAGGTTGATTGTCCGTGGCAACTGTTCGGCATTGAGGTTGGTTACGGTCTACTTTAGTTAGACTCTGATTAGAGAATCGTATGTAGTTGTAGAAAGTGACGGGGATAGCATATAGGCCTTCGGGCATGAAGTGGAGGTGGATTCCAATTAGGTTGGCTTTGTCAGCTGTTATGTGGGCTTGTCGCCATATGTGTTATTTTCTGTGATTATCACCTGTTTGTATCTCTGTCACATACTAGCTCACTCATCACGTGGAAAGGAATTGTAATATTGATAACTGCACAGTGGATGGTAATATGACTTGTACTCGTTGATTATATATTGGTGATATTGTTGAGACTGATATCATGCACGACATGTTTTCCATATTCTTCTTGTGATGATGGCGAGGTGAGTGATTGACAGACTCTGAGGTATTTTCCGGAGATTGAGAGTGACAGAGAGACTCCGAGGTAATTGCTGGAGATTGAGAGTGATTAATAGCCTTCGAGGTTTCTGCCGGAGAGCACGAGTGGTACATAGACTTCACGGGTCCCCCATGGGTCATGGCTTTGAGGCACTGCCCTTAGCATGTGTGTACGAGAGTGGAGTGAGAGAGGTGACTATTGCATTGCATTGCATTCATCCACACATATATTTGACTGATCATTTGGTGAATTATATCTGTCTTGGTTGACTTCATGATTCCTTTACACTTTACTTGTTTATAATACATGACCATACCTGTTTGCTCTATGTGCTACTTGTTGGTTTCAACTTCTTTCATCCGTTATCTAATCATTGTCGGTCTATGATGCTTACCGGTACAAGTGTTGTACTGATACTACTCTTGCTGCACTTTTGTTGAGTGCAGAGTACGATCCAGGTTCCAGTTCTACACCCCGTGGCTGATACGCGAGGGTGACATCTCTCAGTCATTCATGGTGAGCTACTTGGTCATCCGTGGCCCCTGAAGGACCTCCTTTATTTATTTCTGTTTTTGTATTCGACTGACAATTTGCAGCCTTCGGGTATTTTCAGACTTTTATTCCATACTATGTTAGCGCTCTTGTACCCTCTGACCAGATTTTGGGGTTGTCGTGACATTTCTAGTTATGATAAGTATTTAAGACTTGATAACTTATTTTTATTTAATTTTCCACTTATTTAACTTGTTATTAGTAATGTGGTTCGCCTACTCGGAGGGACAGTGTAGGTGCCACCACGACTCGCGAATTGGGTCGTGATAAGTTGGTATCAGAGCCTCTAGGTTAATTGGTCTAATGAGTACAAGAGCAATGTCTAGTAGAGTCTTGCAGATTGGTACGTAGACGTCCATACCCATCCTCGAGAGGCTATAGGACATCTAGGAAACACTCCACTTCTTTTTTTTTCCTTTCGTGCTAGTTCAATCCGATTGGTATCTGGTTCATTCCTTTCGTGCGAGATTGTTCAGATTGGTATCTTAACCTCATTTCTATGTTCTCTCACAGATGGTGAGGATGCGATCGACTGCTACTGGAGGCCAGGAGCATGCACCTGCACCTGCACCTGCACCTGCACCCGCACCCGCATCCATACCCGTGGCCCGAGCAGTTGTCCGTGGGCGAGGCAAGGGACGTGGCAGGGGCAGAGACCTGCTCAAGACCCTAATATAGAGTTGACTCCGGAGCTTGACGACATTCCGGAGGAGGAGATTAGGGCTGCTGAGACACAGCCTGGGGTCGCTGCTACTCCTAATTTTCAAGAGGCTGTGTTTCGAGTGTTGGGGTACTTTGACAGTTTGGCTCAGGCGGGCATGATTCCAGTTGCTCCAGATGTCTCGCAGACTAGAGTGGGAGGTCATACTCCTGATGCTACGGTAGCTCCAGGATTTCGAACATCGAGGGTATTGCCGGTAGCAGCAGTGGCTCCCGTATTGATACTACTCCAGCGCCTGATTTTGCTCTAAGGCCTATGGATGGGCCAGTGTTGACCAGTGAGGAGCGAAAATTGTTCGAGGGGTTTACCAAAATGTCTCCTCCTTGGTTTTATGGTACTCCCAAGGAGGATGCGTATGAGTTTATTATTAGCTGCCATGAGATTCTTCATAAGTTGGGTGTAGTGGAGTCTCATGGGGTCAATTATGTTTCTTTCCAGTTAGTTGGGGATGCCAAGCAGTGGTGGAGATCGTACATGGAGTGTCGATCAGTTGGCTCGCCACCTTTGACCTGGACCCAGTTCTACCAGGTGTTTCTGGAGAAGTATGTCCCTCGTACTCTGAGAGACAACAGGAAGGATGAGTTTTCGACATTGGAGCAACGGGGTAGGTCGGTTGCGGAGTATAAGACCAGATTTCTCGCTTTGTCCCGTTATGCGACGGCATTACTTCCCACAAAGGCTGAGAGAGTGAGGAGATTTGTGAAGGGTTTGGACCTTCCGCTTCGGCTGGCGACCTTACAGTTGGAGGCTTCTGGGGCCTCATTTCAATCAGTAGTAGAGCATGCCAGGAGGGTTGAGTCAGAGATGGGTCGGGCATATAGTGGGGGTGGCGATAAGAAAGCTCGTAGATTTGACAGTTTCGGAGGTCCTATTAGAGGTGGGGGACACCATGACAGGGTTCGTCATCATCCCTACAGCCGCCCCATCCAATCATCACTACAAGCTTTGGCAGGTGGTTCTTCAGGTTATAGCGGGCACAGTTCTGAGCAGACTTCCCGAGGTTCTTACTCTCGACCTTCAAACCACGGAGGGTATTCTGGTTCTTCTATGACAGTTCAGCAGCCTATAGCGAGGGAAGCATGTTTTGAGTATGGTGGGACAGGACATTACGCGAGAGAGTGTCCTAGATCCAGGCAGGGTTCAAGAGTTCAGACATCTAGGCCTCCAGCACCGCCAGCTAAAGGAGGAGGATATTCTGGTAGAGGGGGTTCGCAGTCTGGCAGGGGTGGCCATCAGCCTAACAGAGGTGGTCATCAGTCGGGTAGGGGCAGCGCTCAGTCAGTGAGAGGAGGATCTTAGGCAGGCCGTGGTAGTCTTGGAGGCACACAGTCCGAGGGTGGACGTGCCCATTTCTATGCTTTTCCGGGTAGACCAGAGGCCGAGGCCGCTGATGCGGTTATCACAGGTATTATTTCGGTTTGTCACCGACCAGGTTCTGTTTTATTTGATCCGAGTTCTACTTTCTCTTATGTGTCCACTTATTTCTCTACGGGTCTGGATATGCTTTGTGATATGCTTGATGTACCTATTCGCGTCTCTACTCCTGTCGGAGATTCTGTAATAGTAGATCGGGTCTATAGGTCTTGTGTGGTCACATTTATGGGGTATGATACTTGGGTAGACTTGGTTATTTTGGATATGGTGGACTTTGATATTATTTTGGGCATGGACTGGTTATCTCCCTATCATGCTATTTTAGACTGTCACGCCAAGACAGTCACGTTGGCCATGCCAGGTATTCCGCGATTAGAGTGGAAGGGTACCCCTAGTCCAGCACCTAAGAAGATCATATCATTTCTTCGGGCAAAGTAGTGGATAAGGGATGTTTAGCATATTTGGCTCATATTCGGGATACTAGTGTGCATACTCCTTCCCTAGAGTCAGTGCCAGTTGTTCGTGAGTTCTCAGAGGTTTTCCCTACAGATTTGTCTGGTATGCCATCTGATCGTGATATTGACTTTTGCATTGACTTGGAGCCAGGCACCCAACCTATTTTTATTCCACCTTATCGGATGGCTCCGGCAGAGTTAAGAGACTTAAAGGAGCAGTTGCAAGACTTGTTGAGTAAAGGATTTATTAGACCTAGTGTTTCTCTCTGGGGTGCTCCCGTTCTGTTCGTGAAGAAGAAAGATGGTACCATGCGGATGTGTATCGATTATCGGCAATTGAACAAGGTTACAATCAGAAATAAGTATCCCATACCCCGCATTGATGACTTATTTGACCAGCTTCAGGGTGCGTCGATTTTTTCTAAGATTAATTTGAGGCCAGGCTATCATCAGTTGAAGATTCGAGCGGAGGATATTCCGAAGACTGCTTTCAGGACCCGTTATGGTGATTATGAGTTCTTGGTGATGTCTTTCGGGCTCACTAATTCCCCCGCAGCATTCATGGATTTGATGAATGGGATCTTTAAGCCTTACTTAGATTTATTCGTGATCGTGTTTATTGATGACATCTTGGTGTACTCTCGGAGTAAGGAGAATCATGAGAAGAATCTGAGGATCGTGCTTGGCCTATTGAAGGAGAAGAAATTGTATGCCAAGTTTTCCAAGTGTGAGTTCTGGCTCAGTTCCGTGGCATTTTTAGGACATGTTGTGTCCAAGGATGGGATTATGGTTTATCCCAAGAAGATCGAGGCGGTTAGAGATTGGGCCAGGCCTACTTCGGTGACTGAGAGTTGGAGCTTCGTGGGCCTTGCGAGTTATTATCATCGATTTGTGAAGGGGTTTTCATCTATTGCTTCCCATTTGACTAGGTTGACTCAAAAGAATGTGCCTTTCCAGTGGTCCGATGAGTGTGAAGAGAGCTTTCAAAAGCCCAAGGCTTATTTGACTTCAGCCCCGATTTTGGCTTTACCTGTAGAGGGAAAGGACTTTACTGTTTATTGTGATGCTTCTCGGATTGTCTTGGGTTGCGTGTTGATGCAAGAGGGTAGGGTGATCGCGTATGCTTCGGGACAGTTGAAGGTTCACGAGAAAAACTAACCCACTCATGATTTGGATTTGGCTACAGTAGTCTTCGCTTTGAAGATTTGGAGACATTACTTGTATGGAGTCCACTGTGAGGTGTTCGCGGATCACCGTAGTCTTCAGCATGTGTTTAATCAGCGGGATCTGAACTCGAGGCAGCGTAGATGGATGGAGTTGCTTAAAGACTATGATATCACCATTCTTTATCATCCGAGAAAGGCAATTGTGGTAGCTGATGCGTTGAGCCGAAAAGCAGTGAGTATGGGTAGCTTGGCGCGTTTGATGGTGGGAGAGCGTCCTTTAGCCATGGAGGTGCAGTGTTTGGATAATAGTATGGTGAGACTCGATATTTCAGAACCTGGTAAGGTTCTAGCTTGTGTGGAGGCGAGGTCATCTCTTTTAGAGCAGATTAGGGCCCAGCTGTTTGAGGATGTGAAATTGTGCAAGATTCGGGATAAAGTGCTAAGTGGAGAAGCCAAGGAGGCTATTCTCGATGATGAGGGTGTTTTGAGGATGAAGGGGCGCATTTGCGTTCCTAGAGTTGGTGATTTGATTCTGTTGATCTTGAAAGAGGCTCATACTTCCAGATACTCCATTCATCCAAAAGCAACAAAGATGTATCGTAACTTGAGGCAACACTATTGGTGGGGTAGAATGAAGAGAGACATTGTGGAGTTTGTGGCTCAGTGTTCGAATTGCCAGCAGGTTAAGTATGAGCACCAGAGACCAGGTGGTGTGCTACAGAGGATGCCAATTCCCGAATGGAAATGGGAAAGGATTGCTATGGATTTCGTGGTTGGTCTTCCGAAGACTTTGGGCAAGTTTGATTCGATTTGGGTTATTGTGGATAGGTTGACTAAATCTGCACACTTCATTCCGGTTCAGACTACTTATAATGCGGAGAAGTTGGCCAGGATCTACATCCGAGAGATAGTGCGATTGCATGGGGTTCCTATTTCCATCATTTCCGACAGAGGCACTCAGTTTACTTCCCAATTCTGGAGGACTTTGCAGAAGGAATTGGGAACTCAGTTAGATCTTAGCACCGCGTTCCACCCACAGACAGATGGTCAGTCCGAGAGAACTATTCAGGTGCTTGAGGATATATTGAGGGCTTGTGTTATTGATTTCGGAGGTCATTGGGACAAATTTTTACCCTTGGCAGAGTTCGCGTACAACAATAGCTACCATTCCAGTATTGATATGGCGCCATTCGAGGCTTTATATGGTAGGAGGTGTTGTTCTCCTATTGGGTGGTTTGATGCTTTTGAGGTTCGACCTTGGGGTACAGATTTGCTGAGGGAGTCTTTGGACAAGGTGAAGCTTATTGAGGAAAATCTTCTGGCAGCTCAGAGTAGGCAGAAGGAGTATGCTGACCGGAAGGTTCGTGATATGGAGTTCATAGTTGGTGAGCAGGTCCTATTGAAGGTCACCCATGAAGGGTGTGATGCGATTTGGGAAGAAGGGCAAGTTGAGCCCGAGGTTTATTGGCCCTTTTGAGATTCTTCGTCGTGTTGGCGAAGTGGCTTATGAGTTGGCTTTGCCACCAGGTTTGGCAGGTGTTCATCCGATATTTCATGTTTCCATGCAGAAGAAGTACCATTCAGACGGGTCTTATATCATTCAGTGGGATTCGGTACTACTAGATCATAATCTATCCTTCGAGGAAGAGCCGGTAGCAATCCTAGATAGGCAAGTGAGAAAGTTAAGGTCCAAAGATATTGCTTCAGTCGAGGTGCAGTGGAAGCACCATCCGGTTGAGGAGGCTACTTGGGAGACCGAGGCGGATACGCAGAGTAGATATCCTCAGTTGTTCGCCAGTTCAGGTACCTCTTTTTCTCCACCTTTACCCTTGTCGCTCGAGGACGAGCGATTGTTTGATTGGTATCTGATGTAACGACCCGTTTGGTCGTTTAGCACCTGTGAACTCGTTTTCGCTAAAATACCCTTTCGTAGTTTAAAGGGTATTCATGATTTGCGGGGATTGGTGGCACAGTGATTTAATTGGCGGATACTTTTTGAAATATCTTTTTATTTAATATGTGTGAATAGTTAATTTATAGGAATATAAGTTTCACACATATAAGGTCTAAGTTGGTAATTAAAGTATTTGGCGGAAGGACTATATTTCTACAGGTGGTTAAGTGAATAAGTAAATTGTAGAAATTAATGGGAATATTATTTGCACAAATATATAAGGCATGAGGTGATAGTATTTATTTTATTTTACTTTATTTGGCTAATATGCTAATGGGTTGGTGGACTAAAGTGCAATTGTTTGGTTATTAAATAAATGGTAAAAGAAGTGGGCCAAGCCCATTGCCTATTCTGGCTGAAACCATGTTATAGTGGTTGTGGGAATAAAATATCTAGGGAATTGATTTTCTTAATTTGTGAAAGAAAGAAGCAGTTAGTAAAAAACCTACTGGGCATAACAATAGACAGAAAACGAGTGAAGGAAATATATTTTCTTGGAACAATTTTTAGGGGTACATCAGCGTGGGCATCAGGTATGATAATACTTGGTTTAAGTTTTATTTGGTTACTAAAAGAAGGTAGATGAATCATTGTATGGTGGTGAGTAATAATGACATAAAGAATGAGGATTTGCTGAGAATTGAAAAAAAAAAAAAAGAGTGAATGTTGTTGTGTACAATTTTGGTTCTACTATTTGGACTTTACGGAGGGAGTAATAAATTTGTTAGGTAGGTAGTAACGATGAGGATAAAGGAAAGTTACAGGTTAAAAGTTTTGCTACAATTCTAGTTTCACTGTTTCGTTCCATTCATTCTTTTTATCCGAATGTTGACTAGATTTATTATTAATAATTATGGCAGTGGAAAGGACGAGCAGGTGGGGAAAGAATGGCAGCCCCCCCCCCCCTTTCGTCCTTCTTCTTTTATTTTAAATGTAATCTATGACTTTCTTTATATATATATATAGACTTTCACACGTTTTTTTTTTTTTTTTTTTTTTGTATGCACTGTAGCAATTTTTAGTTTTTTTTCAAGCTTTGGAAAGTGGCCCATGACTTAGCTATTATAATATTGGTTTGTTCACAGAACTTTTACAATGGTCAATTGAATTGAGGGCTAAAGGTAGGGTAGAAATTACCTAGACCACTAGTTGGCAGTAAGGAGTGAAAACTTGCATAGGAATTGATTCATACGTTTTTCTTTCTTTTACAAGGACACTGCACGAATTGTAATGTGCTAATCTAAAACTTCTTTTTATGTTTTTCGTGTTCCAATTTCAATTCTTATATATAGGGTCTATGTATATTTAATATTAGGTGTATTGGATTATATGTGTACTTCCAAATTCATGTTATTTAAATTGTGGAAACTTAGATTGTGTCCGAAGTTAAAATATTTGGGTAATTAAAGGTTTTGAGTCCTAGTCCTAAGAAAGGAGATTAATGATTTAAGAGTCCATTTATGGATGAAATTGTCCAATTTTAAAAATATATGATCCTTATATAACGAGTGAAATTATTTTTCAATAAAATTCTAATCTTGTCCTTGTGGGCCCAAGGCCACTTTTGGGGGTGCGTTTTTGGGTTTCGAATATAAATATAGCAATATGGGTGTCCTTGGATTCGTATTCAAACGTAGATCGCATATTTTATATATTTTAATCGTTCAGAGGCTCTACGCAAAGGGAAGGCACTAGGTTGATTGTTCGTGGCACCTGTTCGGCATTGAGGTAGGTTACGGTCTACTTTAGTTAGACTCTGATTAGAGAATCGTATGTAGTTGTAGAAAGTGACGGGGATAGCATATAGGCCTTCGGGCATGAAGTGGAGGTGGATTCCAATTAGGTTGGCTTTGTCAGCTGTTATGTGGGCTTGTCGCCATATGTGTTATTTTCTCTGATTATCACCTGTTTGTATCTCTATCACATACTAGCTCACTCATCACGTAGAAAGGAATTGTAATATTGATAACTGCACAGTGGACGGTAATATGACTTGTACTCGTTGATAGTATATTGGTGATGTTGTTGAGACAGATATCATGCACGACATGCTTTCCATATTATTCTTGTAATGATGGCGAGGTGAGTGATTGACAGACTCTGAGGTCTTTGCCGGAGATTGAGAGTGACAAAGAGACTCCGAGGTAATTGCTGGAGATTGAGAGTGATTAATAGCCTCCGAGGTTTCTGCCGGAGAGCACGAGTGGTACATGGACTTCACGGGTCCCCCATGGGTCATGGCTTTGAAACACTGCCCATAGCATGTGTGTACGATTGTGGAGTGAGAGAGGTGACTATTGCATTGCATTGCATTCATCCACACATATATTTAACTGATCATTTGGTGAATTATATCTGTCTTGGTTGACTTCATGATTCCTTTACACTTTACTTGTTTATGATACGTGACCATACCTGTTTGCTCTATGTGCTACTTGTTGGTTTCAACTTCTTTCATCCGTTATCTAATCATTGTCGGTCTATGATGCTTACCGGTACAAGTGTTGTACTGATACTACTCTTGCTGCACTTTTGTTGAGTGCAGAGTACGATCCAGGTTCCAGTTCTACACCCCGTGGATGATACGCGAGGGTGACATCTCTCAGTCATTCAGGGTGAGCTACTTGGTCATCCGTGGCCCCTGAAGGACCTCCTTTATTTATTTCTGTTTTTGTATTCGACAGACAATTTGCAGCCTTCGGGTATTTTCAGACTTTTATTCCATACTATGTTAGCGCTCTTGTACCCTCTGACCAGATTTTTGGTTGTCGTGACATTTCTGGTTATGATAAGTATTTAAGACTTGATAACTTATTTTTATTTAATTTTCCGCTTATTTAACTTGTTATTAGTATTCATGGTGCAAGATGGAAGCTCTAGCCCAATAGAAGATTCAAAGAATAAAGGTAAGGTTTGATCTTCCCTCTCATATGTCATGAATGTTTTGTACATGTTGTAGTGTGTGGAAATGGATGAAAACCATGAAATATGTGTGTGCAAGTGATGCCCGTGTATATGGGGTGTTGTGGCCGTGTGGTTATTGTGTGGTGTAGGAGAGAAGGAATCAATTTTATTTAGTATTTTGATTGTTATAGATGTGGATTCCATGATGAAAATGAAGGTTGGATGAATTGAAATGAAGTCGTAATCGTTGAGAAATTATTGGAGGAATTAATGTGATTCTAATATGGTTTCTTGTAATTATGAGCATAATGTTGTTAGTGTGTGAATTATTGGTATAGTACATGAATTAAAGGAAGGAAATGTGTCGTTATTGTTCTTGTTGAATTTGGAAGGTTTCGGGTAAAGTAGTATGTTGATTGGGTTGTTTTAATATTATGTGAATTGAATTGAATATAAATGAAACGTCGTTGAATTGTATGACAAAGGTTGTTAATGTTAGAATGCGTCTTGAATTGATTGTTGATGTTGTTGGCATGATTGTTGGTATTGTTGTTGATAATTTGGCCGAGTTGAATTCTCTGATTGTTGATTGATGATTTATGCCGAGTTAGATTCTCGGGGATGGTGTATTTATAGGGGAAATGCTGCCGAAATTTCGGTAGAATATAAATGAATTCATTTGAAAGACTAAGACAAGCATATGTCGATGAATCTAATGATTATGTCAATTCTCTTGAATGTAGACTAGCAAGTTTGGACGAATAAGCGTAGCTAATAGGACGTGGAACAGGTATGTAAGGCTTACCCTTTCTTTCTTTTGGCATGATCTTTGTGAAACCAATATGACAAAGTATAAGTATATGTACGATTTCAAAGAAACTCTTATTCTTAGAGCCACTAGGATGGCTAACGTTCTTGATTTCCATAAGCTGTTTCATATGGTTTTGATGCCTATCCATGATGTCCAAAGTTCGGTTGATACGTTCCGAATGGCATTCGAGAGATAATTGATATGACTAATGTCTTGGTTTTCAAATGATAGCACGTTTGATTATCCCATCGAGTCTTTGATACATTTTGATACGTCTACATATGGTTCCAAAAGTTATATCTTGATTTGATCCATAGTGATATTTGAAAGGTACTTGGCATGATTATTGCTTTGATTTTCCAAAAATAGCTTCTGAAACGTTCATAAAAGGTTCTGTACTTCAAACGCTCATAACTTTCTTATACTAAATCGGATTGACCCGAAACTTGTTTCTGAGCCTTCAGGTGTCGGTAAGTATACTTGTCCATCGAGTCTTCCATAATATATTCGGAGGTTACCGACCTTACGTCACTCCGATAGAGACATAACACTCTTTGGGCTCTCCTGCATGCTGCTTATATGATATATGTATATGTATATGTATATGGGGCAAAGGGAAAGGTGAGGCGCTATAGACGCATAGCCACCTGATTAGTTGGTATAATATGATATCGTCCCGGACGCGGGATATATGGATAAATGGATCGGGCTGCATGTTCCGCAGCAATATAATATATGTATATGGATCGGGCTGCACGTTCCGCAGCAATATAATGTATAAATGGATCGGGTTGCACGTTCCCCAGCAATATAGTATATATATGTGGATCGGGCTGCACGTTCCGCAGCACTAAGCATGCATGGTCTGAGTTTGGAAAGTAAGCATTGTGGCACTCTGGATGATCTACTTATTTACTGTACTTTTCTGACATATGACATCGGTATACATGATTTGCGTTCGCAAGATAAGCAATCTGGTATTCTGGCTAATGTACTTACCTTTTGTCCTGCTTGTTTCGATTATGGTTCTGTTTTCTGTATTCCATGCCTTACATGCCCAGTACATATTCCGTACTGACCCCTTTTCTTCGGGGGCTGCGTTTCATGCCACGCAGGTACACCCAGATGAGTAGAAGACATTGCTAGAAGATGCTTCAGCTGGATTGGCGAGCTCCACCTCCTTTCGGAGTGTTGCCGAGTCAGAGTTTATATGTTATAATTTCTGATTGATGTTAGACACTTTGCAGACAGAGTCGTGGGTATAGAATGTCAGTTTTGTAACCGGCTCCATCAGCCGATGTGTCATTCTATGTTATGTGATAAATTCCATATGATTTCAGATTTTGTTTGATTGAGAGCAACGAAAAAGAATATTTCTGAAAGCTTCCATTATGTATTTCATTTTATTTGATTTAAGAGTTCAAAGAGACTATGTGTGTAATAAGAGTCAGCGGGTTCGCTCGGCTCCGAATATGAGGTCGGGTGCCCATCACACCCTAGTAAGATCGGGGTGTGACAAAGTGGTATCAGAGCAGGTTGTCCTAGGGGTTGTCTGCAAAGTCGTGTTCAGTAGAGTCCTATTTATGGTGTGAAGCCGGTCACATTTATAAACAGGAGGCTGCGGGGCATCTAGGGATTGTTGACCTTCTTTCTGTCTTAGATCGTGCGATAGAGCCAAGTCACAGGAAATGAAATTCCTTATATAAGCCTTACATACGACGAAAGAAGGTGAGTGGCGATATGGAAAGTCACAGGGGTAAGTATTGATATTCTGTTCTTTTACCTGAAATTGGAAGCTCTGGATGGTGGAATGTATTATATAGCCGTATGCTCTGTGAGACATTGTTGATATTTGCTGCGTACAGATTTTGAATAGTAAAAATTGTAAAGGAGACCTGGTCAGAATTTTTCAAAATCAGGTCCTTTAACTAGGTACAACTAACGGGAAGAAGCGTGGAAAGGAAATGTCGTAAAAAGACAATAAGTGGGATGTGATATTTTAGAGGAGCTACGGATTTGGGCATGGCGTGAAACATAATTGCGAGAAAGACGATTAGTAGTCCGAAGGACTAAAATGGATAACATTCGAGGTTTAGTAAGAACAAGGCCTGTTGGATGATTTAGGGAAAGTCGACAATTAGTTTGCTATAGATTATTATGTAAGGATGGTGAGTGGAAATCCGAATAGACTGATATCCGAAGTATGCATAAGTAACGGCGACGAAGGCATATTCGTTACCATCGGGAATCTAGGAATCTGGGACGAAGGGTAGTTATACACATAAGTGGAAAGTGAACACTGGGAATTGAAAAGGGGTAAAATAGTAATTGTAAAGGGAAGGACGTGTTACGAAAATGTCTCACAATCTGTAAGACTTCGACTTGCTCCAGATTATGTAATGAAGGTCATGCGGCGAAGTGGACGCAATTACATCAGCATCAAGGCACCGGATTTCATCAAAGTTTCGAGGTTAAGCGTGCTAAGGTGGGAGAAATTTTAGGATGGGTGACCCCCTGGGAAGGGTGCAAGAAATTCTATATATCCAGACATAAGAGACAAATGAGAAGCTAGAGTGGCCTAAGGAAAACTAGAGTATACGGGATGGTTGGAGACCATAAAAGGCCACATAGAACGAGACAGGCTAGACTGGAGAAAAGACAGAAAGTGTGTCACAGCTCTGGAATTTGGATAGGCTTGAATAGCGTTTGGAAGTATTTTGTGGGCTAGTTGATAGTAATTATATATATATATATATATATATATATATATATATATATATATATATATATATATATATATATATATATATATATATATATATATATATATATATATATATATATATATATATATATATATATGAATGCATACGATATCCCGTATATGATCGTATCGGTGGGCATGTGTGCCCCAGCAACCGGAGCTACGGTAAAGAAGGCATTAATCAAGTAAGGGTACCGAAGTTCAAGTGACAACAAAAATAAACGGTACAAGTGTTACGAGCTAAACTAATGCCATGTCCACTACAGGTTAAGATTGGAAGGTTCTAATACAATGATATTTAGAAAAGAAAGAGAGTGAGTAAATAGAAGGAAAGGAGATCAAAATATCAGAAAGAAGTGAAAAGTAAGAAACGACGGGCAAAGCACGAGACTATTTGGATAAACATTCGAGGATACGTATGTGAAAAGGATAAAGTGTGGTAATATGGAACAAAAGAGGAATGTGTGAGGTTCGAGGACCAATTTCAATAAGTGGGACTGAAGGAATAGTGATTATGACAAGGAATGTAAGCAGCGAGAAGGTAGACAGGCCAAACTATACGATGACGGAACCCTGTAGGTAGCTATCGTAGACAAGGATACTCGAGGACCGTTGACATATAAGGAGCCCCTTATAAAGGGGGGAGAACATATTATATTGGACTTAAAAGGAATCGCAACATTTCCAGGCTCTAGAGGAGGAAAACTTATTAGCTCGGGGCTAGAGTTCAAAACATATCGGTATATCAGGAGAATACATGAAAGAAATGGCAACGAATTGACAATGAGTATACCATGAGGCCGACATGAAGGGAAAGGATGGAAGACACCTTGAGAGAATGCTTCATGCCAACATGAATTATGATATGTTTATGCCGTGATTGGAATCCCTCATATCGGGCAAATTTGTGTCGTACCTAAGTACGCAGCAACATATTTTGAAGAGTAATAAAAAAAGCAAGAAAATGGCTACAAGCTAAGTCCACGAAGGACAATGAAGAGAACGATAAGACTCAAAGGATATTTTGGATGACAACGACTATTATAACGAGAGTATCAACAATCGGTAGTCTGGGAATTTTTGAAAGAAAGAAAGAACGCAGTGCCTATGAATGAAATAAAAGAGTTCATCGGATACTATAAAATAGTTCATGGAACATTAATTATACGGAGCATGAGAATGTACGCTATGAAATTATATGAATCGTCGATGTGAAGCAATGCCCAATCATATTCGTAAGGAATCTGCACCAAGGAGCCAACAAGGAACAACAATGGACGAAACGAGCGCCAATACAAAGAGGTCAAAAACAAGTGTACTTGTGTCGAGAAATGTGAGGGAAGGAAGTAAAGAAAAAGTTGTAGTAAGAGCTCAAAGATGTTGCGAACTAAGAAGTTAAGTGAACTCGGATCATAAGTTACCATAAGTGTGACTGGATTGCGGAGGATAATAAATGGCAAAGAAACATTATGTACATCTGTTTTTGGATAAATATTTAGAATGAAAGATTAAAAAGGATAGTGACAAAGACATAAAGAAATAGGGAGCGAAGAAAGGAGAACACCAAAGGCCGATGGATATTTATAGCATGGTACGTGAGACGGAAACACTATAGATAAAGTGAGAGCAAGAAACAGCCTGTGGCCATATTGAGGCCATGGAAATTGATCAAGAAAAATTATTTCTTCTAGCTCTTCTACTAATTTAAAGGCCCTAATTAACATGGAGTGGTTGTTGGAACAAGCAAAGTATTCATGGTGCAAGATGGAAGCTCTAGCCCAATAGAAGAGTCAAAGAATAAAGGTAAGGTTTGATCTTCCCTCTCATATGTCATGAATGTTTTGTACATGTTGTAGTGTGTGGAAATGGATGAAAACCATGAAATATGTGTGTGCAGGTGATGGCCGTGTATATGGGGTGTTGTGGCCGTGTGGTTATTGTGTGGTGTAGGAGAAAAGGAATCAATTTTATTTAGTATTTTGATTGTTATAGATGTGGATTCCATGATGAAAATGAAGGTTGGATGAATTGAAATGAAGTCGTAATCGTTGAGAAATTATTGGAGGAATTAATGTGATTCTAATATGGTTTCTTGTAATTATGAGCATAATGTTGTTAGTGTGTGAATTATTGGTATAGTTCATGAATTGAAGGAAGGAAATGTGTCGTTATTGTTCTTGTTGAATTTGGAAGGTTTCGGGTAAAGTAGTATGTTGATTGGGTTGTTTTAATATTATGTGAATTGAATTGAATATAAATGAAACGTCGTTGAATTGTATGACAAAGGTTGTTAATGTTAGAATGCGTCTTGAATTGATTGTTGATGTTGTTGGCATGATTGTTGGTATTGTTTTTGATAATTTGGCCGAGTTGAATTCTCGGATTGTTGATTGATGATTTGGGTCGAGTTAGATTCTCGGGGATGGTGTATTTACAGGGGAAATGCTGCCGAAATTTCGGTAGAATATAAATGAATTCATTTGAAAGACTAAGACAAGCATATGTCGATGAATCTAATGATTATGTCAATTCTCTTGAATGTAGACTAGCAAGTTTGGACGAATAAGCGTAGCTAATAGGACGTGGAACAGGTATGTAAGGCTTACCCTTTCTTTCTTTTGGCATGATCTTTGTGAAACCAATATGACAAAGTATAAGTATATGTACGATTTCAAAGAAACTCTTATTCTTAGAGCCACTAGGATGGCTAACGTTCTTGATTTCCATAAGCTGTTTCATATGGTTTTGATGCCTATCCATGATGTCCAAAGTTCGGTTGATACGTTCAGAATGGCATTCGAGAGATAATTGATATGACTAATGTCTTGGTTTTCAAATGATAGCACGTTTGATTATCCCATCGAGTCTTTGATACATTTTGATACGTCTACATATGATTCCAAAAGTTCTATGTTGATTTGATCCATAGTGATATTCGAAAGGTACTTGGCATGATTATTGCTTTGATTTTCCAAAAATAGCTTCTGAAACGTTCATAAAAGGTTCTGTACTTCAAAAGCTCATAACTTTCTTATACTAAATCGGATTGACCCGAAACTTGTTTCTGAGCCTTCAGGTGTCGGTAAGTATACTTGTCCATCGAGTCTTCCATAAAATATTCGGAGGTTACCGACCTTACGTCACTCCGATAGAGACATAACACTCTTTGGGCTCTCCTGCATGCTGCTTATATGATATATGTATATGTATATGTATATGGGGCAAAGGGAAAGGTGAGGCGCTATAGACGCATAGCCACCTGATCAGTTGGTATAATATGATATCGTCCCGGATGCGGGATATATGGATAAATGGATCGGGCTGCACGTTCCGCAGCAATATAATATATGTATATGGATCGGGCTGCACGTTCCGCAGCAATATAATATATGTATATGGATCGGGCTGCACGTTCCGCAGCAATATAATGTATAAATGGATCGGGTTGCACGTTCCCCAGCAATATAGTATATACATATGGATCGGGCTGCACGTTCCGCAGCACTAAGCATGCATGGTCTGAGTTTGGAAAGTAAGCATTGTGGCACTCTGGATGATCTACTTATTTTCTGTACTTTTCTGACATATGACATCGGTATACATGATTTGCGTTCGCAAGATAAGCAATCTAGTATTCTGGCTAATGTACTTACCTTTTGTCCTGTTTGTTTAGATTATGGTTTTGTTTTCTGTATTCCATGCCTTACATGCCCAGTACATATTCCGTACTGACCCCTTTTCTTCGGGGGCTGCGTTTCATGCCACGCAGGTACACCCAGATGAGTAGAGGACATTGCTAGAAGATGCTTCAGCTGGATTGGCGAGCTCCACCTCCTTTCGGAGTGTTGCCGAGTCAGAGTTTATATGTTATAATTTCTGATTGATGTTAGAGACTTTGCAGACAGAGTCGTGGGTATAGAATGTCAGTTTTGTAACCGGATCCATCAGCTGATGTGTCATTCTATGTTATGTGATAAATTCCATATGATTTCAGATTTTGTTTGATTGAGAGCAACGAAAAAGAATATTTCTGAAAAGCTCCCATTATGTATTTCATTTTATTTGATTTAAGAGTTCAAAGAGATTATGTGTATTGTCACACCCCGATCTTACTAGGGTGTGATGGGCACCCGACCCCATATTCGGAGCCGAGCGAACCCGCTGACTCTTATTATATACATAATCTTTTTAGACTCTTAAATCAAATGATAGAGGGAAAACATAGTAAAACGTTCTGAACCTTTCCTTTCATCGTATTCAATCCAAATAAAATCTATCATCACATGAAACTCGTAGCATGAAACATAATAACACATCGGCTGATGGAGCCGCTTACAAAACTGACACTCTATACCCACGACTCTGTCTGCAAAGTCTCTAACTTCGAACAAGACATCATAGCATAGTACTCTGACTCGGCAACTCTCCAGGGGAAAATGGAGCTTGCCAACTTCGCTGGAACATCTTCTATAATGACTTCTACTCATTTGGGTATACCTGCGCAGCATGAAACGCAGCCCCCGAAGAAAGGGGGTCAGTACGAGCAATGTACTCAGTATGTAAGGCATGAATAGTAACATAGTAAGGGATATAATTATGAATAATAACAGAATGGAGATATAGAGCATATCATGGGGTAAAAAAAGTAACATGTACATCTGAGTGCCTCATAGGTCGGATGCCATGCATGCTTATCTTTCCTTTGAAAACATTTCTTTTTCATATATATAGAAAATAGAACATATCATATTGCCGAGGTGTCGGCTCCGATCCATTTAGCCACATATATCCCGCGTCCGGGACGATATTAACCGATGTGGGATTTGCCTGAACCAATGTGAGATTTGCCTAAACCAATGTGGGATTTGCCTAAGGCAAGCCTTACACTCACCCCCAACTTTGGGACTCAGCGTTCTTGCTGAGGTTTCCCCACCACCGGCTCTGATACCAACTGATCAGGTGGCTATGCGTCTATAGCGCCTCACCTTTTCCCTTACCCCGTATACATATACATATATCATGTCCGTGTGTCATATACATATGCCATATATATATATCATATACATATGTCATATACATATATTATGCAAGCAGCATACAGGAGAGCTCAAAGAATGTTATAGCCTTATCGGAGTGACGTAAGGTCGGTAACCTCCGAATATATTATTGAAGACTCGATGGCCAAGTATACTTATCGACACCTAAAGGCTCAGAAACAAGTTTCGGGTCAATCCGATTTAGTATAAGAAAGTTATGAGCATTTGAAGTACAGAACCTTCTACAAACTTTTCAGAAGCCATTTTTGGAAAATTAAAGCAACCATCATGTTAGGTACTTTTCGAATATCGTTATGGATCAAATCAAATAGTGCTTTTGAAACCATATATACGTATCAAAATATAACAAAGACTCAACGGAATAATCGAACGTTTTATCATTTGAAAATCAAAACTTTAGCCATCCTAGTGGCTCTAAGAATGGAGGTTTCTTTGAAATCATACGTATACTTTGTCACGTTGATTTCACAGGGATCATGCCAAAAGAAAGAAAGGGTAAGAATTACATACCTGCTCCACGTCCTATTAGCTACGCTTAATTGACCAAGCTCGTTATCGCTAGTCTACATTCAAGAAGATTTACATAATCATTAGATTCATCGTCACACACACTTGTCTTAATCTTTCAAATAAATTCACTTATGATCTGCCAAAATTTCGGCAGCATTTCCCTTGTAAATACACCATCCCCAAGAATCTAACTCGGCCAAATCATCAATCAACAATCCGAGAATTCAACTCGGCCAAACTATCAACAACAATACAATCAATCATACCAACAACATCAACAATCAATTCAAGACGCATTCCAGCATTAACAACCTTTGTCATACAATTCAACGACATTTCATTTATATTCAATTCAATTCACATAACATTCAAAGCGACTCACCCAACATACTACTTCACCCGACACCTTCCAAATTTAACAAGAACAATAACAACCTATTTCCTTCTTTCAAATTCAATCACAACAACCCAACTTACAATCTTCACAACAACCCAACTTACAATCTTCCAAACAAATGTCTCACTCCCAAATTCATGAATTCCACCAACATTTTACATTAACAACTTCATTCATACAAATATAAGAATTCATGCTAGTGTCACATTAACTTCCACAATGACACCACAACAATTACAACTTCATTTCAAGCCATTAAATCCTCATTTTACATCATGGAATCCACAACACAACAATCAAACTACAAAATAAAATCAATTCATTTGTTCTACACAATGCAACTATATTCGGCCAACACCCCAACATACCAAATTCATGATTTTCATCCATTTCTACATGCTACAACACTCACAAACCATCCATAAAACATGGGAAGGGAGATTGAACACATACCTTCTTCACTTAACTCCTTCATTCGGTTAAGCTTATGAATTGCCCAAATGAATGTTTTGCTTGTTCCAACAACTACTCCATGTTAATAAGGGCCTTCCATTTAGTAGAAAAGCTAGAAGAAATGATTTTTCTTGATCAATTTCCATGGCCGAACCTACTATATTTCTCTCTTCTTCTTCTTTTTTTTTTCTTTCCAAGTTACATGTCTTGCTATGTAAGCCTTGCCCATATTTATAATTACTCCCAACAAATAGAAAAGTGGACACATGTCCCTTCTCTATTTTTCTTGAAGTTTCTTAAAAATAATCAAATATGCCAACTTGTCTTGCTAGGTATGCTTAGTCCATATATATTTATAATTAGCCCCCATTTTATAAAATATGGCTTGTGCCACACGGCCAACATGGCCCCTCCAAGAGCCTTCTCGAATATTTTGTGAAATTCTCATTTTGCACCTAGCCTTCCGCAATATTACCATGGGCCATTTTGTGAATTTCCCTTTTTGCCCTTAGCCTCTCTCAATATTTCCATACTAATAATGTTCATAAATAATATTCATAACCTACTCGTACATTAAAAAAAATGGAAGATGGTCATTCCCTTAACTTACCACGACTTCCTCGAAATATCCGGACGTACAAAATACAGGTTATAACATCCTCCCCCCCTTTAGAACATTCGTCCTCGAATGTGCAACTAATCTTATGGGGTCTTGTAACACTTCGGGGAAGGTCCCTCTTATAGTGATACTTTCCTTTATGCCCCTTCCTTATCTTTCACCCTATTCTCCTTATACTCGAACTCCTGGGTCTTTACACGAGTCATCATTCCACGTCATGGGTTTCCTTTTTTGGTACTTGAAAATATTGTGATCCCTTTTTGGCCTAATATAATATGGTCTCCCCCCCCCCCCCCCCCCCCTTTAAGGGGCTCCTTATATGCCAACAGTCCTTTTTTTGAAGTCTTCGTTTATACCTTATTCCTCATCTCTCTTTCCAGCTCTGTGCATAACATATCGAAACTTCTTATCCCAAGTTTTTCTTTTACTTTCTATCTATGTCATCCCTTGTCCACATTTCCACACCTTCCCATCCACTATTCGTCCTTTCACTTGCTTAGCTCACTTGCTCGTAATTCTTCTTAGCTACGCGTTGTGCTGCAGCTAGGCGTTTATATTTTTCGAGCGTCCTACTACTTTTGCCCTCAGCATAGAATCCTTACAATTTACACTCTTTTTATCCTCGTTCATCGAACCCTTAACAATATTTATGATGTTATGACCGGGCGGTCTCCCCCGCACGTTCCTTGCATTTCATTCCATTTCCTCCAGGATCAAATCTTTCAGACCTCGCCTGAATTCTCATTCCATACCATTAATTTCCAAATCAACAATGTCGACCCATTATCCTTATTCTTTCCTTGGTGCTTACTCGGGTTCCTACCATTACCTCGTTAAAGTATTCTCTTTACTCCTATGGTTAGAGATTTCCAATTGCCCTACGCCTAAATGCTCTATTCTTCCTTCAACCAACCCGTTAGTATATTTTTCATACTTTCATCCTTAGCCTTCCTTAGGTTCCTTCCTCCTCGAACACTTTTCTCCTCTTGCCATTTGTGGCATCGGCTCTGAAGTTCGTGAAATTTTTACTTTAAAGTCGCAAGTCCGTTCTATTCTTGAGTCACTCTTTCGGCAAAAAGTCCCCCTTCATGTCCGAGGAAACTACATTAATTCAGCTGCACATTTTTATTCCTTTATATACCTTTCAAGGGCCGGAATCTTCTAACATCGTCACAAGACTTAATCATTCTTTTTTCTTACCTTACATTCCTTGTCTCAGTCACTATTACTTTAGCCTCACTTATTGAAATTGGTTCTCGAACCTCATATACTCCTCTATTGTTCCATATTACCTTACTCTATCCCTTTTCACATGCCTACTTTGAGTTCTTACCCAAATAGTTTCGTGCTTTGCCGGTAGTTTCTCTCGGGAGCTTCACTCACTGAGGCTTCTTACCTTTCACCTTCTTCCGACACTTTGATCTCTTTATCTTCCATCTACTCACTCTCTCTCTTTTTCCAAATATCGTTGTATTTGAGTTTTCCAATCTTAACCGATAGTGAAAATAATAGCAGCTTACCTCGTAACACTGGTACCATTTTATTTTTTCCGTCCCTCGAACTTCGGTACCCTGGCGTGATCAATGCCTTCCTTACCGTAACGCCGGTTGCTGGAACTCCCATGTCCACCGATACAATCATATGTGGGATATCCTACATATTCATATATATATATATATATATATATATATATATATATATATATATATATATATATATTTACTATCAACTAGCCCACAAAATACTTCCAAACGCTATTCAAGCCTATCCAAATTTCCAAAGCTGTGACGCACTTTCTGTCTCTTCTCCAGTCTAGCCTACCTCGTCTTACGCGACCTCTTAAGGTTTCCAGCCATCCCGTATACTCTAGTTTCCGTTAGGTTACTCTAACTTCTCATTTGTCTCTTATGTCTGGATATATAGAATTTTTTGCATACTTCCCAGGGGGTCACCCATCCTAAAATTGCTCCCACCTCAGCACGCTTAACCTCGAAACTTTGATGGAATCCGGTGCCTTAATGCTGATATAATCGCGTCCGCTTCCTCACATGACCTCCATTACATAGTCTGGAGCAAGTCGAAGTCTTACAGATTCCGAGACATTTTCGTAACACGTCCTTCCCTTTACAATTACTATTTTACCCCTTTCGACCCTCAACCTTCACCTTTCGCTTACGTGCATAACTATCTTTCGTCCTGAATTCCCAGATTCCCGATGGTAGTGATCACACCTTCATCGCCATGCCAAATCCATAACCTTTCTGAAACAACACATCTCACTTATTGCCTATTTACAGTATTTCCTTTCCACGCTTCTTCCTGTTAGGCGTACCCATTCTGGCAGAACCTCCTTTACCATTCCTACTATTCCAGATCTGTAGACAGCAAATATCGACAATGTCTCACAGAGCATACGGCTATATGACACATTTCAGCCATCCAGTGTTTCCAGTTTCAAGTAATAGAACAAATATATCAAGACTTCTATAACCCTCCACATCATCCTTTACCTTTTCCGTCATCTGTAAGGCCTCTATAGGGAATCTCATTTTCTTATGACTTGTCTCTATCGCACGATCTAAGACAGAAAGAAGGTAAACAATCCCTAGATGCCCCGCAGCCTCCTGTTTATAAATGTGGCCGGCTTCACACCCATAAACAGGACTCTACTGGACACGACTTTGCAGACAACCCCTAGAACAACCTGCTCTGATACCACTTTGTCACACCCCGATCTTACTAGGGTGTGATGGGCACCCGACCCCATATTCGGAGCCGAGCGAACCCGCTGACTCTTATTATATACATAATCTCTTTAGACTCTTAAATCAAATGAGAGAGGGAAAACATAGTAAAACGTTCTGAACCTTTCCTTTCATCGTATTCAATCCAAATAAAATCTATCATCATATGAAACATAATAACACATCGGCTGATGGATCCGCTTACAAAACTGACACTCTATACCCACGACTCTGTCTGCAAAGTCTCTAACTTCGAACAAGATATCATAGCATAGTACTCTGACTCGGCAACTCTCCAGGGGCAAATGGAGCTTGCCAACTTCGCTGGAACATCTTCTATAATGACTTCTACTCATCTGGGTGTACCTGCCCGGCATGAAACGCAGCCCCCGAAGAAAGGGGGTCAGTACGAGCAATGTACTGAGTATGTAAGGCATGAATAGTAACATAGTAAGGGATGTAATTATGAATAATAACAGAATGGAGATATAGAGCATATCATGGGGTAAAAAAATTAACTTGTACATCTGAGTGCCTCATAGGTCGGATGCCATGCATGCTTATCTTTCCTTTGAAAACATTTCTTTTTCATATATATAGAAAATAGAACATATCATATTGCCGAGGCGTCGGCTCCGATCCATTTAGCCACATATATCCCATGTCCGGGACGATATTAACCGATGTGGGATTTGCCTGAACCAATGTGGGATTTGCCTAAACCAATGTGTGATTTGCCTAAGGCAAGCCTTACACTCACCCCCCCCCCCCCCACTTTGGGACTCAGCGTTCTTGCTGAGGTTTGCCCCACCATTGGGTTTGCCCCAGCACCGGCTCTGATACCAACTGATCAGGTGGCTATGCGTCTATAGCGCCTCACCTTTTCCTTTACCCCGTATACATATACTTATATCATGTCGGTGTGTCATATACATATACTATATATATATATATATATATATATATATATCATATACATATGTCATATACATATATTATGCAAGCAGCATACAGGAGAGCTCAAAGAATGTTATAGCCTTATCGGAGTGACGTAAGGTCGGTAACCTCCGAATATATTATGGAAGACTCGATGGCCAAGTATACTTATCAACACCTGAAGGCTCAAAAACAAGTTTCGGGACAATCCGATTTAGTATAAGAAAGTTATGAGCGTTTGAAGTACAGAACCTTCTACAAACTTTTCAGAAGCCATTTTTGGAAAATTAAAGCAACCATCATGTTAGGTACTTTTCGAATATCGTTATGGATCAAATCAAATAGTGCTTTTGAAACCATATATACGTATCAAAATATAACAAAGACTCAACGGAATAATCGAACGTTTTATCATTTGAAAATCAAAACTTTAGCCATCCTAGTGGCTCAAAGAATGGAGGTTTCTTTGAAATCATACGTATACTTTGTCATGTTGGTTTCACAGGGATAATGCCAAAAGAAAGAAAGGGTAAGAATTACATACCTCCTCCATGTCCTATTAGCTACGCTTAATTGTCCAAACTCGTTATCGCTAGTCTACATTCAAGAAGATTTACATAATGATTAGATTCATCGTCACACACACTTGTCTTAATCTTTCAAATAAATTCACTTATGATCTGTCGAAATTTCGGCAGCATTTCCCCTGTAAATACACCATCCCCGAGAATCTAACTCGGCCAAATCATCAATCAACAATCCGAGAATTCAACTCGGCCAAACTATCAACAACAATACCATCAATCATACCAACAACATCAACAATCAATTCAAGACGCATTCCAGCATTAACAACCTTTGTCATACAATTCAACGACATTTCATTTATATTCAATTCAATTCACATAACATTCAAAGCGACTCACCCAACATACTACTTCACCCGACACCTTCCAAATTTAACAAGAACAATAACAACCTATTTCCTTCTTTCAAATTCAATCACAACAACCCAACTTACAATCTTCACAACAACCCAACTTACAATCTTCCAAACAAATGTCTCACTCCCAAATTCATGAATTCCACCAACATTTTACATTAACAACTTCATTCATACAAATATAAGAATTCATGCTAGTGTCACATTAACTTCCACAATGACACCACAACAATTACAACTTCATTTCAAGCCATTAAATCCTCATTTTACATCATGGAATCCACAACACAACAATCAAACTACAAAATAAAATCAATTCATTTGTTCTACACAATGCAACTATATTCGGCCAACACCCCAACATACCAAATTCATGATTTTCATCCATTTCTACATGCTACAACACTCACAAACCATCCATAAAACATGGGAAGGGAGATTGAACACATACCTTCTTCACTTAACTCCTTCATTCGGTTAAGCTTATGAATTGCCCAAATGAATGTTTTGCTTGTTCCAACAACTACTCCATGTTAATAAGGGCCTTCCATTTAGTAGAAAAGCTAGAAGAAATGATTTTTCTTGATCAATTTCCATGGCCGAACCTACTATATTTCTCTCTTCTTCTTCTTTTTTTTTTCTTTCCAAGTTACATGTCTTGCTATGTAAGCCTTGCCCATATTTATAATTACTCCCAACAAATAGAAAAGTGGACACATGTCCCTTCTCTATTTATCTTGAAGTTTCTTAAAAATAATCAAATATGCCAACTTGTCTTGCTAGGTAAGCTTAGTCCATATATATTTATAATTAGCCCCCATTTTATAAAATATGGCATGTGCCACACGGCCAACATGGCCCCTCCAAGAGCCTTCTCGAATATTTTGTGAAATTCCCATTTTGCCCCTAGCCTTCCGTAATATTACCATGGGCCATTTTTTGAATTTTCCTTTTTGCCCTTAGCCTCTCTCAATATTTCCATACTAATAATGTTCATAAATAATATTCATAACCTACTTGTACATTAAAAAAAAAATTGGAAGATGGTCATTCCCTTAACTTACCACGACTTCCTCGAAATATCCGGACGTACAAAATACGGGCTATAACATGTGTAATAAGAGTCAGCGGGTTCGCTCGGCTCCGAATATGGGGTCGGGTGCCCATCACACCCTAGTAAGATTGGGGTGTGACAGTAGTACCAAATTAAGACAATCTATAAGTAACATTAGCTAACATATTGTACAGAGAGAGAGGAGATGAAGAACCTTAACTGAGAAGAACTTCAATAGCAGCAACAATACCTCAACAACAACAGCTAAAATGCAGAACCTTTAATGAGTAGCACGTCAATGAATTCTGACTAGCTGTCCACTACGTATTTGTAATATAAATAACATCAGGAGGATTCTATCAAAGGTTGAACTAAAATGATAATGGAATATAAAAGTCTAATAAAGGATTTAATGGTTTTAGTTACATGTTACTTTACCCCAAGCAAGTATTTTGGCTACGAACTTAAGCACGTAACCCCAAATAAGTAGCCAATAAATAAGAAGGCATATATCAAACAACATAGACGCATAGTACATTACAAGATTCAGCAAGTAACGATGAAAGTGGTGAAATAGGTTAAAGAAAACATATAAAGGAAAAATGTGGTGCAAATCAAAACACTCAACCATCCATCAGAAATTTTTACACCCAAATCTTAAGCAAAATACAATAAAGATACAATAACACATGTTACTAAGCATTAGTCACTATCTGTTCCTTCTTCGAACTCTTCCTCATCCTCCTCAGTTTCCTCTGTTTCATACTCTTCTTCAGTTTCATACTCTTCTTCTGTAGATTCGTCTTGGAATTCATGTTGACATAAACAAAGCAATCAAATTAATATTATGTCTTCACATCATTAATACAGCCAAAATGACCTCTAAATGGAAGAACAAGCTGAAATAACTACGTTTATTTGCAAACTTATTAACTCAAAAAAAAATGTCAAATAAGAAAAAACCCATAAAAAAATATAGCCTTTACAAAACAATAATCACTACAATTTCAATCAAAATACAAAACAAGGGGAAAGAAGCAGCAGCTAGCAGAATCTATAGTTTACGTACTATGACTAAATAAAAACTAAGCTTTTTACATTTAAAAAAATTAGTTAAACAGGGGAAAATGGGATCATCAGGATCACAATTTTCACTACTGTGTGTTGTACTAATGATCTACGTCTCAATTGAAATGATTTGGTACAACAATGGCTCAATAATGATTCTATCATCTGTTTCTTTCATCTTTGCACAGGAAATGATAAGGAAACAGTTAACATGGTGCAATTCAAGGTGTACAGGCTACTATCAACTCCAGAGGTCACTATGCAGCCAAAATACATACAGCAGTTCATTACTTTTCCACAGAACTAGAGAAGAGAGGAAACAGGTGTGCAGGATTTGGTCTATATCGGTATCACTGATCCTATGCATATGGGTAATGGAGTGGTACAAATGTGGACTAAAGGAAGCAGCTGGAATATGCATCACAACAAATCTGTAGAATTTGAGAGGATGTACTCAGTACATATTGACTACAGCTGAGTTTTCTTATTGTTCTATGGATTTAATCCATTTTGAACAGTATATGGGACTGTGTTGAATTGGTATTGAGAATATAAAGAGGCAAGGCACTGATGCTACTGTCTTTGAATAAGGACATACATGATCTACTTATTGAATCTTCTTTAGTGGTGGTATTAGTACCTTATGGTGCTCATTCCACTAAGGGGTAGACTGTACTTGGAAAGTGTATTGGTTCTATGAAAGTTCAAGACCGGGCCATACATGCGAGACAAGGATTCGAAAGAAAACTGCAGCCAGTAGCAGTTCAACAAAATTACTGGTTTTTTGCATTTTTCAGCAAGTGTATTTTCTATAAGGGACTGTCAAAACTGCAGGAAACAGCTGGATTTTTGTTACAATGACATGGGAAATTCAATTGCCAATGAAACTTACATCAGTTTAGAATGCAAGTTGAGGTGATAAAGTTGCTGGTTGATCTTCAGGAATTTACCACTCTATTGTTAATGATCATGATTGCTGGTTAATTCAGCAATTTCTACATGCAGCACCACTGGTCAAGATCACAAGACTTCATCTGCTGCATCAAGTAGCAGTATTTTGTTCTTGATTTGATCATCAACTGTTCAAGATCAAGTTATTCATTTCATTTTACACTTTTAATTCTACTTCTTTTAATTAATTCTTTAGCAATTTGTAGTATCAAGTTAAGACAACTATAAGTCTTAATTTAGTCATTAGTTTAATGTGCTCTTATTATTACCCTTTGGCTACATTTGTAAATAACTTTTGGATTTGCTTTGAGAAAAATTTATAAAATTAGCCCTAGGCACCAAAATGCCTAATGGACTTTAATTAAAAAAAAATTAGTTGACATGCATGATTCTTTTGGAAACCTTAATCTTCCCCCTGGTGAATTATTTTGCACTTGCTATACAATGGAAAACTACAAAATGAAGAAAAGATCAATCATAGATCTAACTGAAACACAAAATTTCAGCAAAACCAAACTAAGATTCTAGCACCAACGAAATTCTTTTTCCCCAATTTTAATTCTCACAAAAAAAAAAACTTTCAATTTACAACCACACTAGAATGAACCAAACATAGTAAAATTTTAAAAGAGAATGAATACTTACCAGTCAAGAAAAAGGGCTTAGAAAATAAACAAAGAACAAGAGAAGAAAGTACAGCAAAATCTTAAAATATTCAATCAATGCCACTATCATAACAATAATTAGATGTGAATAAGATGAGTTTTAAGAATCGAGTAAGAAACCCAGTTCACTAACACTAATTTCCAATCACAGAATATAAAGAATGTTGAGTTCTTCAAGCTTTTTCTCGACATGCAACGAATTAAAACAAACTTTAAGCACCAAATAATATTACCCTACAAGGTTTAGCACAAACAAAGGTCGAATTTCCATTTTCATCAGATTTTGGCCCAAATAGAGATTCCAACACTTAACCTTCAAATAAATTATAAACCCAACAGTTTTTCAAGACACCCAACTTTGATTTTAGCAAGAATACACTTAACGACGCTCTGTCCTTTAGATAATAAGCAAAAAAACACAGATTTCTTAACTTCTATTTCAGATTTAATGTCAGAAAACACAAAGAAAGAGATAAAGAAAAAAGAAATTGCCCATGAAACATAGAAAAAACAAAACATACCTGTCCTTTAGATAAAAGATGCAGCAGAAGAAGAGAAAACCACAATAGAAACCCTAGATTCACATTATTTTGATCTAAATTCACAATTTCACACACTGTCTCTCGCTATATTGTTCTCGCTCTCTTGCTCGCTCGCTCTCTCTCTCTCTCTCCCTATCTATGTTGGGTGTGTTTGAAGTGAGAGGAAATAAATGAGTGCCCTAGGATATATCTTTTTTTTAATATTTAACGACGGACTAGCGACGGATTTTATATTCCATCGCAAAAATAATACATTGACTTCTTTTAATAATTAATATTGCAACGAATTTTTCCGTTGCTGCGAATATATATTTTGTGGAGAAAAATTGAAAGGTCTGGCGATGGATTTTCCGTTGCTGAATCCGTCACTACATAAAAATAAAATTTGTCGCGCCTCTTCTGTTGCTAAATCTGTAGTGAAATTTAAGACGCCAAAATTTCGCGCTAATAATTAGTGATGAAATTCAGTTTTCGTTGCTAATCCGTCGCTATATAATGAGATAAAATTTTAGTTGCTTTTCTCGCGACAAAATGAGCATTCCGTAGCTAATTCGTCGCTAATTAGCGACAGAATATGGTCTGTCGCTAATATTCCGTCACTAAACGCTAGTTTTTAAGTAGTGTATGGGGTGAACTCGAAAAGAGATTTGGTTAGATTTGGGGAGTAAACTGAATACAATTCCTTGATTATGATATTATGGATGTTATTGTTACTTGGGAGTCGTTTTATAATATGGTGGAAGTTGGTGAAATAGGGGAAGTGTTGCTCGAATTCCGTTAGCTTTTTAGTTGCTCTAGTTTGAAATTAAGCATGTTTTCAAGACTAACGTTGTTACGAATCCTCTTGAATGTAGACTTTGTGAGCTTGGGAGGAAAACATTTAGTCGTTAAGAAGACGTGAAGGCATGTAAGGCTAACCCTT
This sequence comes from Lycium barbarum, assembly GCF_019175385.1. Taxonomy (NCBI): domain Eukaryota; kingdom Viridiplantae; phylum Streptophyta; class Magnoliopsida; order Solanales; family Solanaceae; genus Lycium; species Lycium barbarum. The sequence continues at coordinate 131,690,579 of NC_083337.1, read as the reverse complement.
TCTTTCAAAAGGCATGATTCCTATGTTATGATCCCACATATGCTATCCATGTTACCCTTACTCCTAGAAATGCTAGAGGTCCTTAACTGTCAAGACTCTTATGATGACCCCATGTTTAGTGGTACCAAAGCCTAATGTTCTAGATGTTCTCATTATATAATTGAGCTTACCATATAATTCTTGATTTCATTCATGATAGTTGGCCTCATCTTATGTTGTTCCCTCAAAGTAAGACAAGATACTGATGATGATGATTTTCATTCTAGAAAGGCCAAAGCTTAAAGTTCTCAATGTTTTCATGATATTATTGATCTTGTCAGATGATTACCAATTTTATTCATTATTGATGATCTCATCTTATGATAGTTGTTCCTTCAAGGTGAGATATAGCGATGGTGATGATTCCATAATGACACATCGGATGTTACCGATCTTACATCACTCCGATAGAGTAGAAGTGTTTCATTGGGCTCTCATGCATGCTAAATGATGTGTATACACACACACACACACACACACACACACACACACACATATATATATATATATATATATATATATATATATATATATATATATATATATTTGTTTCACACCGCGCCGCCCTATAGGCGGCCGGGCAGACACACGACTGCAGTAGGCAGCTTATGATATCATTCTGGATGCGGGATGCCCGAACGCGGGATAATGATGATAACACCGTGCCTATATAGCCGGGCAGCATAACACCGTACCTATATGGTCGAGCAGTTTATTTGTATCTATTTATGGATGTTGTTTTGAAAGTAAAATTTAGCATGCATGGTATCCGCCTTAAGAGGCAATCAGATATACAGGTTATCTCTTTATCTCATGCTTCTTTATTTCATGTTTATGTTGTTATTCATGCCTTACATTCTCAGTATATTATTCGTACTGACGTTCTTTCTTGTGGATGTTGCGTTCATGCCTGTAGGTAGACAGAGAGACGGATCTGATCCCTAGGAGCTTCATCAGCAGAGATTCAGGAGCACTCCACTTACGTCGGATCCACAGTCTATTGGTATTCTCCTTTTGTATATATATTTGGGGCATGTCGGGATCCTGTCCCGTCCTTATAATTTCCAGCACTGTATATAAAGGCTCGTAGACATGTATAGATAGTTAGAAGTCTCATGACCTCACCAGTATCCATTTTGTGTATCATTGTTTTAGCCTTAAGGGCATGTATATATGTATATGGGGCGGAGTTGATGATTATTGTGTAAATGAGTTTTATTCGAGAATTTATGCTCGTTTAGGCTATGCTAATTGTGAGTTAGATATGTGGCCCATCTAGATAAAATTGGAAGAAGCATGCTAGGTGGTGCTCGGTAGGATAGCTTCGGGTCCCATCATGACCTTTGGATTGGGTCGTGACATAGGATCTAGTGGACCTAATGCTCAAACTAGTGGACTTTATTGCAAGTACTGCAAAAGGACAAATCATAGCATTGAAAAATGCTATATGTCGCATGGGTTTCCTACTGATTTTAAGTTCATAAAGCCTAGAAAGTCATCCTCTTGTGTCCAACCTTAGGTACCTCCACTTGGTCCTGGTCCTTCATCTGTTCAAAGAACTATTCCATCTGCAACTCATGGATTCTCTCCAAAGAAACTTCAACAACTTCAGACTAATGTCCTCTACTGGTTATGGCTCTGGTCCTACTTCTTTAGAAGGCTCAGGTTTTGCTCACTTTGCATGTTTGTTTACTGCATATGCTGTAAATTCTGCAGGATCTCATGTATGTGCAACTTCACAATTAGGTATTAATCCTTGGATACTAGATTTTGGGGCAACTAACTATATGAACCCTCACAAACATTCACTCCAAAACATCTCACCATTACCTAAACCTTTCCTTGTCACTCTTCCTAATAGATATAAGGTAAAGGTTATATCAACTGGATCCTCGCATCTCAGAAATGATATCATTTTACTGAATGTCATCCTAGTTCCTTCTTTTCGCTTCAATTTAATTTCTTTACATCAACTCATTTCTCAGTTAAATTCTATAGCATTACTTACGAAAAATCATTGTTGTTTACAAGGCCCTTCTCAGAAGAGGTCACTGGTAATTGGTAAGGCTATTGGAAGGCTCTACTATTTTCATCCTAATGCTGATCTTTTTCCATCCTCATCCACCAGTTCATCACAACTTCCTGCTCCTTGTCCTGATTTTACTTTTCTTTTTAATGTTTGTAATAATCTCAACTCTATTGTTTCCTCTGAGTCTTCTACTTCTGCTTGTCATAATATTTCTGTTGTTAATTTGAATATTGTTCCAGTTGTTTGTAATCAGTTCAGGTCTGCAAATGCTTCTGTGAATTTTCCCTCTACTTGTAATCAGAGTTCTGCTTGTAATCAAACTTCTATTGTGAATAAAATGGACATGTTTTGGCATTAAAGGCTTGTCCATATGCCTTTTCACAAAATGACATCCATGCCCTTCCTCTCGGATAAAGTTTCTTCCAAGCAACACTTTTTTTGTCTAGTTTTCCCAATGGCTAGACAATATAAGTTATCATTTCATGATACCACAATTCATTTTACAGCCATATTCCAACTTATCCATGTTGATACTTGGGACCATACAACACTAGGACTCATAATGGCTTAGGTACTCCTTGACATTGGTAGATGATTACACAAGGGTAACATGGACTCACATTCTTTCTTGCAAAAGCAACGCTCTTGCAGTCCTCAAAGCTTTTACCTTAATGGTTAATGTCCATTTTCACTCCAAAGTACAAATTTTTAGATCAGACAATCATTTTGAGCTTAGCAGTAGTGTAGAAGCTATTGATTTCTTTTCCAGTCAAGGGATGCTTTACCAAACTACGATTCCACATACCCCACAATAAATTGGAGTTGTAGAAAAAAAAAACACAAAGATCTTCTTAAAGTGTTCAGAGCCCTTCTCTTTCAAACAAATCTTCCTCTAAAATACTGGGGTGATTATGTACTTACTGCCACATATCTCATAGATAGAATGCCTTCAGCTGTTTTAAATTAGATTTCTCCCTTTGAAAAACTTCATCCACTCCCACCTACTTATGACCATCTTAGATCTTTTGGTTGTCTTTGTTTTGTCATCTCTCCCAAACCTGGTAGAGACAAATTTCAATCAAGGACAATTAAATATCTTTTCTTAGGCTATCCTTGTGGTAAGAAAGGTTACAATCTTTTGAATCTCCTCAACCACTCCATATTTTATTCTAGGGATGTTATATTTCATGAGCATATTTTCTCTTACACTTCCTCTTCTTCCTCTAGATCTTGTACCTCCCTTTGTTGATCCTATCCCTAGTCCTTCTGTTTCTCATCAGGTCCTACCATTTCCTCATCTCCTACACCACTATCTCCACCTTCCTCTTCTCTCTAACCTCCTCGTTTAGTTCCCTTGGCACCTCCTGATTTTCTAGTTTTACCCCCTTAACTTCCTCTTATTCCTTCTGTTCCTCCACCTAGAACATTTGCCAGAACCAAAGCTCAACCCTCTTATCTCTCTATTATATATGCTCTTCAGTTTCTTGTCCATCCAAGGCTTCTAGTAGTGATGTTCATATGCATAAACCTCAATTTTACCAACAAGCTGCCTCTTAACTTGCCTGGAAAGAGGCAATGTTAAAATAATTCCAGGCCCTTGATGCAAACCGCACTTAGGACATTGACCCTCTCCCTTCTCACAAGAAAACTATTCCATGTAAATGGGTTTACAAGATTAAAAAAAAGGGTTGTTGATTCCATTGAGAGATACAAAGCTAGACTTGTGATTACACGGATGATCAAAAGTAGGGTATTGACTTCACTGAGACCTTATCTCAAGTCATCTAGCTTACAACTATCAAATGCTTGCTGTAAAAAGGGTTGGACACTTTTTCAATTAGATGTGAATAATGCCTTTCTTCATGGTGATCTCCATGAAGAGGTTTATATGAAGATCCCCCCTACCCCTTACCCTCTCCCCAAATCCTCCCCCCCCCCCCCCCCCCCTCTCCCGCGGTATAGAGCCCTTCGAAAAGTGGATGCTTAAATTTCTTGGCTTATCAGGCTCCTGGGTGACCTTGGATTGCATATTACTGATCATGTTTTCTGTGATAGCCAATCTACTATTCACATGGTCAAGAATCTTGTCTTTCATGAACGCACCAAACATATCGATATTGATTGTCACTATGTTCGTGAATGTTTGACTTTTGGTTAATTACTTTGCATTATATTTCAACTACTGATCAGTTGGCTGACATTATGAGTAAAACTCTTCCTGGTGCAGTCCATCATGGCATTTTATGCAAGCTGGGAGTGTCCCCACCCTCCATTGGGGGGGGGGGGGGGAGCACAACAGTGAAGGCCCAATCACTTAAAGAAATTGCAGCCCATTTGGTCATTAGGACCCGGCCCAAATGTATTTTTGTATTTCTGTTTTGTATTAGTTTAATTCATTTAAGTCCATTTTGCATATAGACAGAGATTGTGGAAATGAAAAAGTCAACAAGTTCATTTTCTCAATTTACACTGACTTTCATTTCTCTCTCTTCCTTTGACCCACTAGGGTTCATTTCAATTCTCTGCCATTGTTGCTAAATAATACTGATAAGATAGAGGCAATATCGAATAAATCATGGTCTGAAATTAGCATGACTCTAATGCTATAACTAAACAATAGACCGTGGACCTAACTAAAATAATCCGCCAATAATCCCGTGGCCTAAACATGTGCAGTACTAGCTGCTTTTCTCAATGGATTCCCTTTCTTTGTAGCCGTTTGGCTATAAAAATTATTCACTATTTTTCGGAAAAAAAATTCACTTTTTTTACTTTTAGGCGTTTGGCCATAAATATTCGGAATACAACTCCGGAGTTATATTCCGTAATACCAAAAACAAAAAAAACTTATTTTTCAAAAAAATATACTTTTTTACACTACATTCCACCAAAAACTACAATTTAAAAAAACTATGGCCTAACACAACTTCAACTCCAACTCTAACTTCAAAAATTCCAAAAAAAATGAATTTATTTTTTATATTTATGGCGAAACGGCGCCTTAATTTTTAGGACCTAAACCAAAGGAGATCTTATGTAAAAATTGTACGGGACACACTTTTACTATTTTTTATTGCATTATGGGAAAATTCAGAAGTAACTTTCAAAGACAACTTGTATATTTTTTAGGGATAAATTCAGAGATCTGTCTTCAGATTTGTCTTCATTTCACTCACCTTCCCTGTGTTATACTTACCTCCCTTATTTTGACATTTTTGTAAGAATTCTTTTACTTCATTATTATTAATGTAAAAGAATAACAATCTGACTAAATTGCCCTCACTCTTTAGTTTAATTATTTTTACAAATATATAGTTTTCGCTTTTTAATTTATCACATTACTAAATCATTTATGCTTCAATAAAAATAAAAATAAAAAGCGTGCAGATGTAGGCATGTTCCAAGACTAAGAGTTCAGTACATCTTCCTCACTCAGCAGCCCCACTTCCTCTTCATTGAGTTCATTCTAAACCCTTTATCTTTTCTTAAACATATAATCTCTTTTTAAATTCCAGAAACATAAAAGTGTGATAATTTTGGTCCATTGTCAAATCTAATAACCGAATTCAATTTCTTCTTTTTTCCCATTTGTTAGTGATCTTTCTGGGTTTTTACATTGCATTCAAGCCCAGTCCCAGTGACCCATTGGATTGGATTTGCTGCTTCCACAGCGTTGAAGGCTTTATTTCAAGCTTCCCTTTGTCACTATAGACTGAACTCGCTGTGAACCTTTTCGATTATTAGTAGCGGCTCTTTTCAACTTGAACAGCTTTTCCACAGCAAGGAA